>NC_056737.1:193682864-193915364 GCF_019279795.1 Protopterus annectens
TATTTTAGACACCCCACAACGGGCCATCTATGGACCATCAATTATAACAGTGATTGTACCACCAAAAATGTTATATACGTGGCACACTGTGTCCATTGCTTTTCCTTCTATGTAGGAAAAACGAATAGAACATTGAAGGAAAGGATACGAGACCACGGTTATTGCTTGGCTAGAGGACATGAGTATAGTGCCCTAGCCAAGCATACTATAAAGGAAGGGCAGGCACACAAGTTCCTATTCCAGGTAATACAGGTTATAAGTCCTAGTGTTAGACTAGGGGACATTGTCAACCTTACTGAACAAGCTGAACTAAAGTGGATTTGTAGGCTAGCAGCACATAGGGACAAAGGTCTGAATGAGGTGCTTTCCATCAAGCCCCATTTGAAAGGTAGAACACTAAGATAATATATATACACACAGAAATATATCAACTACATTTTTATCTTTGTGCATATTTTTATTTTTATTCTTCTTTTTAGTTTTAGTTTTTTAGTTTCAGTTTTTGACAGACAGTTTGTCCAGATATATTAACATCAGTTGCACATTAGATATCATGGTCCACATACACATACCTATGTGTGTTAATGTGTACATGTATGTACGTATTTTTGTATATGTGTATATCTATATTTATGCATTTGTGTGTACATATTTGTACACACTCACCCATTCACATCTTAGTTTTATTTTTTAGTCTTGTTTTTCCTAGGACAGTTTTTATCAGGATAGTTTGCATTGAATTTCACCCTCATTATGCATGAAGTTATGATTAGATTCATCCATTGTAGTGTTGTTAGTTAGATATGGTCATATGCATTTTTTGCACACCAGAGGCTATGACAATCATCGCATTTATGTGAAGCATCAGCTGTATCTGTTTTTCAGGTCTCAGTCAGTAGCGCTATGGATTAGTTTTAACAATAGTGTAATGTATCACTGTTTTTATTATTGTTTTTATTGTTCTTCATTGCTCTATAGTCTAGAGTTTGTATTCCGTCATTTCAGATAGGATGTTAGAACTTTACATTTAACATCCTCGCTCATTGGATGCGAGGAATGAATTGCTACTTTAAAATTGGCGCCCTAACAGCGCAATACTATTTGTCTGATGAAGCGGCTTCCTAGTGGCCGTGAAAGCGCTTACATTAAAAGTTTTGTTTCAGCATTGCTTGTTTCTACTTAATTCTTTGAGGAACAACAGTATCTAGTGGTTTGCAGCTGATTACTTCAAGTCCTTGGATTATTAAATAAGTTGATACTTAAGTAAAATTCTTTCATCAACGTTTGCTGTTTGGTGAAGGACTTTGTTGGGTGGCTTCATACACACATATATATATATGTGTGTGGGTGTATATATATATATATATATATATATATATATATATATATATATATATATATATATATATATATATATATATATATATATATATATATATATATATATATATATATATATATATATATATATATGTATATATATATATATATATATATATATATATATATATATATATATATATATACATATACACATACAATATATTTATAACATATATATGTGTGTGTGTGTGTGTATATATGTATATATATATATATATATATATATATATATATATATATATATGTGTATAGATAGATGATATAGACATATATTCCAGTTTATCTTGCCTTTCTCCCAATGGCGGCCTTAAGATTGCACATCTAAATTCTAGCTCTGTTTGAACTACCTTGATACTTGACTGGCTACTCGCCATGCTTTTCAGGGCCCCCTACATAGCAGGCAAGCCATGTCCTGTGCATAGAGAATTGGCTGCATAGCTGCACATCTCTGTGATAGTTTTTGCACTGCAATTTAATACAGTTGTCTGAGGGACAGGGCCTGTGCTAATAAGAAGTTATGTACCTACCATAACGTTCCATGTTAGTTGTCTTCTTCTCGCCTTCTTTCTTGCTGGATGGGTTCAGAGCCGACCCTCGGCTCCGACTCGGCCAATACTAAAGCTCGAGAGCTTATTCCACCGGCTCGAGGCATGAAGTTCAGATACCCTTCTAATGATGTTATGGCTACTAGAAAAAGTGTTTTCCATGAGAGCATCTTAAGAGGGCATGAAGCCGCTGGTTCGAAGGGGGGGAGAATCAATGATGCTAGGACCAAATTCAAGTCCCATTGAGGTGGGGGATCTTTGATTGATTGGGGGCTTGAGCAGAAAAACACCTCTTAAAAAGGCTTTGCAGAGTTTATGGGACATGATACTGAAGTCCGAGACACCTACATGAAAGTTAGATATAGCAGCTAGTTGTACTCTAATGGTAGATGAGGAAGAGCCTAAATGAAAGAGCTCTGTCAGAAAGTCTAGGATAGACTGGATAGGTGCAGTGAAGGGGTCTATATTTTTTGATGCTGCCCAGAACGAAAAATGTTTCCACTTACTATTATAAATCCTCCTGGTAGAAGAATTGTGAGAGGCTGTCAGGATGTTACGGACTGAATGAGAGATTTAAGGAAGCCTGGCTAGGGTAGGAATCGGAGAAACCACGCTGTGAGGTTGAGAGATTGAAGGGAGTGGTGCAGCTGGCCCGACTGGTGGGTCAAAAGATCTGGCACCGGGTCCAGATGTCAAGGCTGCTCCAACAGGTAATGATGGAGGAACGGAAAGCATATCTGTCGAGGCCAGTAAGGGGCAATGAGGATCATGGTGACCCTCAAGGCGATAGCTTTCTGAATTAATTGAGAGATCAATGGAAAGGGGGGGAAAGCATACAGAAGTCCCCGGGGCCAATCGTGGACTAGATCGTCTCTGGTGGGATGGCCTGGTAACGGGAAGAGCGTGAAGAAGTCATGACACTTGCTGTTTTGGGGAGTAGCAAAAAGATCGCAGCAAGGCTGGCCCCATCTTTGAAAGACTTCTTCCAGCACTGATTTTTTTTAGAGACCACTGATGAGGCATGAGAATGGCCCTGCTCAACTTGTCCGCAATCACGTTGCTATCAGAAACCGCTGAGAAGAAATCGCCCACTGCCAAAGTCTGAGTGCCTCTCGACATAAGGGGTAGGACTTGGTTCCGCCCTGTTTGTTGATGTACCACACTACGGACATGTTGTCCATCTGAATTGCAATAGTCCCTGTGGGAAGAGAGTCCTGAAGGGCTTGCAACACTAAAAGCACTGCTCTCATCTCTAAGACATTTATGTGCAAGTGGCACTTGAAAGGTTGCCATGTGCCCTGGACTGTCCTGCCCTGATAACGCCCCCCCCACCAGATCAGGGAGGCGTCCGTTTTCACCATGGCGATTGGGGGGGGGGAATGAAGGGTCTGCCCTGGAGAACTTGAGGTGATGTGATCCACCAAGACAGGTGATTCTTGCATGATTGAGTTAGTAGGATGATGTGAGACATCGGGAGCTGTTGGAAGGACCATTGAGTAAACAGCATCCACTGGAGGATCCGCATGTGAAAACGAGCTAAGGGGAGAAGTGTAATAGTAGCTGCCATGAGTCCTAATACCTTCAAGATTACCCTGGCTTTGACCTTGTTGCATTGAAGTAGAATGTAAACTTGTTTGCGGATATCTAATACTCTTTGCTCTGTAAGTCTGGCGGAAAGATGGACTGTGTCTACGGTGGTGCCTATAAAGGTAATAGATTGACAAGGTGACAAGGCAGATTTTTCGAAATTTATTGAAATGCCTAGAGCTTGGCAAGTTTGGATGGTGAAGTCTCTGGATAGAAGCAGTTGATGTCTGGTGGTGGCGGTAAGGAGCCAGTCATCCAAATATGGAAACACCTGGAATCCTTGATGTCTCAAGTGAGCCGCGACCACTGCCATGCATTTGGTAAACACTCGGGGGGCTGTAGTGAGACCAAAGGGCAGGGCTCTGAACTGGTAGTGACTGGCTCCCAGCCTGAAGCGGAGAAACCTCCTGGAGCATCTGTGCGTTTTGATATGGTAGTACGCATCCTGAAGGTCTATCGAGCACATCCAATTGTCCTGACCCAAAAAGGGTAGAATGGACTGTAGCGTGACCATCTGGAATTTTGTTTTTTTGATATAATTGTTTAACTTGCTGAGATCCAGTATTGGTCTCCAGTCCCCTGTTTTTTTTGGTACCAAAAAATTTGGAGTAGATTCCGGATCCTTGCTGGTCTGCTGGGACTGGTTGGATAGCTCTTTTTGACAGCAGCTTTGATATTTCTAATGCTGCTTGTTCCCTTAGACTGGGTGGAACGTCTGGAAGGGATCCTTTGGGTTGGGATGGGATGTGAATAAAGGGAATTTTGTAACCCTCGGATATGATTGACTGTACCCATTTGTCTTAAGTGAGGGAAAGCCAGGCTTTTGGGTACAGTGATAATCTTCCTCCAACTGCCTCTGAAGGTGGACAGCCGGGCAGCTCCTCAGGGATGCTGAAAGGGTTTATCAGAGAAAGTTTCTCTGCTACCCTGGTTTTGCGGACCACCTCTGCCCCTAGGGTGGCATCTATTGTTATTCCCCCCTCTGCCTGTAGAGGGGAATCGACCTTGTGCATCAGATGAGATTCCCTGTGGTTTGCGGAACCACATTTTTCCTCCCCTCTGACCTTTTGGATAAGGTCTAGAAGGGGTAGAAAAATGGACTCCCACAGCAGAGAGAGTCTTACCTTCCTGCTCGCACCTAGTCAATGTATCTTTTACCTGAGGTCCAAACAACATTGAGCCATCAAAGGGGGAATTGGTGCAGGACGCCTTGAAAGGGTCCACAAAATTGCAAAGCCGCATCCAGGCGTGACGTCGTAAAGCTACACCTGTGCCTGCAGCTCTACTCGCCCCATGCGCCGCATATGAGATAAGCCGCATGGAGGAGTTGACAATCAAATTCAGGGTTGCCAACTGGGAGTTCATTTTGTCTTGGAACCCCTCAGCTGTTGGATCCTGCATGGCCTCACCCATATCCTTGAGCAATCCCTCTGGAGATGGGTGAAGTGGCACAAGTAGTTCAGCGACCGCATGGAAAAGGTCGCTGATGAAAACATCCACTTACCATACCTGTCCATGGTCCTAGACTCCTTATTAGGAGGATGGACAGGTACCGAAGGATCGGCTAACTCCTTCTTAGTTGCTGCGGCCACCACCATGGCATCAACAGAGACACCTTTAGATAGAAACTCTTTCTCTTTAGGGGCAGTAATAAATTTTGACGGCCTCCTTGGGGTAGGTTCCACTGAATCAGGGGCCGTCCAAGCCTTCCTTGCCACCACTTTCATAAGGGGGTCAAAGGGAGGGGACACCCAGGAGGTGGAAGGGCTTGAGCCAAACGCCTCAAGGTAAACCGACTCGTCCTCTGAAGGGTTAAGGGCGGGCCAGTTCCCCCTCTGTTTCAGAATTTCAAGGATGTCAGCAAAAGAGACATCCTCAGAGGGGGACCAAGGGGAACCTTCAGATTCCTCCAAGTCAGTGTCAGAGGTGATAGACTCAGGGGAGTCAATGTGCTTCCTCTTGCACTGTCTCTTCCGAGGGGGTTCTCCTACTGGATCAGGAGAGGCCTCGGAAGAGGAGGATATTCCCAATGGGGAAACCTGAGGAGCTGGCTCTCTACAGTCTGTTACAAGAGGGTAGGTAGAAACCACCGCAGGCACTGAAGAGGGAGGAGCTGACGGAGCTGACTGTGGGGTAGACACTGGATCTAGCATGCTCTGCATGACCTCGAAGGTGCCCCTATCAGCCAAGGCCGGAGGTCCCCGCTCTGAGGAGACACGGACCCCCCTGGCACCGACAGGGATGGCTCCGAGGTATATGTCAGAGCCGAACTCACCAGCGCCGACGCCCCGAGAGGGAGAACGGGGTCGGACAAGGGTCCGATGCCACTCGCCCTCTCGGAGCTGACGAGGGAAGCTCGGCGTCGAGATCCCTCCAAGGAGGAAATCGGAGCAGATGACGGAGCCGAAAGAGAAGGTATCGGCTCCGAAGCACCGACAGCCATGGCTCCGATGAGCCCCGGCTCCGAACTCAAAGGAGTCGGAGGAGGAATAGAATCGGGGATGGGAATAGCCGCTGACTATTGAGTAGGGCTATGCAGCATTTGGGCCAGTGCCTCGGACTTGAGAAGTCTACTCACCACCCTTTGTAAGTCATGGTCGGACAGCCTGGAGGACTGAGAGGAATGAGACCTATGGCTCCGCTCCGACAGAAGAGGGGATCCTGGAGCCGAGTGGATGGAGCCAATGGAAGGGGACCTAGACCTCTTCTTTGAAGGTGGCTCCGATAAGCCTATCGGAGCCAACTGAGTCTTGACAACCCGGAGCCGAGGTAACGGTATGAGACTTCGAAACATCGACTCCAGCCGGAGCTGATGTCGAAGCAGCTTTAATGCTCCCAGGAGATGGCTCTGAAGCTGGAACCGATGGCCTGGAAGTCTTAGAAGGCTTCCCCGACGCAGACTGGGTCGGGGGGCCTTCAGGCTTTAACAAGCCTCGAAGTATGAGCTTGTTTTTGCGTTCCTGCAGGACTCTAGGGCTGAATGCATGGAAAACAGCACATGAGTCCTGCAGGTGCAAAGGTCCCAGGCAATAGACACAAGAAGTGTGACCATCTGTCAGAGACATTTTCTGACGGCACGAATCACACTTCTTGAAGCCTGAGACCTTGGAGTCTTTAGACATCCTGAAAAGGCTGTATGAAACACAAACACAACACACAAACACACCCTTTAACCAAATAAAAATCCAGTCACACTGAAAGGACAGGGAAAAAAAATGTGCCAAAGGCCTAAAAGTTAAAAAGGGGATAAAACGGGAATTCAAACACAAGGGGGACCCGATTTAAACTAAAGGGATACTCTGTATAAAAACTAAACTAAATAGAAAAGATAGGGGTAGAAATTTGAAGTTTTTTTTAACAAGAAAACTCACTAACCTGCCAGAGCCGGTAGAAGAAAGCACCTCGTCAGCTAAGCGGCAAACGAGATCTGAGTAGTTACTGCCTAGCATTGTGGGATATAGGGGAGCCTCGAGCTGGTGGAATAAGCTCTCGAGCTTTAGTATTGGCCGAGTCGGAGCCAAGGGTTGGCTCTGAACCCATCCAGCAAGAATGAAGGCGAGACTGACAACTTAACATTACACCATTGCCTATGAATTCCATCCACAGTCTCACTCACCATATACTGCCTCATCTTTCCTACCACTGTCCTGTGTTATTAAAGTTGTTACACAGACACCACTGATATTTTTCCATCCTGTCATGATGTTATTGCAGTTTACTGAATATTATGTAACATTGTTTCACACTGTGTATATGCAATCCTGATAAGCTACACTGTACTGGATGCAGTTATACCATAACAGTTATGGTATGTACTTTTTTCATCCTTATCTACTTAATTACCTGTAAAGTTCTTCATCAACTTCATACCTCATACACAGTGGCACATATTCTCTTTCCATAGGCTAGAAGAGCCGTTGGCATTAACATATTCATCGCGTGGGTAGAGTATGTTTTACCCATGATTTCATTTTATTGTCAAGCTACAGCAGAACAGCACAGTACAGAAAGAAATCTTACGATTTGTTAATCTAGCTACCCACATGGAGCTGCTGTAGTGACTCCTCAATTTGCTACACTTAACTGATAATATAATGTAATGTTTTGATTGTTTTGAGTATTTTACCAAACAGTTGCCTATATTCTACTTCATCTAAAGTTTTACTTTATGCATATTTTCAAATGGTTTCAAATGTATGGGATATTGACTTAACTTATATGCTATTGTCCTGTCTATTTCTGATTGTATTGTTTTTGCACCATGGCCCAGATGATGTCTGAAAAGGGTTTTAAACTGGTCTCCCAACCTGGTTATCAAACAAACAAATAAATAAAGGGATTCATTTTTACTGTAGTGCTACATTGTTCTGCACAGTACCTCTTTATTGCATAGCTGACTTCAGTTATAGACAATGTTAGCAGAATATGCACTCATTAAATTTTACAGCATATTTCAGTAAATTATTAATATGTTGGGTTAACTTGCTGTGTAATAGAGGACATGTTTGCTTTATTAAAGGTTTTGCATAGTTTTATGGATGTGTATTCTTATATATATGCCATTTTGAACGTTGGATTATGTTTTATATTTTATTTTCTTTATTCGTAATGGCAACTCGGCACCATAAAAATCTACTGCCAATCATTAGCGGACCGGAGTTCTGGTGTGGCGACCCCTTACCGGGAAAAGCCGAAAAGACAAACAACATTCGTAATGCATTTTGTAGGTAAGCTTGCAGATAGATTAACAAACGTTGGGCTCAGTTCCACGAATAGAATGTCCACGTGGCATGTGGTATATGGTCCTTATGTAACACAGTTCATAAGAGTGAGTGATAATGATGTGCTGTATACAGATGGATTGAGTCTGTAATCGGTAGTATTTACCGGTGAATCCCCATCTTCAAACATCCAAAAACGTTATGTTCCCCTTGTATCCTGAACATGTAACATTATGCACTGATAGCAATGTATGCTGTATTGTGGCAATAACTCACTCACAGATTTCATCCTATTTCTGGGGGAACAAGTCATCCCCCCAACACGCTCATAATAATAGGTAGTTATTTTTGTAGTGTTCATTTAATTTTTTGTGGTTTAGTTGATTTAATGGAAAAAGAGAGAGAGAGAGAAAGAAAACAAAGGTGTACCTGTATTGTGTTGGCACTGTTTTGTATTGATAGTTCACTTCAGAGAGTGTGAACTATCTCATTATAATAGCAGGAGTACTGTGGCCAAAATGGCATGGTGAGGCTAGTCTAATTAGTCAAAAAAATTAGCAGCCGGAGAATGGTTAAGGTATCCTCTTACACAAAGAAACAGCAAAAATATAGCAAAAAAAAAAAAAAAGAGGAAACCACGGCATGAGAAAGTTGCATAAATGATTTATTCAACAAGATAAGCACTTTCTTGTCTTATAGATGCTTCTTCTTATCTTAAAAACATACTATTTAAAAAGCATTCAAAGTACACATAATGACCAATCACAATTTGTTAAAACAGTTCCATCCGATTAAAACACACTAATAGTCATTAAGACTGTGTCACATTGTAAAGAAATACAATCCCAGATCACCCAGCCCATTTTACAATAGAACCAATGAGTATAGTATACAAAAAATACAATAGCCAATCGGGTCAGGTCACCTCATAATCGGCTAACAAGTACTGCAGTAAGTCCGCAGTAGATGAACATAAAGCCATATAATGCGATAAATTAAAATTAAGGATCAAGTTCCCTTGTCTGACCACAACATCTAAAAAATAAATAAAATCCCAAAATATATCTATTAAACTATCCATATGCATAAATCATTAATATTGTGATCATCTCAAATAACCAAAGTCAAAAGAGATATTTCTCTATTCAGGCATTTACACCTACCTTTCAGTACAGCTAGAAAGACAATAAAAACACCTACAAAATAACAGCTAACCAATGAAAAAACACATCAGTTAAAGAACCAATAAAGACATCAACTACATAACAATCAGGCAATCAAAAGTCCAAACACATTGTATGTATTGCAAAGAGCAGCTTACTCTGACCTGTATGCCAGTGATCTAAAGGTCATCCAGACTTACTTCATAGTAATCATGTAGAAGCAAAATTCGAACAAAAACATATGAACTCCTTGCTTACAGATACCATTAAACCACTAAAGGGAGAAATGCGTTGGTGTGAAACGGACCAAAGTCAAGTGAATATATATACAGATACGAACCATAAAGACCAGAACATTTACATCAGCTAACGAAAAAATAAAGACATCTACAGAATAACAGATAACCAATCAAAGATCAAATACCTTGATCAAAGAACCAATAGAAAACCTGCAAAATGGCAATTAGCCAAATAAGAGATCAGGCACATTGTGCATAATACAAAACGGTTCACTCTGATCTGTGTATCAGCACACTAAACAATCCCTTATAAGCTCTGCTAATACTATGAGCCTATCTAGATGCATGCCCTCAAATTGGCACACAAAACAAACGCAGTCATGTTACCGCATCCAACTAAAAGCAAAACTGATATAGGAACTATAAAAATGTCTCATGGCCAGTAAAGTCAGTTTGATCAAAAGGCCAGTAAAAACAACAAAGAATGGCAACTAGCTAATCAGAAGTCAAAAACAACACGCATACTACAAATATAGAGCAGTACACTCAGAGGTATATATACCATAACAATATTCCATCACTTCTAAGCTCTCATATAGCCCTATATAAACAGATATATTATATGGGTAGCACATATAGTTACAACCTAAAAGGGTGACCCAAGCCATGTCTCCCAACTACTAAAAATGGGACCAATGGAGAACCCATATTGGTGTCTCACAGCCAATAAAATTAAACCTGACTATGCATACATGCCAAACAGATCCAATAGAAAGCAAGCAACTAAAAATAACCAGGGAAACCTTAATAACCAATCATCCTAAAGAAAAACATAGAGTACAATCAAACTAAAGAGGTGTGATCATAAACAATCAAAACACCCAAAGTTCAAATAACTGAAACAAGTCCTAGTTATTTAAAGAGTGCACAAGCTTTAATGTGTGGTTTCATGAAACTGTATTGTTTAACCCATGCCCCTTATCTGCTTGCATTAGAACAATCCAACGTAGTTCTGCAAATTATGCATCATTAGTCGGATCACCCTACCACATATCTTCATTCAGTAACTGGATAGCTAAGAAGATAACTGATTGTGTTTCACTGAGGACTCTCACATGCCTGGCCAAAGCATTCCTGTCATCTGTGTTCTAGAAACCCCTCCTTAAGTGAGGGCTTCATTTTACCTACGTAAAAACAATATACATAATTTACAAACAGCCAAATAAACTAGATTTCGACAAGTCAATCTGCATAAAAATTAAACTTGTATTCCATTCCTGTGTCTGGATCTATAAATATATTGTTGTTAGACATATATTTACAATAATTGCAGGATTTACAAGAGAATCTAACAAGTTTGCGATTCACAATGGTATTTCTCCTATTACAGACTTTGTAACATAACATTCGTTTCAACAGTTTCTTGTTCTTAAAATAAAACCTCTGTTTTGAGCCAAAAATATCATGTATGTTTTCATCTACTGTTAAGATAGAGCAATTTTCCTAAAAATATCAGTATCTGATTCATATCTGATTAATAAGTAAGAGGAACCCCTACATTCTGTAACTTGGCTTTTAAAGGTCGACACCAGGAATGTCTATCTTATCTGAAAAATAGGGTTTAGCTGTACTACTCCTATCAAAATTACATGCAGCTAGCTAGATGTTCATTCACTTTGTGTGGGGAAATTCCCCCTATCCAGCAATTCAGACTTCATCTCAGAGAGAGCATCCTGAAACCATCCATTGATCCAACTTTCCCTTGGATATGGACAAGGATGAGCTTTTTTATATGGCTTGGGAGTCTGCTCCAGAGCATTTGTATCTTCTGTGAGATGTATTTTTCCCCCCAGACTACCCTGTTGATGTTGCAGAAAAAGGTTCAGTCTCTGGAATGAGTGTTATTGATTCCATTTGACTTACTGATGTGAAGATGTTCAATTAGACTTGGGTCAGTGGATGCCCTGTTTGCTAACACAGGTCACCTCACAGCAGTCTGTAAGAGACAGAGTACAGCAAAAGGGCTTTGAGGCAGTCTTTGTCGGGCTTATTGCCCATAACTTGTTTCCTTTTCATAAGAAATCTCTGTGAGTGTTCTAGTTGCTCATGTGTCTACTTTGGTACATGCTAAAAGGGGAGTTAACTCTTAATGATTGATCTAATGAGGGCTGAATAGAGGGGGGCAATGACTTCCCTGGACCTAGAAAGAATCCCCTTATTTATAAGTTGCGCAGTGTAGAATGATTTCCCATCCACAGTGGTCACATGTTGGTCCAAAGTCAGACCAACGTCCTTGTAGATTCCCAGATCCCGAACAACTGCAGCCACTCCTAGGGGTGTATTGTAAATGTTGATTAATTCCCGTGGGGTGGACTTTCCAAGGGATGCAGTAATAGATTTTTTGGCATTTAGCTTTTAGTCCATAATTCTGATACCAGTTGTGATGCCCGTGCACTGGCCCAGCAATCAAGGAGTCTCAATCCTCACTACTAACACCAGTGGTTGGCGTCTGTATAGGGAAAGGATAATACATGCACACACAGTAAAGTACAGTTTTCCTTAAGAGCACACAGAGATCACAGTCAGTCTGGGGCTGGTTTCTCCCTTTCTCTCCAGGTCCCCAGTAAGACTCCCCACTGGCACAGCTGTACAGTCCAGATCTCAGCCTAGTGGGCAAGCTAAAATCTCCAGACCCTTTGTGTTCAACCAGTGCTTCATGTCCCTGCCCAAGTAGCTGACACACACACACACACACACACACACACACACACACACACACACACACTTTGAGATAAGAGTTTATACAACCACACAGACACTCCTGGGGAAGGCTGGCACAGTTTCTCCAGCTGTGTCCCTTTTACCCAGACTTTACGGTAGAAATCACTGCCGCCATCCAGCTAATATTTATCAGCTACTCAAAGGCCCTTAAAAGGGTGTCCAGTTATTACTGTGCAGTATTATTATCCAAATGGTAAGTGTGACTGAACAGTCCAGGCTTATTAGGGTGACTTGGTACAGTATCACTATATACATGCAATGTACTCTAGTGCTTAAATTAACTATACATAAAACAGCCACAGTTGAAAGGTTTAAAACTATTTAACAGTAAATAATAAAAACACAAGACAATACTTCTTACTATGCAATCCTAGCCAATAGTTCAGAGATCACAGAGAAATACTTAAAATAATACAGTAGCAAAAGTTCTGACGTCACAGAAAAGCACAGTCTAATCTTCTTAATTCCTAGCTATTTCTAAGAGAAACACTAAAGTC
The DNA here is from genome assembly GCF_019279795.1 of Protopterus annectens. Classification (NCBI taxonomy): domain Eukaryota; kingdom Metazoa; phylum Chordata; order Ceratodontiformes; family Protopteridae; genus Protopterus; species Protopterus annectens. The sequence goes on from NC_056737.1 coordinate 193,695,781, forward strand.
TAAGGTCCTACTTACATATAGAAAACAGGCAGAGTGGTGAGTTGAATGCTCTCAAGACAAAATGCTCTGAAATCTCTGGTTCTCTCTCTTTAAATTGATAACACAGAGCTGCTTCACATGACGTCATTATTCACACTTCTCTGGTGTTCCCATGTTAACATAAACTACATTTTCATTCTTTACACCTGGTCAGAAACTAGAGCAATAAAGGACATTTATACATGCAAATTCTAGCCATTAACTCTGGCTTCAAAACAATAGGTAGAATTCCTTCATCCAGACATATTGGAGCCGACTTTAAAGATCAAAGACAGTCATAAAATGCTTGACTTAGCTTTCTTACAGCAGAGTGCACTGTTGTTACATTTTTGAAATTTAACATTTACCAACATTTTTTCCCCATTTAAGAGAACAAGCCTGTGGCTTATATTAATATTTGCAAATGACAAGATTATCTACAGAATTCTGTCTGGCTAGGCTGGCAGCCTTCACCTATCTTCACACATCTCCCCCCTGGAGAACTCAAGCTAGTTTTTCAAGTGACCCTTGAGAAGCATTGCTTGAGAGGGTTAGGTCTGTCTGGGTATACCTTACCTCATTCCCTGTCTTGAGAGCCCATCTGTGTTGGCACTGCTAATCCCACTGTGGTGCTGCACTGACATATCATATGCTTGCAACCATAAGCTCCATCTTAGCAACTTGGCATTTTGCTGGCTGGCTCTGTTCTTCCTTGCCAGGCATGAGATGGGAGCAGCTATGGTACTCTAACTGGGGACAAACTTTCTGTAGTACCCTGTTGTCCCTAAGAATGCCCTCACCTGCTTTTTGGTAACAGGTGCAGGCCATGACTGAATGGCTTCCACTTTAGCAGGTTCTGGCCTGATCTTACCACTCCCCACCCCATGTCCCGGGTAGGAGACCTCTGCCATACCCACCTGACATTTGCTGGGCTTAATGGTCAACCCTGCCCTCTGTAGTCTTCTCAGCACCTCCCTGACATGCTGAATGTGCTCTTGCCTGGAATGGCTGTAGATGGCAATATCATCAAGGTAAGTAAAGGCAAACCCTCCTGCTCCTATATGATCTACCAGCCTCTAGAAAGTTGTCAGGGCATTCTTCATCCCAAAGGGCATCTTTGTGAACTCATACAAGCCAAAAGGAGTCACAAAGGCTGACTTCTCTCTAGCACTGTGAGTCAAGGGAACCTTTCAGTAACCCTTGGTAAGATCAGTAGTTGTAAGATACTTTGCCCCACCCAGCTGCTCTAGGGCCTTGTCTGTCCTAGGGATGGGGTAAGCATCTGACTGTGTGTGACTGTTTAATTTCCTGTAGTCCTCACAGAACCTGGTGCTGCCAACCTCCTTTGGCACCAGCACCACTGGGGAGGTCCAAGGACTGTTGAACTCTTGAACTCTTGAATCACTCCTATTTCCAGCATCTCCTGTATCTCCTCCCTCAGTGTCTGTTTGACTCTCTTAGGCATCCTATAAGGGGCCTGCCTAATAGGCCTTTGGGGTCCTGTGTCCATCTGGTCCTGCACCAAGTGGGTGCACCCTGGTTTCCCACTAACAGTGTCCCCAGACTCCTGTAACACTGCTCATATTGTTTGAACCTAGGTAGGAGATAGCTGTTGGGACATTGCTACCCCTTCCACTAAGGTGTAAGTCTGAGCCTCACTGAGGAGATCAGTCACCAGATCCCCCTCAGACTCCTCCTGCAATCCACTGGAAATGCTCAGCACAAGGGCCTCCCTATCATGGTAAGGTTTCGTCATGTTAACATGGTACAATCTGTGCCCCTGCCTCCTGCCTAGCAGTTCCAACGTGTAGTTAACATCACTTACCTTTCTTAGCACCTTGTAGGGACCCTCCCAAGCTGCTTGCAGCTGGTTGTATCTGACAGGAATGAGAACCATTACCTGCTTCCACACAGCATACTCTCTAGCTCGAGCATTCCTGTCATACCACACCTTTTTCTGTTGTTGGGCTTCTGCCAGGTTCTCCTCGGCCAAGCCCATGAATTCCCTGAGCCTTGTCCTGAGGTTTAAGACATATGCCACAACAGGCTCCTTGTGAGGTTCACACTCATCTTCCCACTCATCTCGAATTAGATCTAGAGGACCCCTCACCCTATGCCCATACAACAACTCAAAGGGTGAAAAACATGTGGATCCATGGGGAACCTCTCTGTAAGCACAACAGATGAGGCAAATATTTGTCCCACTCCCTCTTCAACTGGTCTGCAAATGCCTGTCTCATGGACTTGATTGTAGAGTTTAACCTCCCAACAAGACCATTAGTCTGGGGATGGTATGGGGTGGTCTTCAGGTGCTTCACCCCACAGGACCTCCACAGACAAGCCAGCAGGTCTGACATGAAATTGGCACCTCTGTCAGTCAGTATTTCTTTTGGGAAACCTACCCAGCTGAAAATCTCTAACAAAGCAGTTGCCACCTTTTTCCCTGTGGAACTTGGGGTACTCAGAGCCCCAACAATATCCATAGCTACCCTCTGAAATGGCTCCTCAATCACAGGCAAAGGCATCAAAGGAGCTCTCACCTTGTCTCCTGCCTTGCCTACCTTTTAGCACTGCTCACAGGTCCTGCAGTACCCTGTTAGATCTCTGGAAATTCCAGGGCAACAGAAGTTCTGCATAATACATCTCTTTGTATGTTTTATGCCCGTATGACCTGCAAAGGGAATATCATGTGCTATGGCTAGAAGCACCAGATGGTAGACTCTAGGCACTACCAACTGCTGAACCCTCTCACCTTCTAGCCCTCCATCAGGGGTCCACTCCCTATACAGTAACCCTTTGTCCCAGTATACAGATTCCCCTTTCCCTTGAGAATCAGGTGCCTCACTAGCTACCTGTCTGAGGCCTTGCAATGTAGGGTCTGAGAACTGAGCCTGTCTCAACTCTGTCTTTGTAACCCTTCCCAGCTCCCCTTCCACAGGATGTCTGACATCCTCTGGCAGTGGTGCCTCACTGTCAGCCTGGGTACTACTACCTAACTCTACCTTTGCAGTCACTCTGTCCAAGGGAACATCAGTAGCCACAAGCAGCTGTGGCTCACATTCAGTGTCACTGCTACTGAGTAGCCCCCTCCCTGAAGTAACCACCTCACCAGTCTGTCTGGGTCTCTCCCAGGCTACCAGACCCACATGCTTGTCTCCTAGCCTGACTGCGTGTAACTGCATAAGCACATGGTACTGCCTCATCCAAATTCTTCCCTATCAGGACATCTGCAGGATGGTAGTTTGGTACCCCTTTTGTCTCAAGACAACCTACTATTGGCATTTTGTCTTTTCCACTTACTGGCTCTCTCACCTTTTGTTCCCCACTTTGCCTCCATAGACATCTGTATGCCACATGGCCCCACTGGTTGCATTCAAAATATTTAACCATAGGTCCTGGATGTGTACCTGGACTAGTGGCTTCCCTGCTACTGGCAGATTCTGTTGGGGCAGGCTGCGCTGCTCACCATGGGTTCCTTTAGACCCATGAGCAGTACTGGGGGTCCCTTTCCTGTGCATGGATGCCCTGCTTGCTAGGTATAGGTCTCCCTTCTTCCCCAACTCATCTGAAGTAGCACATTGTCTATCAGCTAACCAGATCCTCATGTCCTCAGGCAACGTGGTAAGGGCTTGTTCCCTCACCAAAAGGTCTGCCAGCCCTTCAAAAGTGGTGACCTGATATACACTCACTCACCTATGAAAATAAGTGCTCAGCTCAGCAACATATTCACACACACTTTCATCTGCCTTGCATCTATGCTCACAAAACTTTTTCCTATATGTTTCAGGTGTTAGCTTAAACAATTCTACCAAATGATTTTTAACAGCAGTATAATCAAAATATTCACAATCAGCAAGTTTAGGCAACACAGTTACAGCTTTAACATGGAGTAAAGGGGTCAGGAACCATGCCCATAGCCTTTGGTCGACATCATACTGTTTACATACCCTCTCAAATATATGAATGAAACTATCAAAATTATCCTCTTCTTTAATCTGTGGAAGAAATTACTGACATTTTGTGCTTCTGGGGTCTTGTTACTCCCTTCCCCATAACCTCCATGACTCTGGTGAAGAGTCAGCATCTCCTTCTCATGCTGCCTCTGCCTCTCCTTTTCCTCAGCTTCTAGGCATAGCAGTTTCTCATTCTCCTCAGCCTGCAAACACCTCAGTCTCTCAGCTGCTTCTATTTCCACATGCCTGGCCTCCAACTCAAGTCTCTTTAGCTCCAGATGGATTTTTAAGTCCTCTGCAGAAAGGTTGAGCTGTCCATTCTTGGAGTATGGTACATCTCCATTGCCAGTTTGATCGTCCTCCTGGTTGCTGTTTTCTGATACAGCTGTGGCCAAAGATGCAATCATTGAGGAGCTCTCTGATTATGTAGCCCAGGCAGGTATGACCCTGACCTTGAGCAGTATCCTACCTTCACCAAGAATGATGCCACAATACAGAGATAAGATGATCAGCTTTAACAATTGGCTTAAACACTGGTGTCATTCAAAGGGGATCCAGTGTCTGTCTGCCTGGGATGACATGCTGGACAAGCCACGCTGCCATGAGGATGGCTTGCACCTGTCATCCCTGGGATTCCAGATATTGGCAAAGGCTCTTGCCACCCCCATAGTGCCTTTTTTAGGCAAGGCTCAAATTCTAAACCTACCACCCTAGAACACAAAAAAGGGACAAAAACTAAGGGTAATGCTGCTCAATGCCAGAAGTCTAAATCTCAAAATGCACGCACTCGAGGCCCTTCTCAGTATGGAGAACATCAATGTCTGTGCTGTGACAGAAACCTGGTTCAAGGCTCCTGAGAGCACCCCAGCTATCAGGTTTTACCTCATATCATGCGTTCCGGACCCAAAATCCGGACACTACCAGGAAAGGAGGGGGGGGTATCCATATTCATCAGCGACACCCACACCTCAAGACTGGTGGCAACGCATGATGCATCGGAGACCATCCAGGTGCAATTAACCATAGGCAAGACTGCTCTGCAAATTGTAGCATGTTACAGGCCACCCTCACAAACTCAGCAACCTCAGATGGCCTTCTTGAAAACACTAGAGGCGATAAATGTATGACCAAACACCATCATACTAGGTGACTTCAAATAGCCTAATATAGACTGGGAACACTACTCAAGCCCAAACACCCTAGCCCAAAAGTTCCTGGAATTCATAAACTCAAATGCCATGGAACAACTAGTCACCATCCCACAAGAGGAGATAACATACTTGATCTCATCATCATGAACATGGGAGCACAATGTTCAACACCGATGGTGTACCCCTCACTGGTGAGATCAGACCACAAACTAATCTCCTTGGAGGTCCTCATCCCACCCCACCTGAAATAAAAAGACCACAGTAAAGAACTTCTCAAAAGCCGACTTCACACTTCTAAAGACTAGTGTGGTCTCCTTTAAGGCCCCGAGCGGCGGAAAACAGTACTCAAGCCGCTGAATCACTTACAAATGCCTTCTACCAGCACCTGCAGGACTGCATGGATAAGGCAATCCCAAGCAAAACAAAGACTCTTTGTACCAAAGGCAAGCGTCCAGTCTGGTGGACCCCAGCCATAAACAAACTCTACAACAAAAGGAGGAAGCTACTACAAGATAGAGCAAAATCCTTAAAAGGTAAGACACTTGATCACTATAAGTAAAAAACTAAGAGCTCTCATAAAATCATCCAAAGCAAATTTCGAGAGAAAAATAGCTAAAGACTCAAAGACAATCATAAGGCCTTCTTTAGCTATGTTAGAAACCTGGGAGGAAACTCCCAGATATGCTCAGAGCTAGTTCAAAATGATGTGAAGATTACTGATCCTACAGACATTGCCAACATACTGGCTGACAGGTTCAGTGCAAACTTATTCCCAAAAGGAGAGATATCTATACCAAGCGATTGCAGCCCCCAAACATCTCCAGCGCCCAAGTGAGAACTGCTCTCTCAAAGCAAAAACACAGCATCCATGGGACCTGATGGTGTCCCGGCTGTGTGCTCCATGAACTCAATGAGGAATTAAACCCACAGCTAGGACAGCTGTTTAATCAAAGTCTTACCTCTGGATACGTACCCAGGGAGTGGCGCACTGCAACTGTGGTACCACTTCACAAAGGCGGTGCCTCCACCGACCCTGGAAATTACCGGCCCATTAGCTTGACAAGCCTCATCTGCAAAGCCATGGAGAGGATCATAATGGACCTCATAAATAAAGACATAGGGAATTTGCAGACTTTGGATCCAACTCAGTTTGGCTTTGTCAAAGGCAGATCATGCCTTTTAAACTTGGTTGACTTTTTCGAAACAGTCACCAAAGCCATTGATGAGGGAAAGACAGTCCATACAGCCTACCTCGATCTGGCTAAGGCCTTCGATACAATACCCCACTCGGGTATCATTGAAAAACTCATCAGCTTAAATGTCAACCCATACATCACAAGATGGGTTGCAAACTGGCTGAGTGACAGAACCCACAGGGTCAGAGTTGCTGGCGCCATGTCAGACTCAAAGCCTGTCACAAGTGGTGTCCCACAGGGCTCAGTCCTGGGCCCACTCTTGTTTGGCATCTACTTTTCCGAAGTACAAGCAAACACAGGAGGGTTATGGCTGACAAAGTTTGCAGATGACTGCAAACTGGGCGCCATAGTAGAAAACACATCTGACACAGATATCCTTCAGAAGGGTCTCACAGAAATGGATAACTGGTGCCAGAGCCACAGCCTAAAGTTAAATGCCAAAAAATGCATAGTCATACCCTTCGGGAAAAACAAGGTTACCCCTAGCTACCAAATAGGTGGCAATCCTCCACTGAGCACAGAAGAAGTTATCAGGGACCTGGGGACCCAGGTTGATAGTAGTCTGTCATTCGACACCCATGTAGCTAAAGTAGTTAGGAAGACCTTCTACATTGCCCACCTTATCATGAAGGGATTCTCATCTAGATCAAGGGAGGTCATAGTCTCCCTTTACTCATCACTCATCAGACCAATGATTGAGTACAATGCCCCATTCGGAATGTATCTGACCCGACACTTGCAGCAGCTGGAGAGGCCACAAAAGTTCCTCACCAAAAGGATAAAGGGTCTCAAAAATCTGTCCTATGCTGCCCGACTGAAAGAACTCCAGCTCTATTCAGTCGCACCGCTGCTCAGAGGTGACCTTTGCCTAACATACAAGGCCATGTCAAACCCAGATTTGATGAATATGCTTCACCTCAAAAATCTAGATCCATCAGAGCCACAAGGGCGGAGACTTAAACCTTGACACGGCTATTAATAGGACGTGCTGGAGGGATAGATTCATCACCCAAAGACTCCCTATGCTGTGGAACAAAATCCCGGTACATGTGAGGCAGAGCACCTCGCTGGCCTTGTTCAAGAGAAATCTTGACCAATGGATGGGAGATCGCAGATATACCCCAGGGATTACCTCAGTGTCACTGCTCGACAGAGGCACAGCAAAATAATGGGTATAGTTCCCCATACTAAAGGGGTGGCGTAAGCCACAAAACGATGGGCTAGGCTTGTAAATGCCCTCAGGCAGATAGCCTAGTATGAACCTATGAACCTATGTCTGCCTTAGTCAGGTTTCTATGCACCAGTCCCCTAGCCAGGCAGAGCTCATCCAGCTGGCTCCTTGTCAGCTTTTTGTACTCCTCTGCTGACATGCTGCCTGCTCTCCCTGACTAATTAAGCTAACAAAAGAAATAAAACAATTGTGATCTGAACTCTGAGTATTCACTGTGTGGCTGATTTAGAGTACAAAACACCTTCAGTGATCACTGTACACAAGCTACAGGAATTCACTCTACCCACACCACTACAAGCAAATTAGTATTTACTAACCAATTAATATGTGGTGTGGATATCACATCACTGCCAAACAATTAATATGTGACTCCTGTGCACTGGCCCAGCAATCAAGGAGTCTCAATCCTCACCACTAACGCCAGTGAGGGGCGTCCATATAGGGAAAGGATAATAAATACACACACAGTAAAGTACAATTTCCCTTAAGAGCACACAGAGATCACAGTCAGTCTGGGGCTGTTACTCCCTTTCTCTCCAGGTCCCCAATAAGACTCCCCACTAGCATAGCTATAGAGTCCAGATCTTACCTAGTGGGCAAACTAAAACCTCCAACACCCACTCTGTTCACCCAGTGCTTTGTGTTCCTGCCCAAGTAGCTCACACACACACACACACACACACACACACACACACACACACACACACACACACACACACACACACACACACACACACACACTTTGAGAGTTTATACAACCACACAGACACTCTTGGGGAAGGCTGGCACAGGTTCTCCAGCTGTGCACCTTTTACCCAGACTATACGGTAGAAATCACTGCCACTACCCAGGTAGCATTTATCAACTACTCAAAGGCCCTTAAAAGGGTGTCCAGTTATTACTGTGCAATATTATTATCCAAATGGTAAGTGTGACTGAACAGTATCACTATATACATGCACTGTACTCTAGAACTTAAATTAACTCTACATAAAACAGCCACAGTTTAAATGTTTAAAATATTTAATAATAAATAATAAAAATATAAGACAATACTTCTTACTACACAGTGCTAGTCAAGAGTTCAGAGATCACAGGGAAATACTTAAAAAAATAATACAGTAGCAAAAGTTCTGACATCACAGAAAAACACTTGGAAATAGCTAGGAATTAGGAAGATTAGGCTAAGAGAAATAGCTAGGAATTAGGAAGATTAGACTAAGAGAAACACTAAAGTCTAAGATCCTACTTACATATAGAAAACAGGCAGAGTGGTGAGTTGAATTTTCTCAAGACAAAATGCTCTGAGCTCTCTGATTCTCTCTAAATTGATAACACAGAGCTGCTTCACATGACATAATTCTTGACACTTCTCTGGTGTTCCCAGGCTAACAGAAACTACTTTTACATTCTTTACATCTGGTCAGAAACAAGAGCAATAAAGGACATTTATACATGCACATTCTAGCCAATTAACTCTGGCTCAAAACAATAGGCAGAATTCCTTCATCCAGACATATCAGAGCTGACCTTAAAAATCAAAGACAGTCATAAAATGCTTGACTTAGCTTTCTTACAGCAGAATGCACTGTTACATTTTTGAAGTTTAACATTTACCAACATTTTTCCCCATTTAAGAGAACAATCCTGTAGCTTGTATTAATATTTACAAATGACAGAATTCTGTATAATTCTATCTGTCTAGGCTGGCAGCCTTCACCTATCTTCACACCAGTTAACTGCTTAGGACAAGCCTTCCAGCATTGTGGCTCAGTCTTTCAGGGACTCGGTAAATACACCTAGCCTGCAGATATCCCTTTGGCACTGACTTGGACTGAGAAGTAGATGCCAATCAAGAGGGGTCTGAGCACAGAACCATGGGGAACAACACTCCCGACTGATCTTTTTTTGGAGGTAACTTACCCTATTTTGATCTCCTGCATCCTATCTTTGAACCATTTGGTAATTCAGTGGGTGAAGTAGGGGTTTATTCATAGTTTTTTATAGTTTTACTACTATGCCTGAGTGAGGGATTATGCCAAAAGCTCTGACCAGGTCAAGACAGGTAATGTGTACTGTTTTGCCTTCATCCATATAGCCTTAGTAATTTTTTTGTTTTCTAAAATGTCCACCAGGTTTAGTAAGTATGACCTGCCTTTGACAAAACCAAATTGAGAAGGGTCTAATATTGGCAAGTTTCCAATATCTTTATTGATTAGTTCCATGATAAGTCTTTATGGCTTTGCAAATGAGGCTGTTCAGACTTGTAGGTCTGTAGTTCCCTGGGTCTATGGAGGGTTCTCCCTTAAGCTGGGAGATAATTATTGCTGATCTCTGTTATCTTGGTACAAAACTTGTATGGAGGTTGAGGTTGAACACTGTAGTTAGGGATGTGGCCAGGTCATGCTTTATACTATTCAGGATGTATACTCCAGTTATTGTCATGACTCACAGATGCAGTATTTTTTTTGCTTTTGGTAGTGCTTTTAGGATTTGGTCCCATGTGATAGCTGGGGTGAGTCAGTTTCAAGTATTCCTTGTGAGATAGATGGTGGGGGGGTGGAGTACAGTTTGAGCTGAATTTATCAGCCAGTAGGTTGGCTATATCTTCATCACTGGTGTAGGTAACATCATTGACAACCATCTCAGAACACTGCAGTGCAGAGTCCCTGAGATTGCTGAAAAAGGCCTTGTGATTGTCCTTTGCTTTGGTGGCTAGTTTTGTCTCAAACTTAGCTTTGATCAATTTAATTATGCACCTAAGTTGCTTGGTTAGATTCATGACAATGGTCCTACCCTTCTGGATGTTGAGATTCCAATATGGATTCCTTGCTGGATACAGCACATCTGCAGCTGACCTGACTGCTACCAAAAAAACCCTTAGCATTGTGGATGGAGGCTGTCTCAGTGCAGCTACTTTTAAAGACTTCACTATAGTGTTTGAACTTCTCAGCCAGTGATTACTGAGATGCATCTCTTCCTACATCCAGTGCTCAAGAACTCGACATTTGGCTCCCTGCTTGTATTTCTTTCCAGGAGAATTTGCACAGCAGGATCAAAGATAATTACTCTTAATTAAGAAAAGATAATTACTATAATTTCACTCTAGAGCTGCTGTAATCTGGTATTACCCAATGTTTCTTCTCTTCTCTTCTCACTATATATTAAGGCCCTACTTTCTGATGTTCAGGCCCTGAATGCTCTTATGTATGTGGATCACATTATCACCAGATGCTGTACCTCATCTATTGATCTTATGGCTTCCTTTAGACTGACTGATCCATTTGTCTTTAAGCAGTTACATATTAGTCTAGAAAAACCCCTGATGATGTCATATAGCAGAAATCAAGGTGATGTCATATGGCAGAATCCACTGTAATGTCATATGGCACTTCAAAGAGTGAAATCAGGTTGGACTGTCTGCAGCCCTAAAGATACCACCTCTGGAAAAATGTCACCACTTTTTACCTTAATGGCTGGCTGGATCCATATTTCAGCTTTGTGTCAATTGATAAAATCATGGAAAGAATATGCCAGCAGCTCTCCCACTTCTTAAAATTTGCCAATTTGCAACTTGAGTGCTGCCTTTCTCAGATTAATGCAGCCTTCACTGACCGTCACAGCTCACTGCAGGTTTTAATAAATAAGATTGATAGATTTACTTGATTCTTCCCCCAAAGCAAACACCTCTGCATGCCTCTCCCTAGGTCTAACTGGCTGTTAGAGAAACAGCCTTCTTTGGAGTCTGCAATTTTTCTCACACAAACTCCATTGTCATAGATACTGTCCACTTCTCTTGTGATCACCAAACAAGTTCCCTTTGACCTGTTTTTGTATAGTAAACAGATGGATAACCTGTAATACACTGCTAGTAGCCTCAGACACTCTGACTAGAGCCTTCACCTCCCCTAAAAGCCCAATTCTTTGTGATTTTCCACTCTCCTTGACCTCAGAGATGTCGCTAAATAAGACTTGAAACCAAGTTAATTTGAAACTTTATGGAAAGGGTTGCATGTGAATGTGTTTAGTAATTGCCATTGACATTTCTGTCTCTCTCTTATTCTTTCTCACTCAACCTGTTTATGTGGTACATCACTAACTATTGCAGTAACTAACATCCAGTTTTCCTACACTCCATCCCTGTACTTTTTCACTTCTCCTACTCCTCATTCTATTTTGTAGGTTTTTTTATTTGTTTTATCAGACCTCTGAGCATCATGAATGCCTTGTCACCTTAACTCTGCTTTTCTTTTGTTAGTGACTCTGTTGTTTTTTGCATTATATGGCTTGTTTGGTATATTTCCTAAGTAATTGCTGCAGAGTTCCATTGTTAGTGCTTCCCATAGCTTATTGTACTGATTAGCTTTGTGTTATATGTATATTAAGTGTACAAGACATGTTGTCTGTACTTGATGTTGTAGTGACTGTGCATATACATTTCATTTTTTTCTAAATGTATCATGCTTTTTGTTTCAGTGCTGCAAGTCCTCCACTTTCCCCAAACAGACCTCATTTATATCACAAGTCACTCGTTGATCCTAGCATAGCTCACCAGCGCCACCTGGCTTACAGAGGCTTGTTGATCCTAGCATAGCTCACCACCGCCACCTGGCTTACAGAGGCTTGTTGATCCTAACATAGCTCACCAGTGCTGCATGTCTCACAGAAGCTAGAAGTCAGAGGTGTGGTAGGCTGGCACTGGTTTTGCGAGGAAGTGTTCCTATACAGCGGTTTGCAGTTATGAGGTTGTGGATTGGAAGGTCGGCCAGAACAAGGTCAAATTTAAAATACCAAAGTTCAGAATTCCAAAGACTGACAATAACTACTGTCCAACTTTGTCCCATTTTGTACCCATGTTAGCATTTGTTTCTGGGTCTAGAGCAGTAGAATGTTTCCAGATTTCAGGTTATAGTTGGTACGTTGAATTTCTGGCACTCTGTATTTCATTGGGGGGATTGCGGTAGTTGAACTTCTGAGCCTCAGCTATGTAATAGTAAACCTTATAAAGTTATGTTACTCCTTAAAGCTGAGGCAAAGCAAACAGTGGTGGCATGTATCTACTTATTGCATTATTTACACTTGAATACTGGAGCACATACAACATGCCTGTTTGTCCTAGCTGTCTCTTCTCAGTCTTTCCCCTGCATCTGAATGGCTGACTGAACAAGACTTCTTATGAATAAGCAGAAATTGTACTCAAGTATGGTTGAACTGGGACTGTGTCTTACTACAGAGTGAAATGATTTACAGAGTGAAATGATTTGTGTGTCCTTCACTTTTTATGCGATGTTACAATGTACTTTCTGCTGTCAGGCAACATCTCCGTCCTTTTGAAATGGCAAATGATTTCTGCCGCTCCCTTTCATTTTGTGTTATGGTCCCATACTAAATGTGGCTTGGGGAAGGCACTGTCTACAGGCTTACTCCCTGTTCTTCGTAAGGGGATTGGAATCATCATCTGACTTTAGGGGGCTCATTGACTGATACTGATCTCTGGGTGTTGGCATGGTGCCCAAGCAGTTCAGCCCCCATCCTTCCTGTATATCTAACCTGTGCTGGGAATTGCTATGCTGGAATCTTGTACACTTCTCTGTGACTATTTATGGCCATATATGAATGGGTTTTAGGAATGTACCAGCATAGAGGAGTTAAGTAAGGACTTAATGTATTTATATCACTTTTCTGGGACTCTTGGTCATATTATCACTGAAGGACAACTATGGGGTACCCACCTGAAGAAAACTGACATGGATTAGGATGACAAAAAGCAATACTGTACACAAGGCATTGAAATTTAAGTGCAAATTGGCTTGTTTAATTTATGTCATAACCTAGAAGCTCAAATTGCAAGTGGACCCCTTCTTATATAAGTAGAATTTAAAAAGTATGGACTAAAGCCATGTACTAAAAGATGAATTTTCTGATGTATTTTGTTTACCTCTTTTTTTCCTTTACTTGATATAAAGCCAAAGTTAATGAAAAGCTTCACTACTGGCATTTCCACTGTAACTACATGTGGGTGGTTTTGTGGGTGTTCCACCCACATAAAATGCATCCTATTACCCTTTGATTTGCCATTTACATGCGGTTTGTGGCATCTGCATCCATGTTTCTGTTATTGGTTGTATAGACAGCTATTTCTGCAACCAGTTTGCATTCCTTTCATTTAAAAGTTGCAGCTTTGAGTTGTACTGTAAATGCTCTTTGCTCGTATAATTAATATTATATTAATCCGGAACAAACAGCAGTTATAGATATACTTTTGGTGACATAAAACGTTACACAGATATATTGGTGGTTTATTTGTATCCCAGCTATAAACGTGTTTGATTCCGCAATGTGACATTGCTCTTTGTAGAAATGCAGTTGCTGTAAAGCTTCTGCCTTCATCAGGAAGGGAGGAGTATTTTGCACTTTGTTTTCCCAGATAGACAGCTGTTTCTGCTAGAGCTAGATACTTCCTCTTGTATTGTGCCACTGTTCTCTTTTGTCTCACTTACAGTGTCCCTGCTCTGTAGTGCTTCTTGACGTTTATAGTAGTACAAAACTGTAATTACATGTATTCTACTAGACAGCATACTTACAATGAGATACACTCAAAATTATTGAAAATAAACAATAATAATTCTTTAAGCTGCACAAATTTATATAAACAAACTGCTGCTGTTGGTATTAATGGGTTACATAGCTATCCTTAGTAATGCTGACATTGCCTGCTTAATAACCATTGAAGTGTCATCCATTCCTGAGTACATTGAGATAAGTATATAACCTTTCTTCACTTTTTCCTCACCATTATATTGTATCCTGCTTTGTTTATCTGCATGTAGTATTTAATCCATAACTTACATAAATTATTATGCTTTCTCCATGATTTACCTGTTACATGGCAACATTACAGTCTGGGCTCTCCCTGAAGGTGGGTTTGCCTAAAATGGCTCACCTGATTAATGAATAAATACACAGAGTTATGATATTTGATCTTGTGTTGATGTGGTTGTAAGTGTTTGCTTCTGTCATATTGTTTGAAATACATATCAGAGAATCTGGAGAATTGGGTACCAAAGTTTTTTGAAGATTGACATAAGTGTTATACAAAATGTGTTTATACAGGAACAGGATGTTTTCACTGGATAGTTTTGGAAGAATAAAATTGGTATACAGCAGGCAGACATTAGCATTAGTGCATTATTTTTCTGCATTGTATTTCAGTTCATGGAAAGCATAGACATGATTTTTGGAACTGTACACTAGCTTGTACATCAGCTTTCAAAATATATCCATACCCCAACCCTAAACAGTACATGGTTTGTGTCACCATTCCTTTTCAATACTGAAACAAAAATGCCTAAAATGACTATCTTCAGCAAAAACACTGTTTACCCCACCGGCATTCTGAAAAAATGAATAAATAAACAAGTAATAAATAAAAAATATATAATAATATCTCTAACTTAATAAAATAAAGTGTTAGTAAATATGACAGGTGTTTTTAAATTCTACAAAGAAAAACAAATTATTTTAAAAACTTGTACACAGTGGTGTACATGGTGTTGGTTTGGCTACACGATAGCTATGAAATACATTTGTATTAAATTTTTACTGATGTGTCTAAAACCAGTTATTGTCATAAGATATTCCTCCACTAAATGGGGTTAGGAGTTCTAGTCCATAGCGTCTGCATGAAGTCACAAGCAAATTACAGTACTCCTTTCTTTTCTAATAATCTATATTCAAATAAATTAAATTGATAGACTTTTCTGGTAAAACTGTGTAAAAAGCTATTTTGTTATTTTATTTTTAACAAATGTTTTCCCTCAGTAGTATACATTTCTGTGTTTGTGGCACTTGTCTGCAGTGCCCCAAAAGTACACTTGTCTCAAATATGCTTTAGAATTTAGTTTGATCATTTTTTTAAGGCAGCAGTTGTTGACTATCAGAAAGTTTTTTTCTTCTTCATGACTTAATTTGATTGCTGAAAGACTAGTGATTTTAATCTTCATGCTGTTCACTGAGTAGTCCAAAAATAAGTAGTCTGTTTAAGCGAAGCACACATTCTGGAAGCTTAGGCAGTAATGGAGAACACTGGACTGTGTGTATGTTGTGGTCACAGGTGCAGTTCCATGTTCTCTTGCATCAATACAGATGATGGTTTTAGATATGCATGAAGCTTTATTTATTTTAATTCATTTAAGAAGTTAATAGAACAAAATGTTTTATATCACCATTTTCTGAAACAAATAATAAGTATGAAATCCTTATATCATGTCTGACATTATTGGCCAACTGTAATATTTAGTGGCTTACAAAAAAATCAAATGTTTTATGAGGGAGAAGGCAAAACTGAAGAGTCCTACAAATTCTTTATGGTAGCATTGCAGGTTGAGTTTTAGAGTGTTGTAGTGGCAGAAGGTAGCTGTCAAACTATGTTACTGCTGTAACATTCTAAGTGCTACACAGACACCCTTCTGCAGTCCACTGCTCTCCATTACCACCTTCTCATTTTGCAGTTCCTTTACTCACTCCTGAGGGCAATGGTACAGCAGTAGCTGGTTAATCCCATGCGCTTCTCCCAAGAGGTAGAAAGAAGTGAGCTGATCATTGACTCTGCTTTTCTTCTTCCTGTCAGCCTGTCCTTTCACACTTTGACTGAAACACCCTGCCCCAGAAGTCAATAACAAAAGTAATATTTTACCAGACTGAGCAGTCAGCTGAGGGGTACATAAAGTTCAGATAATTGTTGCCTTTCCATCTGTGATATTATGCATTTTGGCTTTTAAAGACATTTTTTAAATGGTTGGTCAGCTTTTGCTGGGAGAAATATATCTGGAAAAGTCAGAAGGCCACTCCACCAGGGGCCATATATAACTGTTTCATTTCACATTTCAAGATTACGTCTGGTATTAGGTTCTGGCATGTAATGGCTTTTCCACGCTTATCGTGCATCAACACTTGGGTACTTTATCTAACAGCACTCTGCCGGACTATTTGTTTTATTTAGGCTTTCTTGTATGAATGGTGTGCCAGGTGAACAAATCCCAGAGGTAACCATGGAAGACTTCTACAATTCAGAACAGCTGGGAGATCCTTTTCTGCAACCCTCACCTTGGCCATATCTCTCTGTCTTTCTCTCTCTCTCTGTCTCTCTATTTCTCATTCCTGTACTTGTAGAACTTTTGCCTTTAACTGTTGCATGCCAAGGTACTGCACTTTAGGCTAAAAGGGCACATCCTTTCCTTGTCACTCAGTAATTTTGAGTCACTTGCATAGTTTAGCTCTCAGGCTTGTGTGAGTCTGTATATAGTTCAGAGGTTATCACAGGTTATGCAATAGAGTGCATCAAAATAAAGTGTGGGCTTACCTTTCCATCCACTTATTTTTGGGTTGTTATCAGATACTATTGTTGTACAGCCAAATAGTAGTATCACAGTAGCTAGTTTTACTACTTAGGACAAATGCTATAGACTTCAACTTTCTGTAGCTTTCTTGTCTGCCAGTGATGATACATATTGTACAGAACGAATATAAGTGGAATTTGCACTGTTCATCATAGACATATAATATCATGTTAGATAGATATCTGCTTTGTTTTTATTACAGTCATCCTGTCTGTCACAAACATATTACTTAGCACTCTCTATGATGTAATACTATTTTGTTTAATGTACTCTCTGTGATGTAATATAATAATCTCGGAACAATGTCTGGTTAATTGACTTGTTCAAAATCACACAGTAGGCAAATGAGGACTGAAAGAATCAAACCCCGTACTGCAGCAACTAAAGCTCACAGCCTTAACACTCTCTGTGCCAACTATCAGACAATAAATAATTTGTTTTCAAGACTTGAAGCTCAAACCTGATAGTAGTTCCTAGTCAAATGAGAAAATAAATGCTTGGAAGAGGACACTAGTCACATCTGGGAACAGCAAAGTGTAAAGAAGGATACGTGATGAGATGCATTAAGTCAGAACAAGTAACACAGAATAATACTATTTACACTGCATACCATAACAACAGTCATTCTGCAGAGATGCAAGCATACCAGCTGCATAATCGTTCATGGAACTGAATGGGTGCGAATAGTTTCAGTTCAAAGGAGCAGTGTGTCTTACTGGTGTGGAGATTGTTTTAAGTTCTTAGAAATATTTAAACTGATGAATGTCAGTATTGTCAAGATAGTAAAAAGAAAGACAAGCAATCACTGTGGCATCTCAGAAGTCTCCAACAACCCACTAAACAAGCATAGTGGGTCCAAAAACAAAACGTGTAAGAAGAATGGAAGTAAATACTGTGGGAAGAAATTTCCAGGGGATTGTTATGGCTAGGCTTGTATAGGCCCTAGGGCCGATAGCCTAGTACCAACCTATGAATTTCTCTTGTGTGGAAGATTTTCAATCCATATATATCTAGTTAATTGTATATAAATCAGATAATGGTAGTAGAAGTAGCGAACTTAAACTCGTCGTAAGTCAAAAAAATATATAATATATAATCTGAATTATTGTAAAGAATTATTAAGTATTCAAAACTAATCCAAGCAGGGTAGGCAGTCTGTTTCCAGTCAAATTCTTTGTTGCGTACACAGACGAGAGATCCAAGAAAAACAAAAATAACAGAGTAATAGTTTCCTCAAAAGTTTCCTAACTATATACTTTGTATCGGGTAAGGGAGTGGTTTATTGTGCGTAAAACAAAGTGTTATTGGTATACATATAAAATTCACATCCCTTTCCCCATCAGTGTGACATTCGAGCTGGTCCTGCCCTACTTAGTGGCTGTCAGAATAATATAACCCTTATGTACTTTTAAATAAAATTAATAATGATGTGGTACCTCTAATTTAACCTGATTATTAAGTCTGTGATTTTATACAAGACAATATAATACTTGACTGGAAATATATAAACCTTAGACAATTTGGCAATCAAAAAATAATATATATAAATATATACATATACACTTCACATGTAAAAAACCAGTTGTAAAAATCGTATTCTATTTTCATAACCTATTGTTAACAAAGATCGCTTTCATCCTTCTAGACTTCTTCAGGTCTGTGTACAAGAACCCTAAAACTATCTACAAATATATTATTGTATAATTAGTTAGTATTGTTATTATACAACATTTTGAAAAAAGAACAAGAAAAAGAAGAAAATGTTTGATATTGGAAACAAAAACTGATTTAAGATTGTATTTAACACAGTATTTGGAATCAACTGGAAGAATAAAATAAAATACAATTAGTCATGTAAACAATGTGGCAATTTTCTAAGTTCCAGTGCACTTTTAATTGAGCAGTAGTAGTTTATTCCAGGCTTCCTCAAAGAGTTCAGCTTTAATTGCCACATGAGTTCATGTTTCTCCAGAATATTCGGGATGTCTCCTTCAAGATCACCCATGTCTATGCGATCCAGACTCTGGAACTTAAAACTTGTGTGTCTTTTATGAAGAGTAAGGTGTTTGGCTAGTGCATTATTTTTACATCCAGAGCGGATTTCTGAAATCCTACGCTTAAGTTTATATACAGTCTTGCTCATATCACCTTGCTGTATAAATCTACAAAATGTACAATATAGCTTCACATCTTTTAGTGTTTCTCTCATATGGTCTAGGTTTAAATTCAACAAAACTTCTTATGTTTTTGGCCTTCTTGTAAACAAAGGATGGGGCTTCACCTAAGATGTTAATCAGAAAAGGGTTTCCTGTGACAATGGCCCAGTTTTCTTCAATAACATTTCTGATACTGTGATAATGCAAAGTGTATGTCCGGATGCAGCTACTTTTGCATTTGTTATTCTCTGTGGAATTTCTTAACATTCTCCTACTGGGGAGCTTGAATGAAGGTGCTTCAGTCCTTTTCAGTTCTATAATGGGTTCCAGGATGTTTTTTAACATCTGACTTTCATAGCCTCTTACTAGAAAATCATTCTGTAAGTTGTTCAGGTTTCTCAAAAATGGTTCCATCTCTGTAGTAATTCTAGCTAATCTATAGCCCTGGGGCTTCACTATACTTGGTTTTTGTAGGATGTAGACTTTTACTGTGGAGTAATAATTTAACCCTCATTGGTTTTCTGAATAGATCAGTGGTGATTCTGTTATTGCTGGTGTCCTTGGAAATCTGCATATCTAAGAAAGTGGTTGAAGTATAGCTATGGTAAGAGGTAAACTTCAGGAAGGGGGTTGTTTGATTGAGGTAAGTGATAAAATCTCCAAGCTGCAAGGTGTCACCTTCCCACCCAATAAAGATGTCATCAATAAAATGTAAACAGCACGTGATATGCTGCATGTAGTCTGTGTTGTTTATCACAAAGTCCTCCTCCCACTTGCCCAGGGCTATGTTAGCTATGCTGGGAGCCATGGCAGCCCCTATTGCTATAGCAGTTTTTTGTTTGTAGTGTTTGCCATTGAAAGTAAAGAAAGTAAAGTCCAGTACAAGATTGATGAGGTTGCTTAACTTTTGCAGTTGTGCCTGTGCACCTTGATTATGTTTCTTAAAATATTCCATAGCTGCTGTTATACAGTAATTGTGTGGGAGCACTGTGTACAAGGATTCCACGTCAATAGTTAATAAAATACTGTCAGCTTCCACTGTAATATTTTTTATTTTCCTCAAAAAATCCATTGAATCTCTTATGAATGACTTATTCTTTTCTGCCAAAGGTTTCAGCAAGTAATCAAGGTAAATGCTAACAGTAAAGGTATTCTCAAGATAGTGTAACCTGATGATTTGAAATTGAAAGTTTCAGCTTCGTCATCTCTAAGAACAGTACTGGCAGTTATATGGATCAGGTTGTAAAACTTTCCCCAGCCACATTTACCCCCCCCCCCTATCGATAATTTTCACCAAAGAGCCACTCAGATTTCTTCAGCCACACTTTGAAGTCACTCTCTCAATGAAACATCACCAGGCTACATTTTTAAGGTAAGATTTCTCAGTGATAATTTTAGTTCTTTTCTAATTGTTTGCCTTTTTTCCATCTTCTTTTGGTGTTCCGTTGTTTAGATAGCAGTTTCCCGTCTGAGTTGTTGGCAACTTTCTTTACCCCATACTGGTTTAAGTACCATCTTGTGTAATTAGCCAGTCAGAATTCTGTTAATACTGTCTTTTTCTCTCTGCATGACATATTTCTTGTGTTTGTTGAGCAGTGTGATGCAGTGCTTTTGTTTATTTTCTGTCATTGCCTGTTGCTGCTGTAACAGTTGTTTCTAAGTATGTATAAAAGTAAGAATATTATTCTTTTAAGAAGTGCTCCTGGAGTATTCCTTCCAGGGATAAGCAATTAAAATGTTTTAAATGTCTCAGACAGGCTCATTTTACAGAGGAATGTTCTAGTTATGAATCCTTCAAGTCCTCCACAATCAAGAACTGCAAAACTAGATTCAAAATGGAAACATTAAGCTCTACCACAGTGTCTGAGACCAGGTCTTCCCCTCTAGTCTCAAAGGCTTCACCAAAGAGAATAAAATTATGCTTTGAAGGAAGCTCCTTCTGCTTTTATTCCCAAGAAGCCCAAAGTATTTGACTTGAACACTACATTTTCAGACAATGTTGTGTGAATTTCCTTATTTCCAGTATTTATCATGCATGCATTTGGTGGAGGTCCTCTCAAAGATCATCCCCATGTTTCTCTCAATCCTAAGAGTGCCGGCTCTGTTGTACAAGAACTTTGCATTTATATTATCAGGACATCTTCATTTGCATCCACCAGTCAACTATAGAAGTTTTATGGTGAATTCATGTTGGCTGTGCTTGTGTGACAGTGAAGTTAGTATATTTAAGCAAGGGAGTGTGGAAGTCCCCCCTCCCCACATAAATGGTTATTGTGTGGTTATCTTTTTAGCTGCCCAGCATAGGTTATAGTTGTTAGACAGCATTGTGAAGTTGCACTGTTATTTGTTGATTTATTCAAGGTCATGTGCTGATCTTTGACACTAAAGGAAAAAAATAAAGTGGTGCTTTTGTATACTGTACATGTTGTTTATTAACCCAGTCATACCTACAGCACCATTCATGCTATTTGCTGCTTCATGTTCACAGCACTAGTTGTGTGGACTGCCACACAACTAGTGCTCATTTAAGCCTACAGTCATTCAACGTCAGACCACATACATTATATTTGTTTCATTGAAACTTAAGTTTAGTAATTAGTTTGCAATAATGATTACCTTACTGTTAACTTTTTTAGTTTTTTTTTCTTTTTAAATATGAGGAAATTATTTTAAATGAATAAATAAGGCAAAATGCTTTACTAGTTCATTTAAAAAGAAAATGTAGCATTTAAATTGTCTTGTATTATTAGGTCTAAGAACTTGATGTCCAACCTGACAGCAGTGAGGAATGTGACACCTCAATAACTGACTACTGACAGATGTTCATGAGATAACGTATTTATTTTGATGGTGTCTGTTCCAGTGTTTTGTGCAGTCAATGGATTGTGTATTCGATACGTTTTGCTGATGGGATACTGATGTAATTGACAACCTTTATACACAAAGTCTGCATGTTATATAGACATGGTGGATGTGTGTGTGTGTGTGTGTGTGTGTGTGTGTAAATATATATATATATATATATATATATATATATATACATATATATATAAAATATTATTTATATATATATATGTATAATGTGTATAGTACATGTATGTATGTATATATATATATATATATATATATATATATATGTGTATGTATATAATACACACACACACACACACACACACACACACACACACACACATATATGTGGTTAATATTGTTGAATTGCTCACTGTTTTTGACAGGATTAGCTGATGGTTACTTTTGTTGAAGGCAGGGTCTATGGAATTCTGAATTTGTTAATTCTGTATATTGCAAATTGTGCTGCTGGGGATGTGCATTTACTTAAGGCAAGTGGGTGTTTGTGCATATGTTAAAACCTTCAGATATGTTGAAAATGTTGCATTAAGTGTGGGCTTGTGTTTGTGTATTTACTGGTTAAGGCAAGAGTTAGGCCTTGTAAGGTGACAGTTTAAGTGTTTGTGTGTTTGGAAATGTATGGGAAGGGTGAAAAAATGCACCAGACACTTGAACAGTTACCTGATGGACTTCAGAAGTTAAAATTATAGTTTCATTTGGCAGCTGTTGCATGCATATCATTGTGATGAGAGTGGCTTACACAAAGCAGATGAAAGTTCAGCCCGAGTTGCAGGATCTGACATTGCTATGTGCCATTATTCTTCACTTAGGCTGACCAACTTTTCTAAGGACAGCAGGGTGGCATATATGAATTCACCCTTTCAGGTCCCTGTCTCTGTGTTGTGAGCAGAAGCTGTATGCCTGACTCATCAACCCCCTGGAAGCATGGACGTTTATTATTCAGTGGGTCAAGCTTTGTTGTAACTTTATCACCTTTCAGGACAGCATCAGTTGCAGCAGTTTCTAATACCCTACAAATGCTATATATGAATGCTATTGGTGTGGAGAAGGTGTTCCCCTGACTTAGTTGCCATCCAGAAATGCCCCCTGGACTGTTTACCCTCCCTTTCCACTGATGATCTCAGTGTTTGTCTAGAAGGCAAAACAGAACATGAAACCTGAAACAGCCAAATAGCTCATCATGGGAATCTCAAACATACCCTTTAAAAGTAGAAATTAAAGGATAAAATGTTTGTTGGATCAAAAGTATTTTGTTACAGCATACACATTCAAATTTATAAAAAATGCCAGAATCTTGTAAAAAGATTCTTAAATCAATTAACCTATCAACAATAATCAATTAGGATATAAGGTCAGTAACAAAATTAAGAATGAATCTATGATAAAAACAAATTTAAGGAGGAATCTATTATGGACTAAAATCCAAATAGGCAAATCAACAATGTTTTGATAGAACAAAATGAGTAACGATCAAGTCATTCTCCTCTAACTCATTAGAGGTTAGTCCTTCATATAAAAGAAAGAATCAAGTCCTTTTAATGTCAAAGAGAGTGAAATTTACTTTTTCCTTCTAATGTCATATTTCCACATATTGTAATTTTATTCAGTAGGTATTCTCAATTGACCTACTATGTTACCACCTTTATCCTCTTCATAAACCTAATGTCCTATTTTTCTGACGCATAACTCTTTAAATGCTTTCCTATCGTTTTAATTTAACTCTTTAAATTCAATCCTACCTTTTAAAAAAAAATTTTGTCTATCTTTCCTCTATCTAGTAAAGTATTATCACTTCTCTCTATCTAAAGTCTCTAATAATACTTGACGGAAAAAATATAAGTTATAAGGAGGACCCAACATATTAAAACACACAATTATTATTTGTATAGGAAGAACTCTACATTTAAGTTAATTTATAGATGTTATAAAACTACAACACAATAAGATATTTCAGCGGCTTGATAAATTCCTAATATATGAAGCAAGAATGTCTAAACAGATAGTTATATTTGAGTAGTATCGTTGTGTTATAAAGATTTTAAAATACAATCCTATTTCTGATTCGAAAAAACTCTTAATCTCATAGTGTGGGATTTTTAGGTAATGACTCCCAGCATACCATTAATTGGTGTGTTTATGCCATTGTTGATCTTTGTTTAATATCATGGTGTCTCAGCTTTTATCTGATTCTTGGATTCTTTTTAGTAAATTTAGCTAATTTTTGATCTTTTTACTGCTTTTGAACTTTTGAAACTAAAATACTTTACTTAGACTTTTTATCAAATTTTCTTTTTTTACCTGTATTCCCCATGATGAGGCGTGTTGCCATGAATATTATTGTTATTTTATAATATATAAACAATAATGGAATCATTTTATTGCTTTGTAATATTTTTATTGTTAGGAGACAAAATAATTATTTTTATAAAATTATTTTTTATTATTCAATAAAGAGAGGTGTGAGGGCAAAAGAATTTCCTGCCCTCAAAACATTGTTATTATTATTTGGTTTATGTTACATTACATTTTCTTTTCTTTTAAATAATAAAAATCACATTTTATTTTATCAGAGAGATTTATTTGAATTTTTATTTACATGTGATTTAGAATACAGTTTTGAAATTTTCTTGGAAATCAATCACGACAGATTGTTTCAAAAATTTGGATTAGGGTGATGTTTGTATTGTATGTGTTTTGGATTGTTTTGTTTTGTTTGGATCTATGTTTTTTGTGGGAAAAAAGTAAATAGAATATTAAAGACATTATATCAGTAGCTATGTTCATATTCCAGAATATCACTAGGTGTATGATACCCTAGGTGTGTAAAGGCCAGTTTCAAAGGCATGTTGTAGGATGACCGATGATTAAGGGGCCGTTATGTTTTAGCAGAATTGTTTTCTTCAAAGTTTCTTATGCTTATACAATTATGAATTATTGGATGACACTTTCAGTAATAGAGTGTGTGATACATTATAGCCCTAGACAGATACAGCCTTGGATGGTTTTCATTATTCAGTAAATAATATAGGGCATTAGGAAATGTGACAATTTAGTTTGTTCCTTGGAAATGATACCCGGATGGGTCTTGGAAATAAAGAGATTTCTGAATTTTTATAAAGATAACGAATAATTGGAATTTAAGGTTTTAGGGTTTAGGTATAGAACTGTGTTTTGTGTTGTTTAGATTTTTTAACATCAAAAAGCCGGTAAGGGCAAGCCTATATATCAAAAAAGTAACACAAGTATTAGGGGTATTATGTTTGTATGCAACTTGTGTAATATGTGATATGTGCAGATATGTGTCTATTGTATCCTATAGTTGTTATTGATCTTCTCTTCACTGTTCCTGTTAATGAACTAAGCATGTGTGGGGTTGTAAATTGTGCGCCATGTCCCTGCTTGGTTTTATATTGTGACACCGTGGTCTTAATGTTCTTGAAATAAATGAGCATATTTACAATATTAAGACACAATGGCAACATAGTTCACTGTTGCGGCACTCTGTTTATGCTAACTTTAAGAAGTTTTTAAGAAGCGGTTTTGTTACAGTGGTGGAGACCTAATGATCTGACCTATAAAATTAAATTCTTTTGAGGATTTTGCAAGGCGGGGGTTTTGGCTAAAGGCAGCTTAACCCCTAATGAGATGAAGCTAGGTAACATCAAATGTTTTTTTAAAATTTTCTACATTAAGTATGAACTATTGTTTAGTTTGTTTGTTTTTGTAATTAAGATATCATAATTTTGTTTGTACTTTCTTTTCTTTTGTATTTTTTGGAAACATGCTGAGTTATTGTATTTTTTATTACTTACTTTTTTAGTATTTTATGTTATGTTTGCATTTTTATTGTTTGTATTCTGAAACTGATCTTAAAGCGGCAATTAAAAGGCTTTTTTACGCTATTTCTCTACGTTTTAGTGCCTTATTCGTTTCCCGTTCCTGACTTTGTTTCATAGTTTGCAAAACAGAACATGACCAAAGTTATTCTGATAGCTTAGCAATGTATTCAACAAGTATGGTTCCCCCATTTATGCCTCGCTGCCTCTGTCCATTTAGGATCCTGCTCTCCCATCTCTAGAACAAACCTCTCCAATATTCCCATATCCCCACTCTGTGTATCTAACTGCATGGTTCCTCTTCTTCTTCTGTTAAGGGACAGAAACCCAGCTTTTCTGTTTTTTCGGAAAGGTTTTTATTAGATTTTAACTAAACAAATTAATCATAACAATAATTGTATTTAGAATTTGTGAGCATAAAAAAAGAACAATATGAACAAGAGCAAACAAGAACAGCTATTTACAAGAGTGTCTGCTAACAGCAAAGAATCTTAAAAATGTTTCCTATACATTACAATTGATATGAGTATAGCTATTTTTATCAAACATTTTCTTGAAATTTGTCCACATATTATAGTATGAGGTGTTTCTGTTAGATCTTGATTTAATGATGACAATTTCCAGATGACTTACTTCAGCTACAATATTTGTGAATTCTTTGAAAGAGGGTATACTTTCATTCTTCAAACTCTTTGTTATAACTTTCTTTGCAATTGATAAAATGGACCACAAAAGAGGGTATTTCATTCTTTTAACACAAACAAGAATAGGGGTATCAAAAAGAATTAATGACTTAAAGCAAAATTGTCCCCAAATATAGTCTATAAAAAAGATTAATGTTATTCCAATAAGGTGTAAGTACAACACAATCAAAGAACATAGGTTGCAAATCTGCTTTAAGCTCCTGTTTACATCTCCAACAAACTTGCTTGTTTTTAAACATTAATTCAATTTTCTGAGGTGTGAAGAAAGATTTATGCCGGAATTTCCAAGTAAAAAGTTTCCATGTTTGGGAAGAGGTTGTCTGTTTAGAGGATATAAAAAAAAAATATCATCTTCATCTGGAAGTCTGTTATTATTGTGAGTAAAATAGTTCCAGTAATTGTCATTGCAAGTGTTTCTTTCCTCAACACTCTATATAATTTAGATGTGTTGTTATATTAATACTTCAATCAATTTGGGATAAAATCTCTTAGCCTTGGTTACATTAACTTAATTTTACCTTCTGCACATTGTCTGCAAGATTATACATCCAACCACATATCTTTAATTAAATCATATTTACCTATGCTATAATAAACAGCCTGCAGTTTTTCATTATTCATTAATTGAAATCAGTATTTCAGATTTTTTTCTTTAAATGTAATCATTGTATCTAACTTTGAAGAAAAAATATAATTTTGAATGTATTCTATAAGGAAAAGAAGAAAAATGCATGCCTTATAAGTTGGATTTCTATAAGTTAAGGTTCTAAAGGTATTTAATATAGAAAAAAAAATAGTCAGTTGTCTGGCAACTCTTTTCTGAAAAGTAATCTTTTAGCAACCATTGTAAACAATTGTGTAGTATAATATTATGATTAGAGTTTATGTTATGTTTACATTTTATGAAAAGGCATCCGAAAAACTCTTTCCACCTGGCTGTGTACGTATTATTTATCCAAAGAGATATTGTTTTTATAATTAATGAAAAAGGAGAAGAAATTAAAGTTTTAATCTCTCTCTGTGTTGCGATTGCAGTTTCCCCACACCAGTGACCCTCGCAAACTTTAAGGATCACGAACTATACCTTAGCCAAAAAGGAGAGGAAATTAAAGTGTATGTCCTAAATACTCTATATACAAGTACCAAACTGTATTATTTAGACACCCTACCTGCAAACTCAATCAGTAGTGTGCACAAACAGGAACTCTGTATATCCATTGTACCTCCTCTCATTCTCTCTCAGACATTTCTTCCCTCTCCCATACTGGATTAAATCTGTGCAGTTAAGTAAACACTTAATCAACCCAATAACTCCATAAGAGCATATGCACTATTTAAACTACCAGACCATAAGTAGTACTTCATCCTAAGTGAAATATTTCAATTGTACTGACCTTGGGCAGAATCGCTGAAACTGATTTGTTTTTTATTGGACAATTGTCTGCCTCGTGGTGCAACCCACTCTGATCGCTTTGCTTGGGCTCACTCTGCTCCCCTACCCTAGCCCATTCCTACCACCCCCACTTACCCTAAATATATACTTTAAGCATCTTGAGCCCTCCTACTAATTATCCAGTCAACCTCCACCTACTGACCTCTCCCACATACTCCTTCCTCCTCTCAGACCTTAAACCACACCCCACTCTTTAATCTGAAGTCCTCCCTTCTCTGTACATTTACAAAATTCCTTTGTCCTCCCATCTCCAGTATCAACAACCTCTCACCCAAAACCTCCCCAACCATGATCCTAAATCTGATAGTAACTTCCCTATTACTTCTGCTGACCTCCCTTTCATCTTATCATACCATCGTTCACTATTTAAAACCAACACCAACCCTATCCTACATCAATAGCAGCTAGCTTACCTCTACATCATTTGCTATATCTCGCTCACTAGACAACACCTCATTCACTCACCTATTTTGTTACAAAATATTCCAATTATCCCCCACCATAATTTTGTTCAACTTAAACATCTTACTCACAAGCTCTTTGCTCCCAAATCCAACCCATCAGTCACCATCCTCTCCCTAGCAGGTGACATCCACTCTAACCCAGGGCCATCTACATCACAGCCTGTCTCTGCTCAAACGATCCACCCCCAAACAATACTAGCCACCACTCCCACCTACACTGCATCACCTTTTTTCTGTATGCCTACCACCCATTCTCCCAATAACTTATCTATTCTATCCATCAATGTACAAAGCCTATTGAATAAAGTTACTGACCTTCATGCATGGATCTCAAATTATTCCCTCACTTACTAGCAGTATCTGAAACCTAGCTTAAACTTCATATGCCTAACACAGATATTCAATCCCCTGGCTACAACATCTACCAACTAGATAGAACTACAAAAAAAGGTGGAGGTGTGGCAGTCCTGTACTCTAACCACCTGACCCTGTCTCTCCTACCTGTTACTATACCAGACTTCCACCCTGCAGAAATTCTAATTCTAAATTGCCACCTAAACAATCACAAAAAGCTCACTATTGCCTCAATATATATCCCACCTGGTAAGAACATCCCTATCATTGAAAACATACTTTTCTGGGTGTCACAAAATATAGCCTACAGCTAGGAGACATAAACATTGATTGGAATACCTTTGATAAAACTCCCCTGCTCATAGCATCAATTTGTTTGTCTTTACTCAGCTAATTACTACCCCTATGAGACTTAACAAAAACTCCATTAACAACACAAGACTTGACAGGATCCTAACTAGCTATCCCCATCACTACCATAACCCTAGAACACTTCCTGATGCCCTGGGTGATTAATTACTCATCCGTATACATAGATATATTCCCCAGCAAAATAAATCCCATCTACACAAATTCTGCCGTAAACTCACTGACTTCAACCCCACCATACTCAATGATAGACTCTCTTCTATTAATTGGTCTAACCTACACTCACTTCCTCTCAATGATGCTGTACTCAAATTCAATTGCATCTTTTTTGGCATACTCGACTCAATAGTACCCCCTTGCAAAATAAGAATAAAATCAAATTATGCCCCCCTAGCTCAGTAAAGATACTCGTAAACTAATGCACAAAAGAGACTCTGCCTGGAACACGTGGCAAAAAAAACAAATCCCCCACTCACCACTAATTATTTCAAGAACTAAGAAACTGCACCAAAAAAACAAATATATAATGATAAGAAAGCATTCTACCTCAAGGCACAATCCACTTATCAATCTAACCCCAAAAATGTCTGGAGAAATATCAACTCAGTCCTTCACCTTGGTAAAAATCAAACCCCTAGCCCTTACCCTTACCCTTACCTTGCAGACCAAGACACTGCCTCTCTCCTTAGCCATTTATTTGTTTAACATTTGTTTACTGGGAAAGTCCAACTTGGAACAAAGCCAATTTTCAGCGGTGGCCTGGGGAGAAACTCTCCAGACGCATGTCTTTGATGCCATTAGCAACCTAATGAATGCCAACCACAACCTCCCAAAAAAACACTACATCACCCAACAAATAATGAAACCTGTTTCTCCTTCAACCCTATCTCAATCTCCTACATAAAGTTTCACTTTCTAAAACTTAACCTTGCTCTCCCTGTACTGACGATCTACACCCCCCCACTTTCTCAAACTAACAGCTAACACTATTGCCTACCCATTCTCAATACTTATTAATAGATCTATTAAAGAAGCTACTGTAACCAACAACTGGAAGTCTTTCTATGTGATTCCCCTTCACAAAGGTGGCAACTCCAATGACCCCTCCAATTATAGACCCATTGCTATACTTTCCCCGCTATCCAAAATTCTTGAAAAGTGCATACATAACTAGATGCTCAAATTGCTCATCCACAATATCCTCTTGACTCCTACCCAACATGAATTTCGACCAAACTATAGTACCTCTACAGCCCTTCCATCCTTTACACACACTATTGCTGCAGCTAGAGATAACAACAAACTGGTCTCATGCCTGTTAGACCTTTCAAAAGCATTTGGCATGGTATAGCACTCCAAACTACTAAACAAACTGGCTATCTTAAACCTTTCCACCTCAACTCTCTATTGGTTCTCTGGCTATCTCACAGACAGACTACAATTAGTCAAATGGCAGTGTTCTTGCTCTACTTTTCTACCCATATACACTGGCGTACAACATGGCTTTATCCTGGGACCCCTTCTTTTTAACATCTTTACCAATGACTTCCATTCTTCCACTACCCACTCAACCCTCATACAATACACAGATGACTCTTCTCTAATCACATCCTCAAACTCAATCTCACAACTTCAGACACATACACAACAATCTTTTCTTTCAATTGAAAGCTGGCTAAGTGAAAATCAGCTTATTTTGAATCCTAAAAAAACAAAACTCCTTCTCTTTCTCCCCAAAGCCAGTGATCAGCTTAAGCTCTCCTTCTCCATCATTTCCCTAAATAATGCCATCATTTAATGTTGAAACTCACACAAAATTACTAGGAATGACAATTTAACAACCAGCTAAAATTTGACTTGCACATCCAGCAATCAATTAAGAGAGCTAATCAAAAACTTGGTCTCCTGTATTGCAGTAAAATAATTCTATCCTCCAATTCCAGACTCTCCCTGGCTCAAGCCTATCTACTTCCAAGCGTCCTCTATAGAGCCCCAGTTCTTACTAACCACCAGTCTGCCTTCTTTCCAAACTTGAACAAATTTACAATAAAATTGCAAAATTTGCAGCAAACTTATTAATTCCACCCACCATTGCCTTGCTCTCAGTAAGCTACACTTGAGTGAATTTCCCTACCGTGTCAAATTATCTCAACTCCACATAACCCACTTCCTTCTTAAGAGGTTCATAGGTAGGTACTAGACTATTGGCCCTAGGGCCTATATAAGCCTAGCCAAAAAGGTACCCTGGCTTTCGCCACCCGAGAAAACCCCTGTTGAGCAGAGCCACAGAAGTGATCCCCGGGGTGAATTTCCTATCTCCTATCCAATCATCAAGATTTTTCTTGAAGAATGCTAATGAGGAGTTTTGTTTGATATAGATAGGTAGTTTGTTCCACAGTAGGGGAAGTCTCTGGGACAGGAATCTATGCCTCTAGCGTGTTCTGTTTATTGTGGTGACAAGGTTTAGGTCCCTAGAGCGTGTAACTCTGAGGGATTTCTTTAAGTGGAGCATGTCCAACAGCTCTGGGTTTGACATAGCTTTGTATGTTAGGCAGAGATCACCTCTGAGTAGGTGATATGTGACGGAGTAAAGCTGGAGTTTTTTGTCTGCATGGGGCATCTGTTTGAGGCCAGTAATCCTTTTTGTGAGGTATTTCTGCGGCCTTTCTAGTTGTTGTAGATGTCTTTTGAGGTACATACCAAAAGAGGTATTTGTACTCTATAATGGGTCTAATGAGTGACGAGCAGAGGGGATCAATGACCTCTTTTTTTCCTGGATTAGAAACCTTTTGTGATGAGGTGTGCCACGTAGAAGGATTTCCTGACTACTGTGGCGATGTGATTATCAAAGGAGAGACTACTGTCCACCTGTGTCCCAAGGTCTCTTATCACACTTTTGGTGTTAAGTAGACTACCGCCAATGTGGTAGTTAATGGGTTACAGAGTTTTTAGCAAAAGCAATGAGAATGCACATTTTGGCATTGAGCTTGAGGCCATGGCTTTGACACCAGGCATCTGTCTCAGTGAGGCCCTTTTGTAGGATGTCCACATCGTTAGGAGTTTCCATTATGGCTCCTAGTTTACAGTCATCTGCAAACTTCATTAGCCAAAGACCTTCTGTGTTAGCCTGTACTTCTGAGAAGTAGATATCAAACAGGAGAGGACCTAGGACTGAACCCTGTGGTACTCCACTTGTCACTGGTCTGAAGTCGGATTTGGAGTCTGCTACTTTCACAGTTTGGGTTCTGTCAGTGAGCCAGTTGGCAACCCATCTTGTAACATAGGGATTTATACCTAGTTTAGTGAGTTTAATTCCAGAGTGGGGGATGGTGTCGAAAGCCTTGGCGAGATCTAGATAGGCTGTATGAACCACCTTACCCTCATCTACGACTTTGGTGAACCACCTTACCCTCATCTACGACTTTGGTGACCACTTCAAAGAAGTCTGTCAGGTTTAGGAGACATGATCTGCCTTTTACAAACCCGAACTGGGTGGGGTTCAGAGTTTGGAGATTACCGATGTCATTGTTTATAAGTTCCATGATGATGTGTTCCATAGCCTTGCAGACCAGGCTCGTCAAGCTAATGGGGAGGTAGTTCCCAGGGTCCGTGGTGGCTCCCCCTTTGTGGAGTGGGATAACCGTCGCTGTGCGCCATTCAATGGGCATAAAGCCTGAGGTGAGGTTATGATTGAACATGGTACTTAGGTGGTGTGCCAGTTCGTTCTGTAGTTCATTTAGAACGCAGCCTGGGATGTTGTCAGGAGCCATAGTTGCTGTGTTTTTAGCTTTGGAGAGTGTGTTTTTTACATTTACAGCCATGATTACAGGGACTTTGTATTCTTCCAGTATAGAGATGGGCCCTTTAGGGGGTGAGAGGGGGTAAAGTTAGCACTGAACCTATCTGCCAGGATGTTGGCAATATCAGTTGGTTCTGTATATTTAGTGCCATTGTGCTGTAACTTAGAGCAGATTTGAGTGTTGCCATTGAGATTCTTGACATAGCTATGGAATGCTTTGTGGTTGTCTTTAGAATCCGTGGCAATTTTGTTTTCGTAACTAGCTTTGGAGGATTTTATTAGGGATCTCAGCTTTTTACTGAGGCTGACCAGGGAGTTCCTTCAATCATGGCATTTTACTCTTTTTTTTTGCAACAGTTTCTTTCTTTTGTTGTAGAGTTTGTTTATGGCAGGGGACCACCAGATTGGCTTCCTTTTTTTGGAGGATAGCATAATGGTTCTGTTAGGGATTGCATGATCCATGCACTCGTGTAAGTGCTTATAAAGTGCATTTGTGTAGGATTCAGCAGTCGTACCTCTATTGTTCATCTGAATGGGTGTCGTGAAGTTTGCCACTTCTGTCTTAAGAAGCGCGAAGTTGGCTTTGGAAAAATTCTTTATGGTGGTTTCTCTAATGGGGAATGGGGGCGGGATGTAGATATCTAGGGTAATTAGCTTGTGGTCGGATCTGACCAAAGAGGAATTGACCTCTGATGTGAAACACCGGTTGCCCATGTTGATAATGACCAGGTCTAGGATATTGCTGTCCCTGGTGGGGGTGTGGATAAGTTGATCCAAGGTGTTGGAATTTATGAATTCCAGAAAACTTTGAGCAAAAGAGTTGGTACATAAGTAGTTTTCCCAGTTAATGGTGGGGTAGATGAAATTGCCCATTATTAGGGTGTTAGGTTGTACCCTAATAATTTCCAGTGTATCAAGAAATGAGGAGTGGGAATCCTGGGGCATGGTGGAGGATCTGTAGCAAGCTACAATTTGGATTGAGGTCTTGCCCAGAGTTAGTTGCACTTGGATAATCTTGGATGCATTATGCTGAGCAACTAGCCTGGAGGTGTGGATATCCTTAATGAATATAGACACTCCTCTGCCTTTAGTGTTTTTGTCCAGGTTAGGTGGCCGAAAGGTGTGGCATGAATTATAGCCTGGTAATGCAGGGGTGCTCTCTGGAGCCTTGAACCAGGTCTCTGTCACTGCAAAGATATCGATGTTCTCCATTTTAAGGAGTGCCTCGAGTGAGTGCATTTTGAGGTTTAGACTTCTAGCATTGAGTAGCATTACCCTCAGATTTTGCTTGCTTGCACCTGTTTCGGTGGTGAGTTTGTCATTTGAACCTTGCCTTAAAAAAAGCACTATAGGGGTGGCAAGATCCATTGAAGGAGAGACCACATTTTGTTTGGAGCGCATTCATTGCCTTAAAACAGCAGAAAGGGAACTATCACTGTCACTCACTGGCAGAAGGATGTCATCAGCAAATAACTGGATTATAGAAACTAAATTTGCATTTATGCTAATGCTTTCTAGGTCTAAATTTAACTTAATAAAATTAACAAAAGGTTCCATAATTAGAGTGAAAGGCAGGGGTGAAAGAGGACATCCTTGTTTAGTTCCCTTCAAAATAGAAACCCAGCTTTTCTGTTCACTGTAGTACAGATTATTACATCTTTCCCAAGACATAGTGCTAAGAAAACTGATGAGACTAAGTTGTCATGCAAACAAAACTACTAGGATTTTACATAAACAAAGACCTAAAGTTTGAGATCCACATTCAATATACAGTGAAAAAAAACAACATGCCAAAAGCTAAGCACTGTTTATAGGATAAAACCTTATCTTTCTATCTGTCTGTCTATCTGTCTATCTGACACTGCAAAATGTCATATCGACACCGTCTCCTACTAGCTGCCATTCTCTACTCAGCACCAATACTAATAAGTATCCAACTAACCCAACTAATCAAGCTCAAGCAGTGCTACAACAAGGTTGAAGACATTTACAGACACTGTCTCCCATGGATGACATCACTGTTTGACCCTCAGAGTACTTATAGAAGAGTGGCTTGAGCTACCTCACTAATTCACATACTCCCAAGTCCTTATTTATAGTATGTACAAGGACTTCAGAAGTTAGACTTTGAAAACAGTATGCCCATTGCAGAAGTATAGGGAAGTCTTCTGTCAAGATGAGTATGCTCTTACAGGATGCAAAGCAATTCTGCTTTCTTGATGAATATGCTCTTGTAGGAAGCAATGCTTTAATATCATTCAGAATGGTAAACCCTTTTCCACACTTAAGGTCTGCAGAGCCTTTTTGCAATGTACCTGCTTCCAGCCTCCTTTTTATGGATCCATTCCCACCTTGGGCTATTTACTATATGGTGGAAATGTTTACTTTACCTCCAGTCAAACTTGCAGTTTTTGGTTGATCTTAGGTTCTGGTAGCAGTATTTTCTTCCAGGAGGATTTCCAGGTAATATGCAGTATTTATTTATTTGCGATTTTTTAACCGGGGAAGTCCACTGGGCCATACTGAGCCCATTTTCAGTGGAGGCCCGGGGAGAAAAGCTCCACAGTAATATAGAAGTTGCACAGTACAAAGACAGTAGAATCTTAAAGTGCAGTTACACAGTTACAATGTTGGGTTAAACTTGAAAGTGAAAAGCACATGGAAAGTAATATCATACATTGTCAATTTACAAAACAAATTTTAGAAATTAGCCATTTCTAAACAGTTTTTGATCAGCATATAGATCATGTTTATTATTTTAATATATTGAGTGACAAGGCAAGTAAACAGAAGAGTTTAGTTTTATGGGAGGA
The DNA here is from genome assembly GCF_019279795.1 of Protopterus annectens. Lineage (NCBI taxonomy): Eukaryota > Metazoa > Chordata > Ceratodontiformes > Protopteridae > Protopterus > Protopterus annectens. The sequence continues at coordinate 193,731,547 of NC_056737.1, forward strand.
AGTTAGTACTGGATTATAAGCAAGTACAGTTCCAGGTAGTGGAGAGGTAAGAGTACAAAGAGGATTTAAAATTGACGGGGTTATCGACAGTTCTGAGAGGTAATGGGAGAGATATTAAACATCTTCCAGTAGTGCTGAGTAAAGGCGACAACTTATCCACATCAACAGCATTCATATATAGCTTAGGTATTATATAGGTAGAACTAAGAATAACAAAAACAAATTCTGTTGTTTATATCATTTGCTAAGCACAAAGAATGAACGAATGCTTTTGCACATTCAATGACTTCCCAATTGCATTGTGCTTTGGTGCAAAAATATGGCAAGTTCCTGCAGGATTGTTGTAGAGCACATTCCAACAGCTAACAACATCTGTGATCTTTCTCCAAAAAGCCATGTTAAGTGATATCTTTGCAGTAGTTTCCTCATCCTCACTGCACATTTTTGTTAAAAAGTATAAGCTAAATATGATCTTCAGGTCTGTGTGTTCCTTTGGGGCCATGGTCATTAAATAATATTTTTCCATAGGATATTGAGGTTTATGATAATTAACTCCTAGACCTAGGCTCTGCAGCAGCCCTGAGTTTGACTCCTAGAATCTCCATTTGTATACGGTGTGACTGACCAAATCATGTAACCAAACATTGCTCCTGGGTCATCATGAAAGAGGACTGTGTGTCCATTGGGCTTACCAGGTTAACAAAAGTTTTATTGATCAAGGACCTCTGTGTTGATTGATCATACTGCCAGATTTCTTCAAAGTCCCATAGAAAAATTATGAAAAAAATTTGGCTACAGGAAGTATTCTACCCTACTTCCCTCTAGCCGTCTCTCTCCTTGTCTGGTCACTTTTTTACTTGGTTCAGAGTTGGAGCATTCCACAACAGTCATGCATTATGGGCTTATATAGGTTTAGCAACATTGGAAAGCTTTGTGTGCTAAGCATTCCGAATGATCTTATTTCTGACTGTTCCTGAAATTGCTGTTCTCCTCACAGGTATATCACTGTAGTGAGACCTCTTGGTCCTGAGTGTTCCTGAAGCTATCTTTCCACAGTTATGGGGAATACCGTTAGTGTTGACTGTTCCCAAAGCTCGAGTTTTTCTCACAAGTACATCACAGTGGTGAGCACCCTAAGTCCTGACTGCTTCTGAAGCTAGAATTCTTTGCAAATGTATAGCATTTTGGTGAGTAGCCTTCAACCTGACTGTTCATAAAGCTAGACTCCTTCCCATAGGTGCAACCTTATGGGGAGTACCTTTAGTCCTAACTATTCACATAACCAGAGTTCTTCTTACAGGTACATCATTATGAGGTATACCCTTATCCTGACTGTTCCCTAGACTACAGTTCTTCTCTCAGGTAAACAATGTGGAGAGTACCTTTCACTTTTTCTTTCTAAGTGTACAGGTGATCTGTTATAGAAAAACTAATGCAGTGTAGTGGTGAAGGGACACAGAGGGAGCAAAGTGGCTGTTCTTAAAGGTGTGCTGCAAAGATGTATGGTTAGCCTGATCTAGTTTTTTATTTGAGTTGATTTTTTTGTGATTATGTAAGGTCTGGAAGATTATCACAAGTATTAACTTTTGAATCTGTGTTTTTCTTTTTAAATAGTAAAAGGGTGACTGGATGGGAGAGAAATTAAAGCTTTTAGTATAAATATGTGCAAACCTTACCACCACCTCACCCCCTTAAGGGCCCATCTCAATACCAAAAGATTGCCAAATTCTGGTAATCACGGCCACCCAGGTAGAAACCAGACTCTCCAAAGCTAAGAATACAGCATCCCTGGGACCAGATGGCATCCCGGGCTGTGTACTTCATAAACCACAAAATGAACTGGCTTCTCACCTAAGTGTCATGTTTAACCATAGCCTCACCTCAGGCTTCGTGCCCACTGAGTGGCATACAGCTACAGTTATCACACTCCACAAGGGGGATCCACCTTGAATCCTGGGAATTACCATCCCATCAGTCTGACGAGCCTGATCTGCAAAGGCATGGAATGCATTATCATGGAACGTATAAACAAAGACATTGGCAACCTTCAAACACTAGATCCTACCCATTTTGAGTTCGTGAAGGGCCGATCTTGTCTCCGAACCTGATTGACTTGTTCGAATCAGTCTCCAGAGCTGTGGACGAGGGTAAGGCGGTCCACACAGCCTATCTGGACCTCACCAAGGCCTTTGACACCATTCCCCCACTCTGGAATCATAGAATAACTTACCAAGCTGGGCATAAATCCCTACATCACTCAATGGGTTCCCAACTGACTTACTGACAGAACCCAGACTGTAAAAGTAGCTGACTCCAAATCCAGCTCCAGACAAGTGACAAGTGGAGTACCTCAGGGTTCAGTCCTGAGACCGCTCTTGTTTGGCATCTACTTCTCTGAAGTACAGGCCAACACTAAGGGACTCTGGCTAACAAAGTTCGCAGATGACTGCAAACTGGGAGCCATTATTGAATCCCCAAATGATGTGTATATTCTACAAAAGGGCCTTACAGATACAGATGCTTGGTGCCAGAGCCATGGGCTCAAGCTTAATGCCAAGAAATGTATAGTTATCCCCTTTGGGAAAAAACATGTACCCATGAATCACTGCATAGGTGGCAGTACACTAAACACCGAAACTGTGATAAGAGACTTAGGGACACAGGTGGGCAGTGTTCTCACCTTCGATAACCACATTGCCACACAGTCAGGAAATCCTATGTGGCACACCTCATCACTAAGGGCTTTTAATCCAGAAAAAAGAAGTCATTGTCCCACTGTACTCATCCCTCATTAGCCCCATTATAGAGTACAACGCCCTGTTTGGTATGTACCTCACAAGACATCTGCAACAGCTGGAAAGGCCGCAGAAATACCTCACTAAAAGAATCATAGGCCTAAAGCAGATGCCCTATACTGATCGTCTAAAAAAACTCCACCTATACTCTGTGGCATATTGTCTACTCAGAGGCGATCTCTGCTTAACATACAAGGCCATGTCAAACCCTGAGTTGTTGGACATGTTCTACTTAAAGACATCCCAATCCCTCAGAGCCACACGCTCCAGGGATCTAAACCTTGTCATCACAATGAACAAAACATGCTGGAGGGATAGGTTCCTGACTTAGAGACTCCCCATACTCTGGAATAGACTGCCCATACATGTCAAGCAGTGCATCTCCTTGGCACTCTTCAAAAGGAACCTTGATGATTGGATGAGAGATAGGAAATTCATCCCAGGGATCACATCAGTTGCCCTGCTAGACAGGGGTCCAGCGAAGTAAATATTGCAGGAAGAAATATCCAGGGAATTGTTATGGCTAGGCTTGTATAGGCCCTAGGGCCGATAGCCTAGTGCCAACCTATGAATCTATGTGTGAGACTATATGAAGTTAGGATAACTAAAACTCTGTCGGGTATGATAACCACATGGTAGTCTTGTGTGTCATAATGTTTATAAAATGCCTCTCATTCATACTGATTGTTACACACAGACTCGTAAATGATAGGATCTGATAAAATAATGTCCATCTTCAGTAATGATTAGCAGTGATATTACAAGCATTAAACCATTTGGCAAATAAAACTTTCCTAGTTTGTTAGGCACCCACTGCCTTTATATGTTGCATCACATATCTCTGACTCTCCAGTTCTTCTTTAATACATTAAATGTTTGGTCAGAAGAAAGTGACCACAGTTTCCTTTTGCGAAAAAAATGTTGCTTTGTCTGAAAAGTTCTCTGCAAGTTTCTTCTGTACCTTTTTTATCTTTTCACCTGTGCTGATTGAATTATGTCATCTTTTCTTCTGGGAAGATGTTTTTAAAGTCTGTGTTTGGGACCTAAGCAATGTCCTTCATTTTTATGACATCCACTCCATTATTTAGCAATTGTGCCTGCAGCTGGGTATTCCATCTGCTGTTCAATGTACCACTTGTTTGCATTGCCTAGGGGAATTTTGCAAATTATTTTGTAATATAATTTGCCTAAGTTTTAACAAGACTACTAAATGATGACAAGGAAGGTTCTGCAGGCTTTATTAGTTTCATAGTCTCTCTCTGCTAATTAGTGAAAATGTCAGCCCAGTCAGTTCAGTCACTCTTTAGGTTCTAGTTCTCTGCTTCCTTTCATTAAATTACTAAAATTCTTTATTCCAAAAGAGGTCCAAGAAAACCTTTTCTTAAGAAGCAGGATCCTGCCAAGGTAACATCTAATGTTCATCTCAAGCGCCATCTCTTTCTGCAGCCTTATTTATTTTTATTTATTTGGTCTAATGACCCTTTTCAGCCACAACCTGGGCTCAGAGGCAATTAGCTGTACAAGTAAACTTAAATTATAGACTTCAAATATGATAGACTGTTAGGATTACATAGTAACCTTAGACTATTCACATACAGTTATTATACAATTTTTTATAAGGTATATGGCATACAGTTATTATACATTTCTAGTAAAGTAGTAGGTTTACATTAGATTTTATCAATTTACATGGGATGTAAAACAGTTTGGCTACAAGAAATTGCTTCTGAAAGGGTTAAAACTGAGTTTCTTTGAAAAGGAAACTCAAATGGAAGTGAGTTAAAAATAGAGATTATAGAGATAGGCCTAGAAAACACAGAAGTAAGAAGAGTTAAATGCCAAAGGAAAACAGTGGAGAGACTGTAAGCATGTTTACAATTGTAAGCTTTTTAAAGAGTTTTAACTATTATTCCCAAAGCATTTGCAAGCAACTACCCTACGGATGTGCTCAGAAAGGGATTTCTTTAAACTTAGTAAGAGTACATTGAACCAAGGGCAGATTTATCTAAACTTCTACAAGAAGCTAATCTGCCTGGTGCAGTGGTGCAGAGAAAAGGCATACATACATATGTGATGCTGGTGTCCCAAGTCTGAAACAGACTCTGGCCATGGGTAGGGGTGGCCTTGGAGGATAGGATGAAGGGGCAAATGGCCGGCTGTCCTATGCCAGAGCAAGAGTTTGGGAGACATAATGTATGGATGACTTGAAGCAGAGAACAACAGCCTTGAAGCTCAGCAAGCTCTCATAGATAGAGTGACAGATGTGCTGATATTGTATGTAGTCCCTCCTAGTGGTAGGGGCCATTGCCACAGAATGATGACTCACAACACCTGATTCACAGCTGCTTATTGAATCATTGATGTCCTTCTCTGGGATTTCAGCCATAAGCCAACTCCCTGAAGAGCTGGAGTGGCCCACCTCATAAAGGGATGCATCCACATTTGTCTGTTGGAGCTTTGGGGGGTACTCAGGGACTATGTGGTTTAGGCTGATACTCAAATTTAATACAGTTTGTAACTGTGTGTGTTTCCTCACTTTTTGGTTGTATCGATATGTGAAGACAAAATGTGTGCGTGTGTGTGTGTGTGTGTGTGTGTGTGTGTGTGTGTGTGTGTGTGTGTGTGTGTGTGTGTGTGTGTATATATATATATTTATATTTTATGTATAGTGACCTCATCATTATTATCACCAATCCCCTTTTTCCCAGTTTCTACATGGAGTCAAGGTGTCATGTTAACTGCTGCCATCTCTCTCAATTCAGTGCTGCACTCCTGACTTTTTCAATGTTCATGACTGACTGTTGCAGATCTTCTCTCACACAATCCACCCATGTCTTTGCTGTATACCCTTGATTTCTCTTACCTTCTTCCTGTCTGTCCCAAATCTTCTTCACCAGCTTGTCTTCTGCTTTTCTACACATGTGCCCAAACCACCGTAATCTGTTCTCTTTGATCTTTTCTGCAATTGGAGCTACTTTGGCTTCTGCACTTATGTCCTCATTTCTTCATCTGTTCCACAGTGTGCATCCTACCACCCATCTCAGGCAATTCACTTCCATCACCTCTAGCTTCTTCATCTATTCTGCCTTTACTGCCTAGGTTCCTGTACCATACAGTAGTACTGGTTGCACCTCTGTCTTGTACACCTTACTTTTCAGTTTCTTTGGCATTCTTCTATCAAACACTACCCCTGACACTCCATGCTAGTTTCCTGGAGCCTCTCTGATTCTAGCTTTGACTTCTTCATTCAGAATTCCCTTCTCCTCAACCATACTATATTACATTTTTTAGCATTTATGTTAAACCCACTGTTACCACACCAGATGTTTACAAGTGTATAGTCTTGTTGTAGGGCTTGGGCATCAGAGGGAAACTTGATAATTACTCATGTTTTGTAGTTGCCGGCTAACTTGGTTAGACAGAGGTCTTGGTTTGTTGTCTAGAGGTCAGAAAAGTAAATGTTAAACAAAAAGATCTCACATGGAGCCCTGCGGCTGGATACCTGTATAGTGCTTGATGAGGTGCCTGCCCTCTACATTGTGTTGGGCTCTGTCCTTTTGTCAGTTTTGCTATCCATCATACCACTTAGAGGTCTGTTTGTAGTACATTGAACGTATTAATTATACTAGTGTGGGGTTTAGTGTCAAAGGCCTTGTCCAAGTCCTACGTATGCCTTATGAGTAGCATGGCTGCTATCAACAGCTTGTGTTACTGTTTCAAAGAAGTTAACCAGTTTCATTAGTCAGGGTCTACCCTTAACAAAGTCAAAGTGCTGCAAGTCTAGCATAATAAGATTTTTAATGTCATATTTAATCAAATCATTTCTAACAAACTCCATGGCTTTTCATACATGACTCATTGGGCTGATGGGCCTGTAATTCCTAGGGTCAGTGGTGGGTTAACCCTTGTAAAGTGGCATAATCACTGATGTGTGCCACACTTCAGGGCTGAAACCAGTAGCTAAGCTCAACAAGTAGCGTACGGCACCAGAACTCCACGGGTCTACACAGGGATGTATCCAAAATGAATTCCGAAATCTTGCTTGACACAGCTGGTTAAAAAAGGATACTTCCTCGTTATTTCTTTGTTAACGCACTTTATTATAAAACGTTTTCGCCTCAATAACAAAAGAGGCTTCATCAGACAATGAGAACACCAGACGCACTCAATTTAAACATATAGAAAGGAAATGATGTCATTTCCCTTCAAATGTACATTCTTTTTACTATAATTCAAGTACACTTTTTTTATGTATAAAATAAACATTTACAGTTCATGTAAAAGTGTACTGAGATACACAATCTCATCAGATGGTTCGATTTAACAAAATAATAAAACTATTTATATGTATATACACAAGTCCGTTAAAAAGAACATTGATAAAACCTAAAGCATGTTAAATAAAACTGATCCACTCTCATTTAATATACCAAGAATCAACTTCCCCAATATTTTTAATTAACTATTTAAAAAATGCTGCACAAAAATGCTGCATAAAAAGTCCGACACCAACTAGGATGTTTGAACACTTCTTACTGCGTTCCCCAAGCACCCTTTCTTAATTTATACTCTAAAAGGTACAAGCAAGAAAAAACATAAAAGGGCATAAGGAGTAAAACTGCTACCTTAAATAACTTTTGTATTTCAATACTGCCAGGATATTACATGCTTCGTTTAACCCTGGATAAGAAAAAGCGTTAAGGCGTAGTTGCCATTCCAATTCTCTGATCTCAAGTAAAAGAGGTTGTGGTCCACCTCTTATACCTACATTTACACAGTCTATTCCCATGTAGGTAAAACTATGTCCAGTATGTTTTAAAATATGTTTAGAAAGAGCATTGTCACCCTTTTTGTTTTTAATTGCATAATTATGTTGGTAAACACGGTCCCGTAATCTACGGTCCGTCTTACCAACATAAAATGCAGGGCAACAATTGCAAAACGCGAGATACACCACGGATTTAGTGTTGCAAGTGATTTTATGTTTAATGGTGTATTTAATACCATTGACTGAAAAAGAACTTCCCACTTTTAAGAGCCTACACCAATTACACATGCCACAAGTAAAAGTGCCATTTTGTCTGGAATAAAAAGGTGTTGGTTCTTCTCTTGTTTGTAATAATTCTTTCAAATTATTACCCCTCTTGAAGACAAATAAAGGTTGTAAACCCAAAGTTTCGATTAACTGTGAATTGTTCAAGATAAAGTACCAATTTTTCTTGATGATTGAGCAGATAGCATTGATATGTCGATTATATGTAATTACAAGGCTGGACTTAAAATCGACACTAGTTGTTCTTTGTAAATTAATTAATTCATCAGGCACAACTTGAACCTCAGAAATGTTTAAGGGTGATGTGTGACCTCCCAATTCCAACCCACTTGTGGTAGAAGTATCCGCTTTCCGTTGTAAAAGAAGGGGTTTATAAAAACCATTCTCTCTCTTAAGCGAGACTTCATCGATTAAACCATCGATAAACTCAATAGGGTACCCCCTGTTTAAAAACATGGTCTTAAGGTTTAAGCACTCAATGTCAAAGGCCTCAATGGTGTTACACATGCGAACAGCACGAACTAGCTGACCTTTAACAATTGACTTCCTCTGTTTCCATGGGTGGTTACTATCGAAATGGAGGAAGCCATTACAGTAGGTTGTTTTCCTAAAAATACTAGACAAATATCGATGGTTAACCACATCTTTAACCAGTTTTATGTCAAGATAGTCGATTTCTCTGGTTGAAAATTGGTGAGTAAATTTTAAAAATGTGGAAGAACCATTCATATACTTGACTAAATTAGTAGCCAGTTGTTCACCACCATCAAAAAGAATAAACACATCATCCAAAAACCGGGTATAAAATCTAATAGACCTTTGGTATGTAATATTGTTCAAGAGGCAGGTGTTCTCCCAGTATGCAACTACTAAATTTGCTACACTGCCTCCACAGGGCGAGCCCATAGCAATCCCTCTTTTTTGTAGGTAATAACAATTATTAAAAATAAAAAAATTGGAAGACAAAACAATATCCAAAAGTTGTGTAACCACTACAATCTCATCCCTAGGGGCCTCTAATTTTGACAGCATTAATTCAACCCATTCGATAGCCTCTTGGTGTGGAATAGATGTGTATAAATCAACAACATCTATTGTTAAAAAGTTAAGAGACATATCGAAGGGGATGTTGTCAATAGATTGAAGGAAGGACCATGAATCTCTACATATCTGAGGAATAAGCTTGATATACTTGGAGATGATGTGATCCACTACTCTGGCACAAGGGTGGGTGATTGAGTTCCTTCCATCAATCAAAGCCCGCATTGGTGGGTCTACCAAGTTTTTATGAATTTTCGGGATCCCAAACATAATTGGGATCCTCGGAAAAGAGATGTTGATAAAATTAAAGGTGTCAATGTCGATCCACCCATCGATAAACAGATCTCTGAAATACCCTTTAATTTTATTATGCTGCCCAGACATCTCATTTAAAGATGATAAATCATATGCGGGGGAATCAAGAACTCTTAAGAATTGTAATCTTCTTTGTCAAAAATGACAAGCCCACCACCCTTGTCAGGTTTAATTACTCTGATAGGCATATCACGTAAGTTTCTCAGTCCCATTCTTTGGTCCCGTGAGATATTACACCCATTATCAAACCATTTTAGATTTTCAAAAAGTTGCCTTAAATCTAATTCACAAGCACATTCAAACATGTGAAGAGAAGGGTGCAACGGAGGATTAAAAACACTCCTCATTTTAAAAGTAGGTTTGTCATTAGACAAATCACCTTGAAATAACACTTTAAGGTTCAAGCCACGAACAAAACATTTTAAGTCTGTGAGAACTTTAGAAAGGTGGACACTTTGGTCAGGAACAAAGGATAAACCAAAGGCTAACAAGTCAATCAATTCTCTATCAATATGCATGGTAGAAAAATTATAGACTTTAAAGTCCCCTTTGGTGTTAGTGAGGACAGTTGGTACAGACGTTGATGTTACTATGCATTCGTCATCAAAGTCTATTTGAATTTGTTCTTGTTGTTCTGCCTCTGGTGGTACTTCCGTCCTAAAAAAGGCTTCTGTTGGCCTCTATAATTAGGACGATTCCCTTGGTTATTGTAATTCTCTCGAATCCTATTGCTCCTTCTCGGTTCCTGAACCCCCGGATTGTCATCCGTGAAATCAGGATCATAATTACTCCCATCAGGTGAATCGTCTTGTAAGTCATCACAGGCAAAAGGTGCAACCTCTCTATTATTGTCATTTGTGTTGTTGGTGCATTGTGCAGGTTGTAAATTATTCCTATTCATAGATTTCTGCAAGTTAGGATATGCAAGATGACTAGAGTAGGCTTGCCTATCTCTAATCAGTTTCTTGTTTTTATTAGATTTAAATTTCACCAACAACGCATCGATACTTTGAAAGATACGATTGTAATCGTATTTGTACCTGACAAAGTTAGAGTCACCTTTAATTTTGTCATCCAATTCGCTAGTCTCGACCAATAAAGTGTCAATTTGTCTTGAATAATGTTGCACCATTAACTCAAGTAATTCTAGCCCTTGCTTGTCAAAAAGGCTAGACAGTTCATTAATGAAAGTAATATCTTGGAACAGCCCTGTAGGGGCAAACAAACTCCTTAAACCCTTAGGAATAACTTTCTCTTTTATGCATTGTCTAAAATAGGAAACTTCTAGTTGAAGTTTCCTTATTTTCAACATTTTATCATCTAACATTTTAAGATTGTTAGTAATACTGTCAATGGCATTACCTGTGGAACTACTTCCTGTAGCCGATGAACCCGAAGCGGTCGGGGAACCAAATTCAAAAAAATCCAGGTTCCCTACCCATGCTGTAAAAGAGGGCACACCAATAAGCCCAGGATTAGGATCCAAGCGCCCATCCATTCCATTCGGAAGACAATTTTGGTCTGGCGCTGTATTTCTGTCAAAAGAATGCCGTTCTGATGCTGTAGTTCTATCAAATAAATGCCATTCACTATTCTGGTTCTCACAAGAGCCTGAAGGAACACTTGTCCTGTTCAAAATAACAGGCTCAATAAGAGTGGATGAATTAGATGTAAAAGTCGGCCGCTGAGGTTGGCCTGGTGGTAAAGAGGCTGATAATCCACTAGGCAAGTTCGTAGCCGTAGTAGCATTAGTAGCGTTAAACGCTGGCAAATTGAGATTTAAATTCTGTGCGACTGGTACTCCATTGCTTTCAATCCTGTCAAGCCGGGTGTTTAATGCATCTAGGCGCTGTGTTAACAGGAGTAAAAGAGAGTCCATGCTCTTAGGTTCTTCATTCGAGGAACCACTGCTTGAGCCAAAAAGAACCGCACCTGGCTCAAGCAGTGGTTCCTCGAATGAAGAACCTAAGAGCATGGACTCTCTTTTACTCCTGTTAACACAGCGCCTAGATGCATTAAACACCCGGCTTGACAGGATTGAAAGCAATGGAGTACCAGTCGCACAGAATTTAAATCTCAATTTGCCAGCGTTTAACGCTACTAACGCTACTACGGCTATGAACTTGCCTAGTGGATTATCAGCCTCTTTACCACCAGGCCAACCTCAGCGGCCGACTTTTACATCTAATTCATCCACTCTTATTGAGCCTGTTATTTTGAACAGGACAAGTGTTCCTTCAGGCTCTTGTGAGAACCAGAATAGTGAATGGCATTTATTTGATAGAACTACAACATCAGAACGGCATTCTTTTGACAGAAATACAGCGCCAGACCAAAATTGTCTTCCGAATGGAATGGATGGGCGCTTGGATCCTAATCCTGGGCTTATTGGTGTGCCCTCTTTTACAGCATGGGTAGGGAACCTGGATTTTTTTGAATTTGGTTCCCCGACCGCTTCGGGTTCATCGGCTACAGGAAGTAGTTCCACAGGTAATGCCATTGACAGTATTACTAACAATCTTAAAATGTTAGATGATAAAATGTTGAAAATAAGGAAACTTCAACTAGAAGTTTCCTATTTTAGACAATGCATAAAAGAGAAAGTTATTCCTAAGGGTTTAAGGAGTTCGTTTGCCCCTACAGGGCTGTTCCAAGATATTACTTTCATTAATGAACTGTCTAGCCTTTTTGACAAGCAAGGGCTAGAATTACTTGAGTTAATGGTGCAACATTATTCAAGACAAATTGACACTTTATTGGTCGAGACTAGCGAATTGGATGACAAAATTAAAGGTGACTCTAACTTTGTCAGGTACAAATACGATTACAATCGTATCTTTCAAAGTATCGATGCGTTGTTGGTGAAATTTAAATCTAATAAAAACAAGAAACTGATTAGAGATAGGCAAGCCTACTCTAGTCATCTTGCATATCCTAACTTGCAGAAATCTATGAATAGGAATAATTTACAACCTGCACAATGCACCAACAACACAAATGACAATAATAGAGAGGTTGCACCTTTTGCCTGTGATGACTTACAAGACGATTCACCTGATGGGAGTAATTATGATCCTGATTTCACGGATGACAATCCGGGGGTTCAGGAACCGAGAAGGAGCAATAGGATTCGAGAGAATTACAATAACCAAGGGAATCGTCCTAATTATAGAGGCCAACAGAAGCCTTTTTTAGGACGGAAGTACCACCAGAGGCAGAACAACAAGAACAAATTCAAATAGACTTTGATGACGAATGCATAGTAACATCAACGTCTGTACCAACTGTCCTCACTAACACCAAAGGGGACTTTAAAGTCTATAATTTTTCTACCATGCATATTGATAGAGAATTGATTGACTTGTTAGCCTTTGGTTTATCCTTTGTTCCTGACCAAAGTGTCCACCTTTCTAAAGTTCTCACAGACTTAAAATGTTTTGTTCGTGGCTTGAACCTTAAAGTGTTATTTCAAGGTGATTTGTCTAATGACAAACCTACTTTTAAAATGAGGAGTGTTTTTAATCCTCCGTTGCACCCTTCTCTTCACATGTTTGAATGTGCTTGTGAATTAGATTTAAGGCAACTTTTTGAAAATCTAAAATGGTTTGATAATGGGTGTAATATCTCACGGGACCAAAGAATGGGACTGAGAAACTTACGTGATATGCCTATCAGAGTAATTAAACCTGACAAGGGTGGTGGGCTTGTCATTTTTGACAAAGAAGATTACAATTCTAGGATGTTAAGAGTTCTTGATTCCCCCGCATATGATTTATCATCTTTAAATGAGATGTCTGGGCAGCATAATAAAATTAAAGGGTATTTCAGAGATCTGTTTATCGATGGGTGGATCGACATTGACACCTTTAATTTTATCAACATCTCTTTTCCGAGGATCCCAATTATGTTTGGGATCCCGAAAATTCATAAAAACTTGGTAGACCCACCAATGCGGGCTTTGATTGATGGAAGGAACTCAATCACCCACCCTTGTGCCAGAGTAGTGGATCACATCATCTCCAAGTATCTCAAGCTTATTCCTCAGATATGTAGAGATTCATGGTCCTTCCTTCAATCTATTGACAACATCCCCTTCGATATGTCTCTTAACTTTTTAACAATAGATGTTGTTGATTTATACACATCTATTCCACACCAAGAGGCTATCGAATGGGTTGAATTAATGCTGTCAAAATTAGAGGCCCCTAGGGATGAGATTGTAGTGGTTACACAACTTTTGGATATTGTTTTGTCTTCCAATTTTTTTATTTTTAATAATTGTTATTACCTACAAAAAAGAGGGATTGCTATGGGCTCGCCCTGTGGAGGCAGTGTAGCAAATTTAGTAGTTGCATCCTGGGAGAACACCTGCCTCTTGAACAATATTACATACCAAAGGTCTATTAGATTTTATACCCGGTTTTTGGATGATGTGTTTATTCTTTTTGATGGTGGTGAACAACTGGCTACTAATTTAGTCAAGTATATGAATGGTTCTTCCACATTTTTAAAATTTGCTCACCAATTTTCAACCAGAGAAATCGACTATCTTGACATAAAACTGGTTAAAGATGTGGTTAACCATCAATATTTGTCTAGTATTTTCAGGAAAACAACCTACTGTAATGGCTTCCTCCATTTCGATAGTAACCACCCATGGAAACAGAGGAAGTCAATTGTTAAAGGTCAGGTAGTTCGTGCTGTTCGCATGTGTAACACCATTGAGGCCTTTGACATTGAGTGCTTAAACCTTAAGACCATGTTTTTAAACAGGGGGTACCCTATTGAGTTTATCGATGGTTTAATCGATGAAGTCTCGCTTAAGAGAGAGAATGGTTTTTATAAACCCCTTCTTTTACAACGGAAAGCGGATACTTCTACCACAAGTGGGTTGGAATTGGGAGGTCACACATCACCCTTAAACATTTCTGAGGTTCAAGTTGTGCCTGATGAATTAATTAATTTACAAAGAACAACTAGTGTCGATTTTAAGTCCAGCCTTGTAATTACATATAATCGACATATCAATGCTATCTGCTCAATCATCAAGAACAATTGGTACTTTATCTTGAACAATTCACAGTTAATTGAAACTTTGGGTTTACAACCTTTATTTGTCTTCAAGAGGGGAAATAATTTGAAAGAATTATTACAAACAAGAGAAGAACCAACACCTTTTTATTCCAGACAAAATGGCACTTTTACTTGTGGCATGTGTAATTGGTGTAGGCTCTTAAAAGTGGGAAGTTCTTTTTCAGTCAATGGTATTAAATACACCATTAAACATAAAATCACTTGCAACACTAAACTGGTGTATCTCGCGTTTTGCAATTGTTGCCCTGCATTTTATGTTGGTAAGACGGACCGTAGATTACGGGACCGTGTTTACCAACATAATTATGCAATTAAAAACAAAAAGGGCGACAATGCTCTTTCTAAACATATTTTAAAACATACTGGACATAGTTTTACCTACATGGGAATAGACTGTGTAAATGTAGGTATAAGAGGTGGACCACAACCTCTTTTACTTGAGATCAGAGAATTGGAATGGCAACTACGCCTTAACGCTTTTTCTTATCCAGGGTTAAACGAAGCATGTAATATCCTGGCAGTATTGAAATACAAAAGTTATTTAAGGTAGCAGTTTTACTCCTTATGCCCTTTTATGTTTTTTCTTGCTTGTACCTTTTAGAGTATAAATTAAGAAAGGGTGCTTGGGGAACGCAGTAAGAAGTGTTCAAACATCCTTGTTGGTGTCGGACTTTTTATGCAGCATTTTTATGCAGCATTTTTAAATGGTCATTTAAAAATATTGGGGAAGTTGATTTTTGGTATATTAAATGAGAGTGGATCAGTTTTATTTAACATGCTTTAGGTTTTATCAATGTTCTTTTTAACGGACTTGTGTATATACATATAAATAGTTTTATTATTTTGTTAAATCGAACCATCTGATGAGATTGTGTATCTCAGTACACTTTTACATGAACTGTAAATGTTTATTTTATACATAAAAAAAGTGTACTTGAATTATAGTAAAAAGAATGTACATTTGAAGGGAAATGACATAATTTCCTTTCTATATGTTTAAATTGAGTGCGTCTGGTGTTCTCATTGTCTGATGAAGCCTCTTTTGTTATTGAGGCGAAAACGTTTTATAATAAAGTGCGTTAACAAAGAAATAACGAGGAAGTATCCTTTTTTAAAAAGCTGTGTCAAGCAAGATTTCGGAATTCATTTTGGATACATCCCTGTGTAGACCCGTGGAGTTCTGGTGCCGTACGCTACTTGTTGGGTATCTTGTTTGTTTATTTCGGTTTACCAGTAGCTAAGCTCAGGTTAAACAGTTTGAGAGGTTCTGCAAGGACTCATTTGGTACTGTTTATTAAACTGCCCGGTATATTATCAGGTCCCAATGAGAAAGTATTTTTAGTCTATACATCACCTTTTGTAGATGACCATTGGTGATGATGGGGGAATTAGGACTTCAGGGATAAGAGAGCTTTGAGTAGTCATTTCCAGGGTGAAGTTGGCCCTGAATTTCTTAGCTTGTATATTGGCAATATCTACTGGAGTCAGATGAGATTATGCCATCTTAAATAATACCCAACATCACTCAAAACTTATTTTTTTATTTTTATAACATAACTAAAGAAGGGTTTGTAGTTTATCCTTGGCTTCAGATGCTAACCTCAGTTCATTGGTTGCCTTAGTATTCCTAACAGATTTGTAGAGTTTGTTTATGTTGGTGGACTATATCTGGTAAGTATTTTCAAGTCTATATATTTATGTAAGTGAGCATAGAACTCTTATTTGAGTAGCTTCCTGCTGAGGTGATGTCTGAGGTTATGCTGGAATAATTGAATCTTGAAACTTCATTATATGGTTTAATGAGATTTTTGTTTGAATTCCCTGATTTCTGAGATATTTGTATCTTCAGGTTTAGCGGTTCTAATATTGACATTCACTAGTTTATGATATGACTTAATCAGGAAGGAGATACCACAAGAATAATACATGTAGAAGCTACATTCTTAAAGACAAAATTCAAAAGTATAATGCCCTGTAATGGGTTTGTTAATTTGTTCCAGGGAGTTTTTGTTTATGAAATCTAAGAGCGTTTTAGCTTAGCTGACATTTGAGGTACATGTGCACCAGTTTATCAATGGGTAGTTGAAGTCTCCCAAAATAATAGCGTTTCTGGTTATAAGTAGTTAATTGATTGCATATAAGAACTTTATACAACTATCAGGGGGCATAGGGGGGTGTCCTATAACAGGCTATAAACTGATGGCTGGTAATGTATAGTGTGATTTGGGGTTCAATGAGTTCTGTTTGTGGGTCTCTAGAGATCTATTTAGGGTTGATATGGTCTCTAACAAATACTGAGACACTGCCAGTTACAATCAGGCCTGAAAACATGATAGGTGCAAAATCCAGGTCTGGAGGAAGCATTTTCTGAAATTTTAACCAAGCGTCAGTAATTACACATACATAGTTATGCTCCAAATGCAGGAGAGTCTCAAGGTTGGGCATTTTATTGTTGAGGCTTCTGGAAGTGACCAGAGCTACCATAATGTGATCCTGTTTTGGATTTGTTATTTTTTTTATGTTGGGATGTCCATTAGCTGGACTCTGCATAAAAAAAGGCACTACGAGGGCAGCTGAGACTTTACCCAGTACATGGAAGCCTTTGAACAAGACGTGCAGACCATCTTTGACAAGTAGGACTGTCGACCATCTTGTCCCTTGCTGACACATGGGACTAAATACATGCATTTGGGATGGATTAATGTAGTTTAGGGATTAGGAATCAATGTAGCCAAATATGCTATTTGTATTAATGCTGATTTTTTTTAGTTATATTTTCTTTAAGTAATGCAGCCATTTATTTGTCAACAAGTATCATGGGCTGTTTAACAACTACTTGAACTGTCACCAGATCAGGCTAATATCTCCTGAGAAAGATAGCATCTGTGTCATACTGCACTGCAGTATCAATGCTGAAATATGCAGCCAAGTGAACAATGCAGGGATAGAACCCACAGAGTTTGTCTTTCAGCATCAAAGGCAAGAGTGCAGCTGCTATGCTAATGACACTGCCTTAATTTATTTTAATCTGCATGTCTACATATCAGGGTACTACCCAGCTTTAAATACTTTTCAGAATTGGGATATCTGCACATTTCTTCATTATTGGTGCAGTTTAGCATATCAGTGCACTACTGTGCAACTTTGAAATTGAATAAGACATAACCCGCCCCATGAAATAAAGAAATATATCTGCAATGGAAATATATCAGTTAAAGACCATTCAAGCTGATATCATGTCTTAATTGAAACCAGAAGTTTTACTTATAGTGTTTATGTATGTAATGAAAAGGTAACTTTCATTCTGGTTGAGCATTTGCTTTGGAGAGGTGCACTGAGGAAAATTGTCTACTTTCATTTAAATCCTGTAAAGCTGTGTGTGTGGGATGATGGCTCTGTTTTCTGCACACAGATGCAACAGCTGTTTAGTAGATCAGTCAGCAGGATGCAAATTTTATTAAATCTGAAATGCAGACATTGAGTATTAGGTGGAATTATGTGAAGTGTTGTAATTTTGTCTCATACTCACTCAAAAGGATCTGTGTTGAGTAGCAGGTTTCCTAGATATTTATGGGGAGAAAAAACAGAGAGCCTAAAAATGACCCAAGATAAAAATCCTAACTCTGCATAGATTTAAATTTGAAGTAGAATTCCATTATGAAGAAATAGTTTCATGAAAATAAGTGTTAGCTCAATGTGATCTTTTTAAAAAATGTTGAGGAAACTCGTTATGGGTATTTATTTTTCACTCTTTGCCCCTGCTACCTCTCAACGAACATCCCCCTCTTGACTAATTGATCCATTTGTTCCCCATCACCTGGATGAAGTTAGAGGAGGAGGGTCTGTCATTCAGACAGCCATTATGTGTGGCTTGAGGATTTTCTGCTTCAAACCCTACCATTCCCCATGACCACTTGGTTAGCAGAGCTGAAGGGGACATATACAGTAAGCTGTCTGTGCTGGTTGTCCTTCACTTCCACAAGGTGCATTACCCATAAGTAGACCCATCTCCTCACCTCAAGCACAGGAAATGGTTTTCTCTGGTCTTCACAAGACAAATCACATCTTCCCTATATGCTTCCAAAGCATCCACAACCCCTGAGGAAAGGTGAACGGGCCACTTCCCTTCCATTCTTGTACATTGCTGCTTGGCTCCTCCAGTGTTGGGAATGTTACTTGAATTATAGTTACCTGGTTTATAGTCAGGGCCCCATACCTGTAGGCCATGAAACCAATCCAAGCTCATTAAAGCTATAGCATAGATTTGATAATAGAAAGCACACTTATCTGTGGAGCAGGACATGTCTCAAAGCATGCAAAAAGAAAACCGTCAGGAAGTAGAATTTATTATTGGGATGCAAGGCTACTATGTACATAACATTTTGAGCTATGGTGTTGAGTTATTCTTACTGTTTAGCATGCAGGTTGTGATATTGCCATGACCAAAGATATCAGTAACTGTCCAATAGATTTTTATTAAGTTTTCTGACACCCTGGAACATTTAACTAACCTAGGATGCTGGAAAGGGCAACTAATCATGCCAAATGTATCTCAGATAGCTATCTGTTCTGGAAGCAGTCTAGGGTGGCTACATTTGGTGACTAAGCTGCTGTTGCATGTGGAGCTTCAGACCCTTTCATTTGCATTGACTTGAACAAATATCCTCTAGATTAGTTTCTTATTGTAGGCATGGGAATCAGACGACGCAGTGTAGTGCTCATATCTAGACTTAATGTCTCTCAGCTCTACATCCATTCACAAAGTCAGTTAGGCAGCTCAGATTACACACGACCACCAGTGAAAGTTCTAGGTGAATGCTGACAGACCAGGGGATGCAGACATGGTGTTCTTGCAATCAGTTGTCTTTTGGAACTGGCAGGCTGTGTGAGGAAGGTACAGTGACAATTGTACTTTAAGTTTCAAGCTGCATTGGTAATTTTTTTATAGTCAATTAAACTATGTATTCAATGATGTATTTAAGATAACTCTGGTTTTCTTAGTACAGATAAACTAATCGTAAGATAAATTGCCTGAAATTGTTAAGGACGCTGGGCTGGACCATCTTAGGTAAGCATCTTAATGACTTCATTGTAGCTGCTCACTACTTGGCAGCCTGACAAGAAACTGCAGCATGATGGCCAAGGCATTTAATTTTAATGTCTTTTAGAAAATCATTCAGTGATACTGGTGATTTAATGTGATTAGTATTTGCTTTTTGTACAATTAAAATTTAATTACAGTAATTCACACTTTCTATAAAAATGTATTTCATGTATTATTGTTTGCAGTCAGCTTAATAACTTCCTCATTAAGAAGGCTGTTAGGGAAGATATAGTTTGTATAAAGCATTGATCAAGGTATAGGTGCGCCATATTTGGAAAGTACAAATATGCCAGTCCAGTGTTGTTAACAGTTCCCACGTGCACTGTCTGACTGCATTTTAAGAACTCCTGAGAGGAAATATTTGCCAAGCATGTGAAAACTGGCACTGGGGAAAAAAAACATGTCATTGTTCAGGATACTTTATGGCATTACTCTAAATGTGTGAGGTCTCTTTTTTAAAAGCCAGTCATGAAAATACATGATAACAGGGTCACACTTGTAGATTTTCTAAAAGCAGGTGCTTGTAGATAGTATCCTATTATGCAGGACAAAAGCTGTCTTTAAACAGTTGTTAAAAGTTGTGTTGTCAAAAGTTTATGGCATGTTGACTGCTGCAGTTGAGTCCTTTCACTTAGTTGGCCTAGAATTCCCCATATTATGTGGTGCATAACATTACTGTGTTGCAAGTATTACATAAATCACTTTGAAGTCCAGGATATACCTCTCAACTTGTTAGAGCAAAAATTCTGGACAAAGTCAAAAATAACTGGGCAACAAAGGCGAACACATTTTAAACATTGTTCTTATTAACTTAGTTGCTATATTAACTGGTTTTACATTAACCTGCATTTTCTGAAGAATATAAAGACTGAAACTGAAATGCCTATCATTTATTTAGTGACTGCAATCCTCAATAATTGGCCAGAAAACCACACATTTTACAAGTCATAGACCAAAAATATGAAGCAAAAATCTGGAGAATTGAAAGATATGATTCCATCTATCACGTATCCTTCTATTTTTCAGTTTATGATGAACTTGAATTTTAACCCAAAAATTGTCTTCTGTTAAATATTTATGATAACTTCCTAATGGCTAATTGAATATAAAATCAGAGTAGTCACAGATCATCACTTAGTTTAGTACCTATGCCACATTGTCAAAATGTCATGTTTAATATAAAGAATTTATGAGTGGGTCACCTGTCATAACTGGCTTATTATATGTTTAAGTCATGGATGCCAAGAAATTCACCTCAACAGTGAAGCTCACAAGGTTGCTCTTGGCATCCATGTCAACAACACAATAAAAGGTTATGATCATAGACCCAATCATAAATTTTTGCAGTGCTTGAAACTTTATTACGTTCATGTCCTACTAATTACAGAAGAAAAAATGTGAAGTATTTTGCCAGTTTTCAAAGCCATAAAGTACTTTGTGAGTGCTGTCAGAAAGACAGTGTAAGAAATTCTGTTATAGTAGAAAAAGTCAGGGACTCACTACCATTAGATATGGCAGACAGAAACAATTCTGTTTTTTTATTCTGCCTCTGTTGCTTGCTGTCCAGGACTAGCAGGTTTAACTGCCTAGTGTGATACCCAATCTTATCGAATGAAACGGGGTGCTTCACATTTGTTAAGATCAAGTGTCGTGCTGTAGAAGATCTTAACTGATTTGTCTTTTTTCCAGATATTCTCACGTAGTCACCATGCATGCACTACAAAGAAGTTAAAAAGCAGTATAGTATTTCTTCACACACAAACAACACTGTGGTGGGTTTTGCTCCCTTTTATAAACATACTCCAACTAGCACAACTTAAGGGAAGGGGAGAAAAAGCACATCAGGAAAGTCAAGTTTTGATGAGCTGTGGTTGAAATATATTCTCCTACAATTGCTCAGTAGAGGTCATGTGTGACTTGTGTTATTCACTTATTTGTTTGTCTTTTCCTTAAATGGAAATGATCATTAAATTTTGGATTAAACATTTTTTTTACTTTTCAGTTTTTTGGAGTTTCGTTTCTGACCCATTTTGTTTGTTTTATTTAATTTTTTTCTTCTGAGACAACACTGTTTTGATCAGTTTTATGGAATGTAAATGCTCCTGTGGATTTTGTCATTTTGCTGTATTAAGTAAAATGTGAAGCAGTATTATAAGCTGAGCTGCTGTAGTTGTGTTGATAGCATATATTTATCACAGGCACTGAAGAAACAGATATTTCTTAGTGAAATAATTTTAATGTGTAAAATGATGTGTTCAACACAGGCAAGCATTGCGTGTGTGTGTGTTTGTGTGTGTACATGTGTGTCTGTATGTGTTGGGGGCTTAAGAACTGGTTAATGTTGCTGGATTTTTTGATGAAATGCATAACTCTAATTTTTACTGTGAATTTTGATACTGAATATAAATGTTTGGACCTTCACACCATAAATGTCAAAGGTGATCATAATGTTAGCATTTTCATTGCACAGTGACCATTTGGTTGTGATACATTTTTAAGCTTTAAGATCAATCATGCGCCCCTTCACATAAAAAAGGAAATGGGCTACTCTGCAGGGGGTGTGTGTGTGTGTGTGTGTGTGTGTGTGTGTGTGTGTGTGTGTGTGTGTGCATATAAATATATTTGTATATTTTTTCCAATGTCTTATCAAGCATTAGCCAATTCATTTCTAATATTAAACAGCACTTAAATGAAAGAAGAAATTCATAGTATAACTAGAAAAAAAAATAAAAAAACAGAACTGAACTCATTAAATTAATATGTATTGTTGACCTTGGCTTCTTAAATAAAGACTTTTGTAAGTTACCGTACAAGGCACTGAATACTCCTGTAAGATTTATTTTCTGAAGTGCAGCTTTTAAGGAATAAATAAAGCTATTATAGTATACTAGGGCATATTGAGGAATAAAAATCAGTATACTAAGGAATTCCAGATTTTGTCTTGCCATGCAGTTTACATTAAAGGCTTGGGATGTTGTGTTTTAATAAGGTGGAAAATACAAGCAGAAGAAATATCATGTAGATAAATACAATTTTAAGACATCTTGTGTAAAGGAATAATGATTTAGAAATTCAGATTAGATACTGTAGAGTTTTTTCCTAGCATTACAATACATTAGAGTATATAAAAGTACTACAGTAATTCACAGAAAGTATACTAGAGCAAAAATGCATAGTAGTAAAGGACATGTAGGATGAAATGACATCAATGGAACATCCAATATGTAGCACTCATTGGATTGCACATACATTGGTTTCAACGATGTAATCATACATTGTACACATACATTACATACATTGTTTGCATACATTGATTACATAAGTTATTTAGGTAGAGGTTTAAGGAGGCTTGATATTTGTAGTGCAGGAACAAGTGGGATTCTTGAGGTAAATTTTTTTTAATGCTGAGTTAAAGGTTTTGGCCGCGGTGGTGCAGCGGTTAGCATTGTCGCCTCACAACAAGAGGTTTTCCTGTTCGATTCTTGGCTGGAGCACCTTCTTTGTGGAGTCTGCATGTCCTCCCCATGGTCGAGCGATGTTTGAAGACATGCAGGTAGGTGTGTGCGTGAATGGATGTGCCTTCTTTGAAGGTTGGGCGTCGGGCTAGCAACTCAGCACCGTAAAAATCCATTGCCAATCATTAGCGGACCGGAGTTCCACTGTGGCGACCCCTAACCAGGAAAAGCCAAAAGACAAACAACAACATAGAGAGAGAGAAGGATAGTGTCTGACAGAGTATTCTACAAAAAAGTGCACAGTGAACAGAGGGTGAATATGCATGCTTAAGGACAGAGTAACTGCAGAGGGTAGTAGAACATACCAGTGGATTACAAAGAGCACTGGACCCAGTTTGGAAGGAACTTTAGCTAGTTTTTTTTTTTTTTTTTTTTTTTTTTTTGTTAAATGTAACAAAAAATTGATGACTTGAAATCCACAGCATTATGGCCATTGAACTGTCTGCAGCTGCACCTAATATATACTATTCATGTTGTATTTTATACAGCCCTTAACAACTGTATATACCTGGCCATTCACCAAACTTGCAGTGAAATCATGACCCCATATATTTTTAATGCCAATCCACACTAAAACAAACAGTTGCGGATTTACTTCTCTTGCTGAGAATCACAGACACTGTTACCTGCCGTTACAGAAGGTTAGTTTTTTTGCTTACTATCATACCAGCTGTTTTACATCTGTCTTCCTTCATAAGTCATATTATTAACTCTGGACTTTTGTCCTTCTCTGGCCCAAAAATTTCCAATCAAAGCATATAACTAGCAGTGACTCACATCATAAGAATATGGAGCTGTCACCATTATAAGGCCATCTTTTAGGCTTACTTTTAAAGAAAAACTTTCTGTAACATGGTCCCTGCACCTTGTAGTCATCTACCATCAGAAATTAGAAACTAGCTGAGGTTTATCTTATTTCAAACAAAACGGATTGTCTTCTTAACTTTCTGCTATGATACACGTTTAAGAAATAAAGATTAACTACATTCTCAGTCTCAGCATAGGCTGTAGTGTGAATTATAATTACTCACTGCTAGACACAATTATTATTGTAATTATTACATAAGATTATTTAATAACATAGTGTTACTGTTTATAAAAATATATATTTGTGGGTGTGTAGATGTGTATATTATGGTTTACAATCAAAATTCGAATGCCGTTATGCGAACTTTGATTGCCAAAAGGCAGTTTGTCAAAGTCTCATAATGGCAATTTGAAATATTTGGAACCCGCAACCGTGAATGCTAGTGTGCATTCACTGTTGTGAGATCGACATATTGATTGGAGATCACACTACAGTGGGGATTGGGAACTTTGCCATTTTCCTCACTGTAGTGCGATCTTGGAGTTGTACTATATAAGTAGCAGGGGGTGTGAGGGGGGTTTGCCCTCCTGCAAAACGTGTGCTGAACATCACCGGATGTTCAGGTAAGTTCAGAAAATGTCAACAAAAAATGTCAACAATTCGAATTGTTGACATTTTTATGTTTCGTTATTTTGATTGTACTAGTTTGGTAGGGTGTTTGCTCCACTGGTAAGAAAGTACTGTATTTTCAGGCTGAAATGTCTCTTCAGGCCCTCCTCCAGTTCCAAGGACTAATGTCAGCTGCAAGAAGGTTGGGTTGGCAAGACTGCACACGGGAACCGCTTGCATCATCAGCACCTTGCTTAAGGGAAATTATAGATTTGGTTAAGCTAATTTCAGCTGCTTGCACTGTGGTACAGTTTGATAGGTAGAGCAATCAAGCTTTCAGTGTGTCCCCTTTCCGGTGTCATATTACAGATTCCATGTTAATGAATCATGGTGCAGTTGTGAAGTATCAAGTGGTTGTAATTTAATCACTGAAAGACCATGACAAATACATAGGTCACTAGAGCACAGAGCTGTGTTTTAACATTATAAATATTCCATCCAAAAAAAAAAAAGAGGCAAGTGCATACATAAAATTACCTTGTTGTAGTTTGTATTAGCAGACAAGAAAAAAACAAGCTGGAATGGAATGCTGAGCGGAGGTCCTGCAGAACAATGTGTAGCTGTCAACAGTACATATCCTGGAGCAGTAGAGTGCGAAAGTGGATGCCCTGAGCAACCACTCAGATTACCATTGTAGAAAAAATAAATAAATTAAAGAAAGAAAGAAAGTAAAATTCCCATGTTAAAAGCTAGTTGTTTGTCACAGGGTTCAGGCTAGCAATAGGCCTATTGGTTTCCCTTTTATATTTACCAGCTTATTTACTACTGCTGGCCACTCAGTGGATCATTTTCCAAGAAGCTTTCTCCTAGACTAGATGTATTCTACACCACTTGTTCAAAGGAATGCAGATTCCATTGAAGATGTTTTGTTGAGACCCTAACTTTTGAGTAAGGGTCTGTTGTCCAGCAAGACTCAGTAGCCCTCCAGCAAATTGTCAGAATGAGGACCCAGAAACAATCACTCTTTTTCATCAAAGAGGCAGAAAGGAGTATTTAGAAATATTAGTGCACTGCATTTTGCAAAGTGGCACATTGACTGGTGGCACACAGGGAGAACTGATTCAGCGGCACATGTTAGATTACTATGGAAAATAGTGTGGTATGCATTGCAAGCAAATGATCATATAATGACATGCAAATGAGCATCAAAATGCAAAATGAGGGGTATTACATATGCAAATGACTACAGCAGATATGGTGGCATGATTCAAAAACATAAAAATAGCTGGATGAGCCACAGTGGTTAACTTCTGAGTGGTTCAGCACTGTAGGCAATGGCAGGACAAACGCAGAACAGAAGACAAAAATAATGCATGCATTTACACATACAGGCTATGCAGCACAGTACATGGATGGGCCACCCTGTGCATCTGACATTACCTAACCTACGTGAGCTAGGGGGTGAGACCAGATGGCATAATGCTTGAGGTCTTTGCCTCCCATTAACAAGCTACAATATTTGATCCTGACCTCCAGCCAATGCCTGTTTGGAGTTTACATGATGTTCTTCGTGTTTCACTGTTGCAGTCATTACAATTCGGTTATCCTGCTGGCAGGCTACCCTCAGTCGGCCTGAATTCCAAAGTCTAGGTCCGGCATCGGTTGCTGTCACCTCCTCTCTGACGTCAGTGTGCCAGGGGTATAAAAGATGCAGCCGACGCCATTTTCTTCAGTTTTTCTTACTCCAGATGTCAGGTGCCCCCAATAGGGTTGGCTAAAAATATGTCAATAAAACATACATGCACCAAAGTATATATTTTGCCTTCATCTACAAGCAAATACACCACATAGGTTGTATAGAATAGAGAAGTACAGATAAGTTCCAGCAAAGAAATGGGGGGATGGCGGGTGGGTAACCTGGACTGCAACAGTGAATACACATGAACATCTACATTTATGGTAAGTGTACACAACTGTACTATGTTCTTCGTGTTTCACTGTTGCAGTCATTACAATTGGGTTGAATCACAAAGCTAAGGTTGGGAGGTTGGAGCTAAATAGCATTAGGAGCGGCTATTAGGCCCTGCAGAACTGCAGTGGCAAAGCCTGCCCTGGATTTAGAGTAGAGTGGTAAGTGGTAGTGCTTTGTGAAGGTGTGCACTGAACTCCAAGTAGCAGCCTCTAAAACGTCTTTGGGTGGTACTCCCCTGAGGAAGGCTGCTGAAGTGGCTGCTGCTCTGGTTGAATGTGGCCTAATGCCCTTAGGTACTGGCTTGCCATGTTGTGAATAGCAGAAACGAATTCAGTGGCCTATCCACTTTGAAATAGTCTGCTTTGAGATAGCCTTTCCTTGTGATCCTGCAGCATATGCCACTAGTAATTGCTCTGTCTTTCTGAAAGCTTTGGTTCTGTTCAAATAGAAGCATAGCTGTCTGTGTATGTCCAAAGAATGCAGAATTCTCTCCCCCTTATTCTGTGGGTTTGGATAAAAGGTAGGCAGATGAATAGTTTGGTTAAGGGCCACACTGGACACTACCTTAGGCATAAATGTCGGGTTTGTCCTCAGAGAAGCCCTGTCTGGATAAAAAATGATAAAAGGTTCCACAGCCATGAGTGCCTGTAGCTCTGAGACTCATCTTGCAGAAGTTATTGCTAGGAGCAGAGCTGTTTTCCAAGATAAAAACTTTATATCAGTTGTAGTGGCTGGCTCAAAAGGAGACAGGGTGAGTTTTTCCAAGACATAATTGAGGTCCCATGCAGGTATTGGTGATCTCCTTGGAGGCCTTAAATTTTTAGCCCCTCTGAGGTACTGCCTTAATAAAGGATGAGAAAGATTGGTGGCTCTGTATTGTAATGAGCCGAAATGGCAGAGGCATGAATTTTTATAGATGAAAAGGATAGGCCTTTGTCCAACATCTCAGTCAAGTATTGCAAAATCTGAGGAATATTTGGCATAGCTGTGTCAATTCCTTGTGCCTGGTTCCAAGCACAGAATCTCTTCCATTTTCCAGCATAGGATTTTCTAGTACTAGGCCTCCTGGCCTCCAAAATGACATCCATCACCGCTTTAGTGAGAGGTGTGTTTTGTATGACTACATTATCCGCCATGCTGCCAGATTTAAGGTCTTGAGTTGGCTGTGCAGGATCTGATTGTTCTGCTGGGACAGTAGATGAGGCACTTGAGGTAAGGTCCAGGCTGAGCTTTGAGACAAGTTCCTTAGGATTGGATACCAGTACTGGCATGACCAGTCTGGGGCAATCAGTATCATTTTTGGTTTCTCCTGTCTGACCTTTAGGAGTACCTTGGGGAGGAGAGGCAGAGGAGGAAAGGCATATACTGTTAAGTTTTTCCAACTGAAAGATAGGGCATCCACTTTCCATGCTTGTCTGTGATAGTCCTTGTGCAGAATCTCTTTAGTTGGCAGTTGTGAGGTGAGGCAAATAGATCTATGTCCGGGCATCCCCATTTCCTTGTTACCATGCTGAAGACTTGTGGATCCAATTTCCACTCGTGGGGATCCATGAGGTTTCTGCTTATTTCGTCTGCCAGAGTATTTGTCTTTCCTGGCAGGAATTGTGCCTACAGATGTACTTGGTAAGTCAATGCTGTGTTCCACAAAGTCATGGCTAGTCTGCAAAGGGGGTAAGAATGAGTGCCTCCCTGCTTGTTTATATACCACATGACAGTGGTATTGTCTGTCTTTATCAGTAGTTGTCCCGGATGAAGTATGTCCTTGAAGGCTGTCAGGGCATTTTGAACAGCTAGCATCTCTTTTTGATTGATATGCAGATGCGTTTGGTTTGCGGACCATGTGCCTTGAATACATCTTCCTACCATGTGGGCTCCCCAGGCATAATCCGATGCATCCGTTGTTAATGTCTGTGTGGCTGGGGGTAGAGTGAATGGCTGTCCCTTGTTTTGGTGACAGGCTGGGCAACTGGATACCGGCCAGCCAGTAGGTTACTGACTCAGGGCTGCTGGGCTTTTTGGAAGACACACATTGGCCAATAGTAGCACATACAACCCTCATAGGTCAGAGTAGGCAAGAACCTCAACCTATTTATCACCAGCAAATAAACATGCCTATTTGGCAACATTAGTCAGCACAACCAAACCACCTGGAGACATATTTTACACTATCAAGTGGCTAGCCCTGCCACAGCATGCAGTCTGTGATCTGTATTCTCCTATCTTGAGGGTGCTGCATACCACAGTATATGCCCAGAATGAGGTATTTGCTTCCCACAAGAAATACAATTATTAACTTTTTCTGACATCGGTCTGGAGCAAGAAAAAAGTTTCCCCAACAGGGTGCTTAGCTTTTAGTGAAAACTTCGGATCTGAAATTCAAACATGAAAATCTCAGGAGTCGGCCGACTGGCACTTGCGAACTGCTTTTGCTTCGGGCACCGTGCGGCAAGAAAGACTGAGGAAAATGGCGTCGGCTGCATCTTTTATACCCCTGGCACACTTATGTCAGGGAGGAGGTGACAGCAACTGACGCTGGACCTAGACTTTGGAATTCAGGCCGACTGAGGGTAGCCTGCCAGCAGGATAACCCAATTGTAATGACTGCAACAGTGAATACACTCGAACATCTACATTTATGGTAAGTGTACACAACTGTACTTTCTCCTTATGTCTCTATGGGGTTCTTCACACCTCTGAAAAACATGCTGAGTGTTTCCATCTCAAACTCACCCAACAATGGAACTATGAGCAACAACACAGACTCTTCATGGTACCTTATAAGGGGAAGAGTTGTATAGACCAACCATTTTGGGCATATACTGTGGCATGCAGTACCCCCAAGATAGGAGAATACAGATCACAGACTGCATGCTGTGGCAGGGCTAGCCACTTGATAGTGTAAAATATGTCTCCAGGTGATTTGGTTGTGTTGACTAATGTTGCCAAATAGGCATGTTTATTTGCTGGCGATAAGTAGGTTGAGGTTCTTGCCTACTGTGACCTATGAGGGTTTTATGTGCTACTATTGGCCAATGTGTGTCTTCCAAAAAGCCCAGCAACCCTGAGTCAGTAACCTACTGGCTGGCCGGTGTCCAGTTGCCCAGCTTGGGTTACCTTGATTAGGTCTTTTAAGCATAAAGCTGAGTGTCAAATGAATCAGCCTGCCAAACTTGAGCTAGAAATTGCTACACTCAATGTAGGTTCATTGACAGGATGGAGCTTGGAAGTGGATGACATGATGGCATGTAGGATGCTGGACATCCCACATATCCAGGATAAAAGATGGAAGGGCAAAGCAACAAAGCCTAAAGCCTCTAAGCTTGTGATCCAGAGTCTACTATTCAGATGGACTGGCTAGAAATGGCGTGGAAATTGTGGTGATGGAGAAGCTTTAGAAGGCAGTGAGGGATGTCATCAGAATTCATGACAGACTCATGACAATCAGACTCAAACCTAATGCTAGGCCAGTATTCATAATTTCAGCCTATGCCCCTTAGCAGGGTTGTGATAGTGAGGAAGAGAGTGCATTCAGACAGCAGTTGCAAGACCTACTAGATAAAGCAGAACAGTGTGAATTGATGTTGATAATCAATGACCTGAATGCCATATCAGAACAGACAGAACAGGGTATGAGGGTTGCCTGGGTCCAGATCAGTGAGGTAACAGGAATAAAGAAGGAGAGGACATTTTAGACTTCTGCCTGCAAATGTCTTGATTGTAGCTAACACATGATTCAGAAAGAGAGAGAGCCACAAGATCACATTCAAGACTGGCCAACATGCAACTCAGGTAGACTTTCTTCTACTGTGGAAAGGGCACTGGAGTTGAATCAGTGACTGCAAAGTCACCCCCAGTGAAACAGTTGCCCCACAACATAAACCACTTATTGCCACCATCAGCTGAAAGCAGTGGTCAGAGAAGGATTTAAGGTCAAAAGAGACCAGGCTGAAGACCTGAATGTTGACTGAAAAGAAAGCACAACAATTCAAGGAATTACTCAGGGTTCTAGCCCCCCCAAGAAGAAGAAGTAGAAATAGATGGAACTGAAGGAGGAATGGCAGTGCCTGAAAGCAGCATGTGTGAGGACTAAATAAGGAAATCTGGTTGTGGAATGCAGAAGTCCAGGAAGTCATAAAAAAGGAGGAGTGCAGGAAAAAGTGGGAGATGGAAAATGCGGACCAGGCTAGGAAGGAATACTGGTTGGCTAGCAAAGCGGCTAAGAGAGAAGTTGCAATAGCAAAGAACAAGGCATCAGAGGCACTCTTATCAGCTTCTGCAAAGTGACTCGGTAGTTAGCACAAAGAAACTATTAGGTCGCAAGACAAATGTAGAAAGATAAAGAAGATAGTCAGACACCATTCATAAGGGATGCCGGCAATGACCTGCTCAGCAGTCCACAGGACATCAAAGGCAGATAGACAGAGTACTTCCAGGAGCTTCTGTATGAACAAAACCCCACAAAAGCTGTACTACCCGAGACATAGCTACGATGAAAGAAGAGGAGGAGCCCACCCTAGAAGAAGTAAGAACAGCACTAAGGAAAAAAAAGAAGTAAGAGAAAGCAGCACGCTCAGATGAGATCACAACAGATATGATAAAGATGTTGGGTGAAATAGGGGAGAAATGGCTGATGATGGTACTCACAGCAGGGTAAAGGTGTATTCCAGATGACTGGAAAACAAGCATACTAGTACCAGTGTTCAAGAACAAAGGGGACATTCACAACTGTGGGCAGTACAAAAGTATCAAACTCCAATCACAATGCATGAAAGATCTGGAGAGGGTGATTGATAAATTAATACGCAGAGTAGTTGAAAGTAAGATGGGAGATGAGCAGTTCAGATTCAGATCGGGATGCAACACAACTGACACAATGTTTTCAGTGAGACAAATAGTTGAGAGGAAGATAGAGATGAGGAAAGAGTCCAACTAGGCATTCTTATAGATTCATAGGTAGGTACTAGGCTGTCTGGCATTTATAAGTTTAGGTGGAATGTGTTGGCTTTCGCCACCCCCTTAGATTAGTTGCCTGTGCCTCTATCCAGCAGAGCCATTGAAGTGACCCCTGGGGTAAACTTTCTGTTTCCCATCCACTCGTCAAGGTTTCTCTTGAAGAGGGTTAGCGAGGAGCTCTGCCTAATGTAGATTGGAATCTTGTTCCAGAGCATGAGAAGCCTCTGGGACAGGAATCTATCTCTCCAGCATGTCCTATTTATTGTTGTGGTGAGGTTTAGATCCCTGGAGCATGTGTCTCGAGGGGATATGGTTTTCTTTAGGTGGAGCATGTCCATCAGTTCTGGGTTGGACATGGCCTTGTATGTCAGGCAGAGATCACCTCTGAGTAGGCAGTATGCAACCGAGTACAGCTGGAGTTTCTTCAGTCAAGCTGCATATGGCATCTACCTGAGGCCAGTGATCCTCTTGGTGAGGTACTTCTGTGGTCTTTCTAGTTGTTGCAGGTGTCTTGTAAGGTACATCCCAAATGGGGCATTGTACTCTATGATGGGTCTGATGAGTGATGCGTAGAAGGGCCCAATGACTTCTTTCGATCTTGATGCAAACCCTTTTGTGATTAGGTGGGCCACATAGAAGGATTTTCTAACCACTTTGACAATGTGATTATCAAAGGAGAAGTTACTATCTACTTGGGTCCCCAGATCCCTTTTTACATCTTCTGTATTTAGGGGGCTACCACCTATGTGATAGGTTGTGGGTACTCTGTTTTTTCCAAAGGGGATGACTATGCACTTTTTGGCATTTAGCTTGAGGCCATGGTTTTGATACCAGGTATCTGTCTCAGTGAGGCCCTTTTGGAGGATGTCTGTGTCAGCTGGAGAGTCAATTATAGCCCCTAGTTTGCAGTCGTCAGGGAACTTGGTCAGCCATAGTCCTCCTGTGCTTGCCTGTACCTCTGAGAAGTATATGCCGAACAGGAGGGGTCCTAGGACTGAGGCCTGGGGAACACTACTTGTAACCAGTTTAAAGTTAGACCTAGCTCCCGCAACTCTTACCATGTGGGTTCTGTCCGTGAGCCAGTTGGCAACCCATCTCGTGACGTAGGGGTTTATGTTCAGGCTGGCAAGCTAGTCTATAATACCTGACTGGGAAATAGTGTCGAAGGCCTTTGCGAGGTCTAGGTAGGCTGTGTGGACCACCTTTCCCTCATCTATAGCCTTGGTAACTGTCTCAAAAAAGTCCACCAGGTTTAGGAGGCATGATCTGCCCTTAACAAAGCCGAACTGGGTAGGGTCCAGTGTTTGGAGGTTCCCAATGTCTCTGTTAATGAGATCCATGATGATGCACTCCATAGCTTTGCAGACCAAGCTAGTCAGGCTTATACGGCGATAGTTCCCGGGGTCCGTTGTGGCTCCACCTTTGTGGAGCAGAATAACCGTTGCTGTGCACCACTCTGTGGGCACATAGCCTGTGGAGAGGCTGAGTTTAAACAGTGTATTTAGGTGAGGGGTTAGTTCATCTTTGAGCTCATGTAGGATGCAGCCTGGGACACCGTCCGGTCCCATTGATGCTGTGTTTTTGGCTTTGGAGAGGGCTGTTCTATCCTGAGTGTCTGTGATTTCAGGGGCACTACATTCTTCTGGTATAGTTATGGGCCCTTTTGGGGGTAAGAGGGGGGAGAAGTTTGCACTGAACCTGTCTGCCAGGATCTTGACTATATCAGTCGGTTCAGTGTATTTTGTGCCATTCTGCACTAACTCCGAGCAGATCTGAGAATTGCCACTTAGATTTTTGACATAGTTAAAGAATGCCTTGTGGTTATCATTGGAGTCCATGGCAATTTGTCTTTCGAAGGTAGCCTTGGATGATTTTGAGGAAGCATAGTTTCTTGTTGATACTGATCAAGGATGTCTTCCCTTCTTGGGTTTTTACTCTTTTCTGTCCTAGTTTCCTCCTTCTATTGTATAGCTTGTTTATGGCAGGGGTCCAACCAGACTGGTTTCCTTTTCTTGGAGGAGTGAGTCTTGGTTTTGTTTGGGATAGCACGATCCATGCATTCTTGTAGGTGCCCGTAGAGTGCATTAGTAAAGGATTTTGCAGCTTGGACAGCGTTATCCTTTAGCATGGGGACTTTGAAACTTCCCACCTCGGTCTTAAGTAATGTGAAGTTTGCTTTTGAAAAGTTTTTCACGGTGGTTTCTTTGACCGGGGTGGTGGCAGAATGTGGATATCCAGAGTGATTAGTTTAGGGTCAGATCTAACCAGTGAGGGGTTGACGTCCGGTGTGGAACACCGGTCGCCCATGTTGGTGATGACCAGGTCCAATATGTTGTCACCTCTGGTGGGGGCATTGACCAGTTGATCCAGGGCATTTGAGTTTATAAATTCTAGGAAATGTTGGGCAGGGGAGTTTGTACTTGAGTAGTTCTCCCAGTTAATGTTTGGGTAATTGAAATCACATATCAGGGTGCCTGGTAGGACCTTTATGTTTCCTAGTGTTTCCAGGAATGCAGAGTGGGGGTCCTGGGACTTGGTGGGTGATCTGTAGCAAGCTATAATTTGAATTGCAGTTTTGCCCATTGTTAGTTGCACGTGGATGATCTCTGAAGCATCGTACTGTGCCACTAACCTGGAGGAGTTGGTATCCTTGAATATGGATACTCCCCTGCCTTTTGTATTTCAGTCTGGGTTTTGTGGCCAAAATGTATGGTATGAGTTGTAGCCTGGTAGTGCTGGGATGCTCTCTGGAGCCTTAAACCAGGTTTCTGTTACTGCACATATAAATATTTTCTCCATACTGAGGAGTGCCTCGAGTGCGTGCATTTTGAGGTTTAGACTACTGGCATTGAGTAGCATTGCCCTCAGTTTTTTGTTACTTGCACTATTTATGGCGGTGGGTTTGTCTTTTGAGCCTTGCCTAAAAAAGGCAATATGGGGGTGGCAAGAGCCTTGGCCAGTATTCGAAAGCCTAAGGGTGACAGGTGCAAGCCATCTCTAGCGAAGCAGCTTGGCTTTGTCGAGCATGTCATCCCAGGCTGACAGACACTGGATCCCCTTTGAATGACACCAGAAGCTTAGCCAATTGTTGAAATTGTTAATTTTTTCTCTATACTGTGGTATCATTCTTGGTGAGGGCAGGATGCTACTCAGGGTCAGGGTCATACCAGACTTGGCTATGTGATCAGAGCTCCTCCATGTCTCTTTTCATGTAGTCCAGGGAGGTACGGCTCAGGTCATTCACACCAACATGGACAATGACAGAGTCATATTTGTACTTGTTCTGGAGTGACCTGAGTGCTTGTGTTATGTGGTGGATCCTGGCACCTGAAAGGCAGCTAACAGTAACCTTCTCCTTGTTCAGCCTAGTGAGTGGGACGTCAGTATGCCTGACTATAGAGTCACCTATTACTAATGTGTTGGGTATGTTATTTTGCCTTAAGGGCTGTGATTGCATGGCACACTGATTTTGTGAAGTATGTGTTTCATGGTTTGTGTTGGGGGGTGGAGGTTGCTTGGATGTCTGCTTTGGAGGTCTCTGTTGCTTTTGCAGATTTTTATTTAGAGCCTTTGTGTATGTTTTTGTGTACTTGTGTGTTTTTTGCTGGTGCTGGTTTCATAGGTCTATGTGAGACTGGTGGTGTGATGCAAGTAATTCCCTTCTCCTCTTGACTGCCTGGTCCAGTCTTGGGTTGAGAGAGCTTAGCCTCCAGTTTGGCTGTATAATTGCATCTCTCGCATGTATTAGTGTTTGGTGGAAGGAGGAGAGGGTTGTCTGTGTACATGAGGCAATTGTAGCATTGCCTCAAAATGCCCAGATTCACCAGTTGGACCGGAGAGTACACCTGAAACTGCCCTTTGGACATGCCTGGATAGGTACAGTGAACTGTTTTACTGATTGGCTGGTAAGGTCGAATAGAGAGCCTTGTCCTTCTCTACAGTATAGGGGAGTCTAGTGCTAAGGTTTATTAGTGCTTGCTATGAATTTTGAGCAAGTGCCGGGATGAGAAGTGAATGTTTTGAGTACTTAGGTTGAAAATTTGTCTAGTTCCAAGGGAAAAATTGAAGAGTAGACTTTGTGGAGCCGGGAATAGTTATAACCTAGCTAACCAGTGCTGCCCGGCGTGCAAAACTGCACAAATGCGGGGTATAGCAGGGAAATGAAAGAGAAATTAACCCAAAATGACCAATAAACTACTAATTTCTGGGCTGAAACCACTCCTCCAGGGACAGATAGGCTGCTCAAAGCTCCCTATCTCACAGTGAACAGAGAAACTTCCTTCTATCCAAATAAGGTATGGGCAAACACAGAAACTTGTAACACAGCCCTGAATTCAGCACTAACCTG
This sequence comes from Protopterus annectens, assembly GCF_019279795.1. Classification (NCBI taxonomy): domain Eukaryota; kingdom Metazoa; phylum Chordata; order Ceratodontiformes; family Protopteridae; genus Protopterus; species Protopterus annectens. The sequence continues at coordinate 193,767,154 of NC_056737.1, forward strand.
AAAACTGAATATACTAGCTTAGAAAGGTAGGAAAACAAGTATATATATATATATATATTTTTTTTTCAGAAAATAAAGACTTGGTCTTGGAGATGGCATATGACAAAGTCCAAAAAGCTGATCTGAGCAGTCTTGTGGTTTGAAGTCCCAGAAATGTTAGGAGTAGTACAGGGTGTGTACAAGAACCGAAGGACACAAGTACAAACAAGTGTTCAGACTCATAGAGGCTCCTGGTGGAAGTATGTGTGTGCATCAGGGTTCAGCTCTGAGCCCACTGCTGTTCATACTGGTGATAGACTACATTAGCAAACATGTTAGAGGGGACAGATAAACAAAGTTGCTGTATGCAGACAATGTGGCATTACAGGAAGACTCTGAGAAAGAATTTCAGCAAACGACAGAGACATAGAATGGAATGCAAAACTGAAGGCACATGGGATGAAAATTAGTACAGATAAGACAGCTGTAATGACAACAAATGGGGGAAATCAGAAGAAGGTGAGTACAGGAGATTAAAGGAAAAATAGTGCAACAGGTTAACAGCTTCAAGTATCTGAGAGGGGTAATTGGTCCCAGTAGTATCCATCTATGCTTGGATCACAGCCGTTTACATTTGATGACTTATGCCTGTTGTAACACCAGTAATATGTCATACTCATTCCTGGTGTTGGCGATACATTTGATGACTTACGCCTGTGGTAACACCCATTTCTGGTGTTGGCAACAGGTAGTCTTGCACCTGTCTTCACCATCGTGTGTGTGTGCACTTTGCAGGTTGTTTGTCTCTTGGATGCTGCCAGTGTTTCTGCCATCTGTGTATCATGTGAGGGATACACACAAATAGGATATCCTTCACTTAACACAGGTAATGCGGACAAGCCTCTGTAATCCTTTCATTACATGTTGCTGACAGTATGACTGTGTCCTGTAACTGTGCCATGTTTATGGTATCACCACTGACATCTTGGCCCATATTGCTGGGTCCTCACCTAATGAAAATTGAGAGATACAGATAATGTCGCCATGTGAATACTAGTACATGTAAGACCCCCACCACCAACAACCATATGTCAGTCAGGCAGCTGCATGCCAGGAATTTACATAGGCTACATGCACATAATGTATTTGTTAGGGATTAAGTGATCATTTCTACTTCTACCTGGGTGTAAAAGTAAATTAAGTCCTGCTTGGGCCCAGCTCATAATTATTTGTTTTTGGACAACAATTTCAGGTGCCAGTTTGGTAGGGTACTTGTTCCTCACACTCTTATCTGGCAGAGGTCATGTCTACTTGCCAGGGCAAGTCAGTAATGGCAATGATAGCTGTGACCTGGGCCTACACTGAAAATGAGTGATGAGTTCAGCAACAAACACTGGCCGACAGAAGTGTGGTATGATGTGGTATGTGTAAGTACACTGTGCTTACCAGTGTTGGCTTGTGGTGGTATGTCACAAAATTAACCTGGTACATTTCAACAGACACCTAAGTATTCAGAGTTGAAGCTGTGACATTCCTGATTGACAGTAAAGCACACAGGGAAGTGTGAATACACCAGATGGATGAGCTATTAATGTGGTACTTGACTGGAAGTTGACAAACAGTCACCTTAGGCATCCCCAACAGACACTGTGGCATTCCTGAGCAATCCTGCTCCCACATCCAGACCACCTCTAAGAATCAGTGTTTTGTCAGTGTCAGCTGTGAATGTTGTTTGGATCTGCTCTGTCTTTCTGCCCTAACTGTGTGTTGATGGAGCAGCCCCATTGGCAAACCCCTCATCAGTTGTCCAGTTCCATGCTTGCATGTAACATCATGTCACCCCCCCCCAGCACACCTGCAGCATTATGCAACCATGTCCACCAACAGCATTTATCTTCTCCAACATCTCTTTCTACACCTGTTCTCTAAAGAGCTTTTTTACGACTTATCCATGTCTGCCACATTTCTGAAGGGCAACTGTTTCTTGGGCTGTATATGTCTCAGTGTGCTTTCATTCTTTTGACACTATGACAGCTCTAGTACACCTGTGTGAATATATGTGGATCAATGTTTATATACAGAACTGTTCATGTTGGACAACAGTCACTGCCCTGCTGTGGTAGGTATTGCCTTTTGGAATGCAGTGACATATCTTCTAAGACACTGTGCCAGACTGTGTTATATGTGGCCCGTGTACACTGGCCCTTACTGCAGTACATACAGCCCATACTTTACCCATAGAATTGCAAACCCAGCATCTATAGCCATGTGGATGGATCTCCAACCCCTACATGTATGTGAGTTGTCATGCCTGTTTCTCCTGGTCTGCATAGTTGTCTCTCCCAAAGGAATATAACCTTTTGTGCTTGGTCAGTGAGGCATGGATGGCTGTTCTTAATATCATGCGAACAATGACTGCTGTGTCTGCTCCTATGGTCTTGCTGTTTGGGTGTGCTTCTTTCCCCTCAATATTGCAGTATTTCTGCCTGTTCTTTGTGTCCCCACTCCACAACCAAACACAGTGTGCCATATCTCTTCCAGAGTCATTGCAATTTTGGCGCACTGCAATCAGAATGACAGTTGTGTGAGACAGCCACACAACCAGGAGTTGTCCTTGAAATCTGGTGTATATTACCCATAGAGCTGTCTGCAGTTTGGTGTACATTACCCTTACTGCTGGCTGCAGTTTTGTGTACATTACACGTACTGCTGTCTGCATTTTGGTGTACATTACCCGTACTGCTGTCTGCAGTTTGGTGTACAGTACCCATTCTCCTGTCTGCAGTGCAGTGTAGAGTAACATTACTACTGTCTGCAGTGTGGTGTACATTACCATCACTGCTGTGTGCAGTGCAGTGTACATTACCAACACTTCTGTCTGCAGTGTGGTGTACATAACCGGCTTTTGTGTCTGCAGTGTGGTGTACATTACAGACACTCCCATCTGCAGTGTGATGTACATTACTGGCACTCCTATCTACAGTGTGGTGTATATTATCAGTACTTCTGTCTGCAGTTTCGTGTACATTACACTGCACTATAGATGGGAATGCCAGTACATTATTGGTACTCCTGTCTGCAGTTTGGCATACAATACCAGCAGTCTTGACTACATTACCAGCACACCTGTCTGTGGTGCAGTGTACATTACCAGTACACCCGTCTGCAGCGTGGTGTACATTACCGGTACTTCTGTCTGCAGTGCAGTGTGCATTACCATTTCTCCTGTCTGCAGCATAGTGTACATTACCAACACTCTTCTCTGCATCACTGCTGTGTGCAGTGCAGTGTACATTACCAACACTTCTGTCTGCAGTGTGGTGTACATAACCGGCTTTTGTGTCTGCAGTGTGGTGTACATTACAGACACTCCCATCTGCAGTGTGATGTACATTACTGGCACTCCTATCTACAGTGTGGTGTATATTATCAGTACTTCTGTCTGCAGTTTCGTGTACATTACACTGCACTATAGATGGGAATGCCAGTACATTATTGGTACTCCTGTCTGCAGTTTGGCATACAATACCAGCAGTCTTGACTACATTACCAGCACACCTGTCTGTGGTGCAGTGTACATTACCAGTACACCCGTCTGCAGCGTGGTGTACATTACCGGTACTTCTGTCTGCAGTGCAGTGTGCATTACCATTTCTCCTGTCTGCAGCATAGTGTACATTACCAACACTCTTCTCTGCAGTGTGGTTTACATTACTGGCACTCCTGTCTATAGTGTAGTGTACATTACTATTACTCCTGTCACAGTGTGGTGTACATTACTGGCATTCACATCTACAATGTGGTGTACATTACCAGCCCTTTTGTCTTCAGGACAGTGCACATTACTAACACTCCTGTCTACATTGTGGTATACATCACTGGCACTCCCATTTGTTGTGTGGTGAATATTATCAGTCCTCCTGTCTGCAATGTGATGTACATTATGCTGTCAGCAGTGTGGTATAAATTACTGACACTCCCATTTGCTGTGTGGTGTACATTATCTGTCCTCCTGTCTGCAGTACGGTGTTACGTTATCAGCCCTCCTGTCTGCAGTGTGGTGTACATTACCATTATACTTGTCTGCAGCATGGTGTACATTACCGACCCTCCTGTCTGCAGTGTGGTGTACATTTCTGGCACTCCTGTCTGCATTCTTTTGTACATTACCATTGCTCCTGGCGGCTGTAGATTTCCCTGTAATTCTGTATTCCTGTGGTTTCAGTAACATATCTATTTCTCTAGGTCAGTCTCCCACAATATGCTGATCACACTGTTCATGATATTTAGGGGCTCATAGTACAGTACTTATGGTAAGGGAGGAAGTATAACTCGGTGTTCTCTGAATCATAGCAGTAATGCAGTGCATTATGACCTCATTCCACACTATGAGCCATAGTGCAAGAGCACTGTGATCATTTAAAGTGTGCATAGCTTTGTAGCTACACTCCTACATATTTACAGCAAGATAATGCCCATGGACATTATGCTACTCATCTACCTGTCAGAAACATTCTCTAGCATGTATTTTCCAAAGGCTGTGCATGCCTGAGATATATGAACTGTCAGCTCTCATGATGGGCCTTACCCTGACCATGTGCATCATGCTGTTACAGATGGAATCATGCTATTGTGCTGCCCATACATTTCTGTCATGTCATTTCCATGGTGCTTCACATCATGCCTCTGCTATCATTTTCACTTCTGGACTTGACCTGGTGTGTAACTATGGCCTATGTAGAATCTGAATGTGTTAAAGCTCCTGTAAGCTGCAATAGTTTTAAGGGTATTTGGAACTGTGCTGTTCACCTTAGTTGTGCCAGTTTTTCCTGACTTTGTCATCTGCATGTTAACTATTCTAGATGTACTAATATAGTTAGGCTGTTTTTTTCTCCTTTGTACTACTTCAACATATTTATTCAGTGCCTTGTAGGTATGTGATGACGCCCGTGCACTGGCCCAGCAATCAAGGAGCCTCAATCCTCACCACTAACACCAGTGAGGGGTGTCCATATAGGGAAAGGATAATAAATACACCCACAGTAAAGTACAGTTTCCCTTAAGAGCACACAGAGATCACAGTTAGTCTGGTGCTGGTTTCTGCCTTTCTCTCCAGGTCCCCAGTAAGACTCCCCACTGGCACAGCTATAGGGTCCAGATCCCAACTGTGGCCCTTTTACCTAGACTATATGGTAGAAATCACTGCCACCACCCAGCTAATATTTATCAGCTACTCAAAGAGCCTTACAAAAGGGTGTCCAATTATGCTGTGCAATATTATTATCCATCTGGTAAGTGCGATTGAACAGTCAAGACTTACTTGGAGTGACTTGGTACAGCATCACTATATACATGCAATGTACTCTTAGAGCTTAAATTATCTCTACACAAAACAGCTGCAGTTGAAAGGTTTAAAAATATTTAATAATAAATAATAAAAACACAAGACAATACTTCTTAATACACCATGCTAGTCAAGAGTTCAGAGATCACAAGGAAATATTTAAAATAACCGCAAACATAAACCACTATGAAACAAAAAATAAATAAAAAAACCCAAAAGGTCACGAACACCCGGAAATCAGTTTAATACCAAGACCAGCGACTGTTGGACCCTTGAATCACCCCATAGTTCCAACATCTCCTGCATCTCCTCCCTCAGAATCTGTTTGACTCTGTCAGGCACCCTAAAAGTGGCCTGCCTAATAGGCCTTTGGGGTCCTGTATCCATCTGATGCTGCATCAGGTGGGTGCACCTTGGTTTCCCAGTGAACATGTCCCCAAACTCCTGTAACACTGCTCGGGGGAGGTGACTTGGAAGACTTTCTGGTGGTCTGTGGTGCTGCTTCTCTGGTGGTGGTAGGGATACAGACTACTCATTGGGGAGAGATGCAGAGGGATCCTCTTGGGTCACTTGGCAGCAGATTAGGACTGAGATGGTCTAATGGCTCAAGACCTAGATTGGCACCCTGTAGTACATGCTCACCTGACTGGCAGAGTAACATAACTACATGGCCCTTGAACATCTTGCCATCAGTGGTAGATCCTGTCAACTAGATCAGTCACAGAGGCGACTGACTTCTTAGTGCGTTCCCCACTAACACATCTTGGCTGTCAGTTCTCATCTCACTTTGTTCACCATCATGGTGTTCCTATTCCTTGAGTGTGTTTCACCCTTCCCTGTTTGTTGCCCAATCCTCTCCATCATCTGTTGTCTATCCCCATCAATATATTTCCTGTATAGCCCTTGTTTTGTATCAGAGCCTCCCCAGTTAGTCTTTTTGTCTTATATGTTTGTATGTCTATCCTTTACTGCCATCCCTTTACCCTCCTTCCTACCTGCATTGTACACCTACTCCCCCACCCATCTTTTCTAAAAGTAAAAGAGCACTACTCCCCCCCCCACAAAAAAATTACCCTCCTTCTGCCATACATGCCACTTTTCTTTCCCATTGTCCATCTGTATATTCCTCAGTTTGCTGTCTCCCCTTTCCAACTGTCCTATCACCCCATTTCCTTCCCATTTATAAAATAAACAATGTTGGTATTTTGCTTTTTAGGCTTTGTATGATCTGTCAACTATGCCTGTGTTGCACATATGAGGCACTTCCATGCTTGTGTGAATGCGAATTCTGGTGAGCATGCCACATGCATGCTGATGGACCATATCATGTGACTCTTATAGCATGGTCTACCCAATTGCATGGTAACTGTGTTTTCTGGAATGTATGGCTTCATTATACAGCACTGTTCCTGGCACATCAGTGCAATGTTGGCATTTACATATACCTTATCACCATCAGGCCACACTGTGCAGTATCTGTCATGCCGTTATCACAGTATAGTTGCACAGTATAGTTGCATTAACATTCTTTCTGAGTACCTTCCAGTGTCTTGATATATAAAACATTTCATTAGAGAATGTGTACAAATAAATTAAAGAGATTGTTTTGCTGGTGTAGAGTTAATGAGACAACTCAAGTCTTGCAGTTTTATAGGAAGTTTTTAGCACCTTATACAAATATCTTTGCTTTTCAGACTTTTACTGACATAAAGCAGAAATAACACAAAAACCTGAATCCAAGGCCAAATCAGGTTTTTAAGGGATAGTTTAAACTTCTGAGTTAATTCTGGTTAAATGTCTGACACACTGGTTGGTCCAGTTTGCACACTTTGGGTTGTTTTCATTGGTTATGGCAGTGAAATTGTTTTGTACAGTGTTATGCATTTTTTTTTCTTTAAAGCTTTGTCAAAGGGAAAAAATAATTTTGTTTTACGGCAGTGTATGTGATGAGGTAACAAGTGAATTTACGTAAGAGTTAAATGTAATTACAAAACTGTAGAAGATATCATAGTAAATCCCTCTTAGTATGACGTGATCCAGGGCCAAGTTTTTTTTGAAAATTTTTATTGGTGGGCCTCCTGTTTGTCTTGTAGAGAACTTTTGCTTATAGATTTCAACTTTATTTGGTGTACTCGGTGCTTAGTAGTAAAAAGTGCTTTTATAAGACAAATGTTTCACAATGCACAATATTAGAGCTTTGCTCTTTTTGTCTTAATTGCACTATGAACGTCTTATATATGTTTAACTGCATTTTTAGCTATTTGTGATCAAACATTTTTATTTTTCAGGGGAAATTATGATTCCCTGAAACAGGAACACCCATTCCTATCCTTTGCCACCATGTTTCTGGTCGAGTCCCCTGCGCATCTACAATAATCACAATCAGTGGAGAGGTTATATCCCTCCCCCTCATCTTCTCTGAAGAAGTTGCATGCACTTCTGAGCTAAGTGTTCCACATTTGCAGTGTTTGTTATGAAATCTGCTGAGTTCAGCCTTAGTTTGAAGAACAGTATATTTGCTTTTCCCACACTTCATTTAGGCACTCCCCCAGCCAGAAGGCTGTAGATTATACATTATTTCTCTTAAGGGTGCCTAACTGACACATTGCTACACTGAATGTCAGAAATCTTACCCTTTAATGTAAGAAGAAACTATTATTCTACTGAGTTGTAGGTGATCTGAGCTTGTTTACCCCTGGAAAAAGGCCATCTGTATCAATATTAGTTTTCTGGTTGTGTTTGTCCCCATCGTGAGTCACGTTTTAAGCTTGCTGAAACAAACAAAATTGTTTCCTGCAGCCCTTCATTCTGTTTGAAGAATTATTTACATTCATTCATTTTGTCAGATAGAGATAAATCTTGCAAGCCTAATTTCTTGGAGAAATCTCATCTGCTTGTATGTGACGTGTCCACAGAAAGAAAAAGCAGTACATTTAAATAGCAAAGTAATGAGTAAGCTTTAACATGGGTGGAACTCAGTAAATTAAAGACAAGCTTTTGCATCCAAAATTGTCACATTCCATACATGAATATATTTCTGCATGTTTCATAGTGTTGTAATTGAAAATATGAATGAGTGTTCATAGGTCCGAGGCAGGGCTTGAACTATTGCTTTCATTTATTTTGCTGACTGGAGGAATTAGAAGAAAAATATACAATTGGTTAGACTTTTTTGTGAAACTAAATGGCTTGACAGCATGCTGCAAATAGAAGATCCTAGTCAGATAGCCGAATCAAAGGACTGTGGGTCAGATTTAGTTTTATATCCATCTCGGTAACATTTCTAATGATGTTTGTTGCAGCATGCCTGCTTTATTGCAGTACACTCAGAAAAGCAGATTATAGAGTTACAAATCTCAGAAAAATGCAGGCATAACTTGAGCTACATTTTTTCTTTGTCTTGACCAGAAGTGAAATCTGACAGGTCTCAACAGTGAACAGGTCATGTTTCATGTTGAATGCTATTATGCAAATCCTACCACAACATTTAGATATGTTAACCCTTTCCAGAAAATATCTCAAGCAAAACCTCCAGCGCTGCCAAATCATGTACCAGCCATTTTAAACACCTATATCAAAGCATCTAGGGAATTTGGGTTTCTTCATTTTTAGATCTCCTGCCTAGAGCTTCCAATAGCAGAGTTCTCTCCCAGAATGTCATTGGCTTGCCTAAAAATAGACCGTCATTAGTCATGTGACCTAGTACCCTTTGTTAAAGGGATATGCCATCTTCTCTAACTCGTATATTAATACATTCTCAGAGGAAATTGTTGTATCTAAGTGTTTATTAATGTAGTTGTGAGCTATTTGTGAATTGGAAAGGTATGTACAGCACAAATGGATTGGCATATAACTAAAAAAAATGCTGCATCTGCCTAAGGAGAATTAAGTCTTCATTAACCATCAAGACAGAATCCCTAGGCCCTCTGGGTTTCTGGTCATGGACAAGCTTCTAGAGATGGAGACAGTGTCTATCTTATAACATTTTCAAGTGTTCAAGGATGGCCAGGTGGCTGCTATGGAAATGTCACCCAGAGACACCTTACAGTAAAAGGCTTCTCAAGTACCCATTGCCCTAATGGAATGACTTTAAGAACCCTTGGTAAATCCTTCCCTTAACTGTTATAGATGAAGGAACTACAGTGCATAACTAAAAGGGTAAGCAGTATCATCTTTTGCTATAACTTCTGTGGAATAAAGAAAGCAAACTGATTATCTTTCCTAACATCTTTAGTTCTGTGGACACTCATCAAGCGCAATAAAAAATGACCCTGGTTGGAATTGTCTGTTTACACAGCACTGGAAGCTCTGTGAACTGATTAAAATTAGACACTGTAACAATGTGTTAGTCCTCAAAGACTCTTTCCCTGGGGAGCACAAGGTGTGGGCAGTAAACATGCAATACCTGCAACTCAGAAATTAAGTGTTATATAGTTACTGTAATATTAGATGTGCTTGGACAATGCTGGGCTCCCTATTAAAAACAGCTCTTCTGATTTAAACATATTTTTGCAGGAGGGCAACTCCCCCTCCCCTGACATCATATATACTAACTCCAAGATCACCATATCTAGGAGAAAAAGGAATATTCTGAGAAATGGCAGTCTCGGACTCAGTATATACAAGTCCAGTATTGTCTTCAGTCTCCACATTATGAAACTCAGTGTTCTGAGTCCCAGTATTTCCAATGGTTACTCAGTGCAGTTTTCATTACATATCCTTCCTCCATATCCATGTTTGAGTAGGGGGAGGTTTGTTGGCTGTATGCATATTTTCTTTGCTTATGCTAACTTGGAAGCTAAATTGGAAAATGGGAGAGAGGCACAAAAGATATCATGGGAAGCAAAGATGCAAAAGTAGTTATGAAAGTAATGTCCTCCATACTGAGCATGCACTGCACATTATGTTCTGATGGTTAATGAAGACTGAATTCTCCTAGCAGATCTAACGTTGTAAGTACATAATTTTTTCTCATAATAATTTGTGATACAGAAACCTACACATATCTTCTTTTTGCCTTTACTTGCTCATTGGATCACACACTTGTGACACGTTGTTCAGGGTCAGTTTTAGAATAAGTGGAACACAGGGCAGAGGTAGAGGGTGGGGCTGTCTTGCTAAGCCTGGACCAAAATCCTCTGCAAGGCCCCTAAAAGCTCTGAAAGCCTAGATATTTTGTGATGATTTTTATGTTTTATTTTTGACAGATAAATTACTGTTTTTACTGATTATCTAAAGATTTATGTATGTGTGGCCTCAATGTGTGTATGTCCACAGATAAAATTAGTGATTTTTCTTTCACACGTGTCTATACAGACATACAGACGCTGCCACCGGCAATCCAGGTCTGTTACAAGATACATGCACATGTACGTATAGACACACACACACACACACACACACACACACACACACACACACACATGCTTGCGATCACTGTCTCACACCAGTTTACTTACAACACGTCTTTAGAGTATTTGAGGAAACCACAGCACACAGATAAAGCCCACACAGAAACGGGGAAGACATGTATATTCCACACAAAAGGAACTGCATCCAGCAACTCATCCAGAGAATCAAGTGTTGTGGGATGGTAATACTACTGTCTGTGCCACTGCAGCAGTGATCAATTCCTTTCGCACATACATCTTGCCTAAACAGCAAAGATAGCCACTTATTGTGTATAGTGCTTTAACTGACTGTAACAGAAAATGAAAGAAGTCATGTTTGCTTTTAAGCACACTGCAGAATCACCCACATACACACACACATATGCATAATTTGTTGCAATAATTGTTTTAGACCATTCTCAATGTGTGCCTGTGCTCCTGCTAAGCCAGATCAGTGGCAGTTTAACACTGATCAAACAACAGCAGGGGTGAGTTGCTTTACTATGTATATAGCCTTTGCACCCATCAATTACAGCCATGTTCCTGAGTGTATCGACCTCAGATGTTTGATTGTGATTACAAAGTGGTCACACATGTACTTTGCATAATTACACGTTACTCCTGCAAAGCCTGATTAATGACTGTTTAACTTGATCAAATAATAACAGGGTCAGTTATTTCTATTCACAGACTGTCCTTACTCAGTATTTGTATCCAGGTGTTGACTGTGTACACCTCAAATGTCTAATTGTGATAAAAATAACTGCAGTAATTTATTTCAACTTTGTTTCACATAGATACACAATAGCCACAGTAAAGTATTCCAATCAGAGTTGTACAAAGGCACACAGTCCTACAAAGCCATATTAATGAATGCTTAACTTGACCAAATGACATGAGGGTCAGTCACTTTCATCCACACAGACAGTCCAGTACGCAGCTGTTATAGCCATATTATTGACTATGTACACTCCATATGTCTGATTGTTATAACATTGAAAAAAATATCCACTATAATGTATTTCAACTTTGATTTACATAGACACACTACAGTCCTGCCAAGCCTAGCACTGCCTAAAAGGAGGCATAGTACAGTTACGTTACAAAGTTTTAATTTTCTCTATAATGCTGTTCATCATTTTGCTTAAGTCTGCTGTCTTCTTGTGCTGTTTGCTCTGTGTTATCCGTTTTACTGTGTACTTGTTGATTATGTATTTGCTGTTGTATATTTGCTCCGTTTGTTGGAGCCTGAGTTGTGGCTGAAAAGAAACAGATTAGCCTGCCGACCCAGTCAGCAACTAGTAAATAAATAAGTAAGTAAATAAGTTTCAGTTAATTTCAGTTTAACTTTGTATTCATTAATTATGCAGTTATCTATTTTACCCTTTGCAAATTTGTAAGACAGTCAAAGCTTACCCCAGTATTTGAGTCTAGAACCGTGCATAATCACAACTACACTTAAATGTAAAGGAGAACAAAGTAATCTGATTTACTTTTGAATTATCTCTAGCTGATGTTGATAAAAAACAACAATACATCTTCATACAATAGCAAATAAGAGATGGTCCCCCATACTAAGCTCATTATAACTGTGCATTGTGGAACACTAGCCACAGACTACAATTTCTGTACAGAGTAAATCCCTACCTTGCCCACCATGGATGTATAACTATAGAATTTACCTTCTTACTACTTAGCCTTCTCTATGAGTCCTTCATCCACATAAGCCTACAGCCAAATTCATAAGCAGTCACACCACCACCACAAAAAAAAAAAGGTACATACTAGGTTTTAAAGTGGGTTAGGGAACTAATACGTTTGATATGGAGTGGAGGCTTATTCCATAAGTATAGGGGATCATTTGGGACAGATATCTATCCCACTGACAGGTTTTATCTATATTGCAGTGTAGATTTAGGTCCCCATGTTGAGTATTTGCTGTGCTACAAGCACATAAGAGGTCAAACAGGACAAAACCATTTGCAATCTTGAAGCATGAGCATTGCATTATGTAAGAGATGGAGTAGAATTATACGGCTTTTAGATTCTCTTTGTAACAAAGTGAGATAAAAACCTGTTTTTTTGTGAGGGTAATGTAGTTTTCTAGATGGGGAATGTTGTTGGATGATACATGCATAGAGAGGGAATTATATTATATTATGGGCCTGCTAAGGAAAGACTATAGAGAGACTGTAACTTTCTTGGGCCTAGAGAATATATCTTTAGCAATTAGTTGGGCTAGAGACAGGGATTTCTTAAAGAGAGCTGATACATGGCGACTGAAAGAGAGTTCATTATCTATAAATATGTCTAGGTGTCTAGTGACAGTATCCACATTGAAGGTGTACTATTTTTATGGTACATGCAGAGGTGTTTTTGTTTTGTAAGGAAAACAACATTGCATTTGTTTACATTGCAATTTATTTCTGCAGTTCTGATACCATGTGTTTGTGTGGGTTACACCCTTTTGGAGGATATGGGTGCCATTTGGTGAGTTCATGACACCTCCTGAGTTTGTAGTTCTCAACAAATATAGTCCTCTAAACATCCTTGATGTCAGTGTAGTATTTTTCAAATATTAATAAAGCCTGAGGGATGCCACTGGTGATGAACCTCTTTGATGAAAGTGAGCCAGCAGTCCTGACTGAGTGGGTTCTACCTCTGACCCAGTTCACTATCCAGTAAGTTATGGAAGGGTTTATATTTACCTGGGTCAGGTTCTCAATAGTACAGAGTATGGAATAGTATTGAAGGTCTTTGCTAAATCTAGGTAAGCAGTATGTGGAGATTTGCCTTCATGCACTGCCTCTGGGACTCAGAGTAATGTACCAGCTTTAGGAGGAAGGATCTGTCTTTTACCAAATCAAATTGGTTTGGAACAAGTTTTTGTAAACTGCCAATGTCCTTATTTATAAACTCTATAAGTAATATTTTCTACTACATGCAAATGATAATGATAAGACAAATTGGTCTGTAGTTCCTAGGGACAGTGGTAGGACTAGCCTTGTGGAGGGGTGTCGCAATAGCTGTTCTCCAGGCCTCAGGCACACATTGAGAGGCTGTGATTAAATAATTTTGAGAGAGTCAGTGAGTCACTGTTTTGTGCTAACATGGAGACAGACTGGTATGTAATATTGATATAAAGTGGTATTGTTTATCATTTTGGGGGGCTTTTAGGATTTGATTGGAGGTAATTATAGGAGGAATGCAGACTAGATTGTGTGGGGGGAACAGAGAAGGGACAGGAGTGAATAGTTGCAGCTACATTTGTTTACTTGTATATTGGCAACATGTACAGAGTCAGATTTGGTCGTAATCATTTGAGATTAGCTCAGTGCAGTGCTGTGTATTATCTTTGAGAATCCTGACAAAGTTAAAGAAGACTTTATGGCCATCTTTGGATGATATGGGCATGTCTAATACATACATGATGTTCTGATGTTTTGTCTTCGTTCTTTAGTGACCTTGTTGAAGGTACAGATAGAGTGGAGGTTTCAGTTTATTCCTTGGAACCAATAGTTTTTCCTCTTATTTTACAGTTTGTTGGTACTTGAGTTCCACCATAGGGGCCTCTACCTTATTTTAGCATTCTGTTTGTGGTGGTGGGGATGGATGCCTCCATTCAGAAATCAGTGGAATATATGGCCACCTTAGCTATGTGATCCTCGTGGGTCTGAGAGTTTTTAAATCTCCTTAGATCATTGGAGAGTGCAAGAAGACTAGCCCTGGAGATGTCCATGATGATGGCAGGACTGTGGAAGTCTTGGGATGGGTTCTTAAGAAGAATATGACAGTATGGTGGTCTGATATGACCAATAGGAGGGGCAGCTACAGGAGTGCAGCATACTGGGGCTAGATTTATTTGAAACAGGTTGGATAGATTCAAGCTCCTGTTAGGCCTGAACACTAGCTCACCAAGAGAGTTAGTATTAAAGATGTCCTGGAACCTCTGTGCTTATGTATTATTTGTGGTTTATATTTGCCAGTATATAAATGGGTAGAAATCCCCCAGAATAATTGTGTTAAGTTCAATAGATAAGGACTCTAATTTGCTTAGGTAGTTGTTATGGCCTGTGGGAGTTATTGAATGAGTTCTGTAGTTAGACGTATTATAGTAGTTGGACTTGCCTATAGATGCCAGGATATTCAAGAGTTCTATGTTGTCATCTTGCTGGATTGGTTGTGATTGTGAGAGAATTGAGAATGAATACAAATAAACTTTCACCATAAATACACCCTCCTTCTCAGCTGGTCTGAACAGGTGATAGCATTAAACCCAGGTATAAAAGGCATGTTGTCACCATAATGGAACCATTTTTTTTGTAATTAAACAGTTATGTCTGTTTTGTGTCATCAGAAAGGTCTTGAGGATGTATGCATTCTTGTTAACTTCTAGCATTGAGCAGCACCACGTTAAGATGGGTCTGACTGGGATTTGTTAGTTTGAGAGCTGTAAGAGACTGACCCTTCTTGAAAATGACACTGTGGGGTAGACAGAAGCTTAGCCAATATGCATACTCCCTGGGGAAAGAGGTGCAGACAATCCAAAATGAAGCAAGCAGGACTGTCAACTATCTCCTTCCAACCTGTCACATATTGGATCCCTCTGGCTTAACATCATTTGCTGAGCCAGTTGTTGAAGTTAATTATTTTTTGATTATATTGTGGAATCATTCGTTGTGATATAAAGGTACTGCTGAAAACTAGCTGTTGTCCAACCTCAGATACATATTTTGAGAGCTCAGTCTTGTATTCCTTCATATCTTCCAAGGTGGAATGTCTATGGTTATTCACTCTCACATGCACAAAAAATGTGGTGAAAGGACTGAAGCGCCCTGACATTTCTAGCACCTGAGTAAACTGTGTACCACCAATCTATCCTTGCTCAGCCTGCTGAGCTGTGCATCTGTATGTCTGACCATATAGTCAGCTATGACAAGGACATTATCATGAGTAGCAGCAAACTCTGGCAGCCCTCCCTTAGGTGTACTGTTTAAATGATGTTTGTCTGTAGTGATAAAAGGAGATACTGTTTTGTGTACTGTGGATGAGATGTGAATATATGCCGCTCTATTTTAAGCATGGTGGTGTATTTTGTATGAGATGTAGGAGGTTCTAGTTTTTTTTTTGTACCTAAGCAGTTGTGGGGTTGGTGGTCATGTTGAGCTGTGGTGGCATAGGGTGAGAGGTGTGTATTTTGACATCCTAGTGACACATGAGAACTTGCTTCCAGGTTAAGTAGGTGTCTACACCTATCACAAGTAGACTGTGTATTTGTTAACAGTAACAATTTGTCAGTATGTATGTGGTAGTTATTGTCTTCTGCTGGTACCTTCTAGCATTATGTACCAGTAGTCAGGTCTGCAGTGCCTGTTGATACCTAATGCTAGCAGTATGGCAACAGATGAGGTTAGAGCAGACTGGGGTCCCTTGAGTTTTGGAAAACTAATGGGGGCTCAGTTAAAATGGTTTTGGAATATTACACATACCAGATTGCAGTCATAGTAGTCAGGTAGTAGGTAGACAGTAGTAAGATATTGAGGATTATGATCGAGTTACTGAACCTAACTGACTTACTATGTATTTCAGACATGGATGCCAAGTAATTCATATCGACACCCAATTATAATTCTTTGTAGTGCATGGGATGTCCTTCAAGGATGCATCTGCAGTCATCACATATGGGTTGTCCTGCCTCAGGCAGCCCTTCGGTCGGCCGGATTCCAAAGTCTGGGTCTGGCGTCGGCTGATGTCGCCCTTTCCCCGACGTCAGAGTGCCCGGGGTATAAAAGAGTCAGCCGACGCCATCTTCCTCAGTCTTTCTTGCCACGTGGTGCCCGAAGCAGAAGCAGTTCACAAGTGCCGGTCTGCCAGCTCCTGTAATTCAGCTACCGAAGACTTCAAAAAGCTAAGTACCCCATTGGGGACTCTTTCTTGCCTCAGCTGATGTCAGATAAAGTTAATAATTGTTTAACTTGTGGGAAACAAATACCTCATAAGGATTTCCACTCTTACTGCCTCCCCTGCCTAGGCCCAGACCACGACGTCTCGGCCTGTTCAGCCTGTGCTTCCTTCAACCGACGCACCCTTAGACGTCAGGCGGAGTTTGCAGAGGAATTTTTGGGGGCTAGTTTTTTGTACAATATGCCGTCGGAGACTCCGACTTCACATTTGATTAAGAAACGGAAGGACAAGGACCGACACACGCGGGCCGTGGTTTCGGCTGAAACCACGGCCAGGCCTACCGCGAGTGTCTCGGTCTCGGCTGAAACCGAGTCCTTGGTGCTTCCTACCACCGAAACCGCTCAGCCGACTACCTCGGTCCCGGAGGCCCCGGCTGAATCGGTTACTGAATTTCCTACAGAAACTGGTGTCCTGGAACCTTCCGACACCATCCCTTTAGACAAAACGACACCAGCACGTGGTGCAGCCAGGCCTCCTGCATCCATGTCCATTAAGGCACTCTCTAGGGCTAAAGCTGCTAAACTATCCAAAGCTTTGCCTCCCAAGGTTATCCCTCAGGGACCCACTACAGGTTCACAGATTCTAAGCTTAGCAGAGGACCTTATCTCCTTAATTAGGGGCTCTCAACCTCATCCGGACAGGGGCTTTCAACCTCCTCCGGACAAAAGGCCCAGGGTTGAGCCCTCTGATCCCCACTCCTCAGATGAGGCCTCAGATGGTTCTACTCTCTTGGACCACCAGGAGGAGGCTTTTTCGGCCTACGAGGATTCTGATGCAGAGGAATCTATTCCTTCGGCCTCCCCTCCTGAAGAGTTTTCCTTTGGGGAGACGCTCCACACTATGAGAGAGCATTTCCAGTGGCAGGGCCAGGAATTCTCTGATTCCAGGAAGAGATTAAGGACATTCTTGCATTTGCCTCAACATAGACCTTTGGCTATTCCTCCTGTTTTAAATGTCATTGATGATGTGTACTCTGAGTCTAGCACAACCCCTGATACTCTTCCTCTGGCTCCTGTCAAACTCGATAGGTACTACAGGGTCCCGGACTCTCATCTTCACCTTTACAAGGCCCACTCTGCTGATCCAGAAACCATTTCCCAGGGCGCTAAAGGGGTTACAGCTATCACTACTAAAAATCCTCTCCCCTCTGAAAGGGAGTCTAGAGCTTTAGAGAGATGGGGTAAAAACGTGTATACTTCTGCTACTCTTTCTATGAGGGCATTGATTTGTCAATTTCATATGATACAGTACCAAAAGTATTTGTTAGATGAATTGCATAAAAAACTGTCTTCACCTGAACCCCTAGATCGCAAATCACTTCAGGATCTGGTACATAACTCCCAACAGGTTAGCAACCATTTCTTGCAATGTGGTTATGATGCATTGGAAGCTTCGTGTAGGTCAGCTATGACTGGCGCAGTCATACGTAGGCATGCTTGGCTGAAGGAACAATCTCTGCCAGACCATGTCAAAGCAAAGCTTCTGGATGCTCCACTGGAAAAGCAAAAGTTATTTGGTTCCACGGCTCAGGAGGTCCTAAAGAAAGTTGAAGAAAAGGCAAAATCTGTACAAACTGTCAAAGATTTTCTCCAAGTCCAACCACCAAGATTCAGCAGGAATTGGCCTTCCAAAAATTGGTCCTTTCCAGACACAGAGAGGTTTCAGAGAGGCAAGAACAGGCGTGCCAGAGGTAGAGGGCAAGCTAGGGGCTCCTACAGAGGGTGTCAATGGCAGCCTCCCAACCAGAGAGGTAATGCAGGACCTACAACTGCTGCACAAGGACAGGCTCAATGACTTTACTTTGACACCGCCAACCAGGGCTCAATTGGAAGCACCCTTGGGCGGAAAGCTTTCTTTATTCTCAGAAAATTGGCACAGTATTACAAGGGACAAATGGACACTACAAATAATAGACAAAGGATACAGGTTCCATTTTCACACATTACCAAAAAGAAAAGGCATGCCAGACCTGCCACCAAATCAAAGGGCAGAGGCTTTGAAACAAATCTCCAGCTTAATGCAAATGAAAGCTATAGAAAAGGTTCCTCTCTCAGAACAAGGCCAAGGATTTTATTCCAGACTTTTCCTTGTGCCAAGAAAAGAAAAACAATGGAGGCCTATTCTCGATTTGTCCGCACTGAATACTTATCTCATTGTACCAAAGTTCAAAATGCTGACTCTACAGCAGCTCCTTCCCATGCTGGGCAAGGGGTCTTGGCTGGTAACTCTAGACCTCAAGAAGGCATACCTGCATGTCCCTATCAGACAAAGTTGCAGAAGACACCTCAGATTTCTTGCAGGTTCAGAGCATTATCAATTCTCAGCATTGCCCTTTGGCTTATCTACTGCGCCCAGAGTATTCACGAAATGCCTGGCATCAGTAATTGCACACTGCAGACTTCAGAGGATTCAAATAACGACTGCCTTATACAAGCGGACAGCCAACAAACTTTGGTAAAACATTTGAATTACGCCATCCACCTACTTCAGGCCCTGGGATATACAGTCAACATTCACAAATCAAGACTTGCTCCATCCCAAAGAATAACCTTTCTGGGTGCGAATCTAGATACAACCACCCAAATGGCTTTCCTCACAGAAGAAAAACAAAGTCAACTACCAGATTACTTCAAAAGTCTGACAAGAAAAACTCAGCTGACTGCAAGGAAAATCCTGCAGGCCCTGGGTTACATGGCTTCTTGCATCCTTCTGATTCCACACGCAAGGCTGCATATGAGGAAACTACAATGGTACCTAAGGAGTTTATGGTCTCAGCACAGTCACAGCTTGGAAACTTTGATACCACTCATCCCATGCCTTCAAAGGGAATTTTTGTGGTGGGCTCAAGCAAGCCAGTCAAACAGGGGTCTTCCCTTCAGCAAACCATTAGCCAGCCAAACCATTACAACGGACGCTTCAGACCACTGATGGGGAGTGCACATGGAGGGCAGATGCATTCAAGGTCTATGGTCACAAAAAGAGCTACGCATGCACATAAACCACAAGGAACTTCTGGCAGTGATACATGCAGTCGAAGCCTTCAAACCTTTTCTGCATCAAGGCCACCTACTAATAAGGACAGACAACACCACAGTTATGTGGTACATAAACAAGCAAGGAGGCACCCATTCATATCCTCTTTGCAGACTGGCAATGAATCTATGGGAGCTTTCCTTGAAACTCAACATAGAGCTGCAATTTCAATTTGTGCCAGGGAAAGACAATATACTGGCGGACAGCTTAAGCAGAAATATCATGGATGCACACGAATGGATGCTGCACCCAGACATCTTTCTACAGATAACACAATCATGGGGCAGGCCGGACATAGATCTTTTTGCCTCCCCCCACAATCATCAGCTGAAGAAATTCTGCTCAAGGACATACCACCCACAAGCATGGAAAGTGGACGCCCTCTCTTTCAGCTGGAGAACTCTAACAGTGTATGCATTTCCACCTCTCGCATTAATGACCAAGGTCTTACTGAAGATCAGGAGAGAGCAGCCAAAAGTGATTCTGATAGCTTCGGACTGGCCAAGACAGCACTGGTACCCACTGTTAAAGAGCATGTCATGCACGAAACCATGGCCTCTTCCTCAATGGCCACTGCTTCTGACACAGCACAATTACAAAACTCTGCATTCCAACCTGAAAACCTTGCAACTAACAGCCTGGAAAATACCTTGACTCCTCCTCAGGATAAGCTATCCAAGAGAGTGAAGGATATCATCATGGAAGCTCACCGGCCTTCCACAAGAAAGGCATATTCAGCAAAATGGAAAAGATTTCTCATTTGGAACACCACAAAGGGCCTAGATGTGACAGTGATGAACATAGCACGTATCCTGGAATACTTGGCAGAAATGTTCCACAATGGTCTGTCGTACTCTTCCATTAAAATTCATGCTTCAGCAATTTCAGCAGAGTACAATACTGATCCACCTGTCTTCTCACATCCTCTCCTAAGGCAGTTTCTAAGAGGGATCAAAAACATCAAGCCTCCAAGGACACCACCACTGCCTACTTGGGACCTTAACTTCGTGTTGGAAAAACTAACACTGCCTCCCTTTGAACCAGCAGCATCTGCAGAGCTACAGTTTTTGTCTTGGAAGACTGCCTTCCTTCTGGCCATAACCTCAGCAAGAAGAGTATCTGAGTTACAGGCCCTCATGGCAGTACAGCCATTTACTATTTTTCATCAGGACAGAGTCTCATTGAGAACCAATCCTACATTTATGCCAAAGGTGGTATCCAGGGTCTCATTAAACCAAGCTATTCATTTGCCTACCTTCTTTCTGAATCCACAAAACAAAGGGGAGAAACTTCTGCACACCCTGGACATACACAGACAGTTGTGCTACTACTTGGACAGAACTAAAAGTTACAGAAAAACTGACCAGCTGTTGGTAGCATATGCTGCTAGTGCACAAGGAAAAGCAATTTCCAAACAGACAATCTCAAAATGGACAGGGAATTGCATTCGTTTTTGTTACTCCTTTCATGGAAAAACTGTGCCAGCTAACATTTGACCTCATTCCACGAGAGCCACAGCCACCTCCACAGCCTTCTTAAGAGGGGTGGCTACCAAAGACATTTTAGAAGCTGCTACATGGAGCTCCGTGCATACATTCTCCAAGCATTACAATTTACCTTTATATTCCAGATCCAGAGCAGGCTTTGCTACGGCAGTCCTGCAGGGCATTTTAGCTATACCATCCTATACATAAATCCTCCACCCCCAGATTGGCTATGGTATTCTACCCATATGTGATGACTGCAGATGCATCCTTGAAGGACATAGTACAGTTTTGTACCTACCATAAATGTAGATGTTCGATAGGTATGCATCTGCAGTCAGGTTTTCCCTCCCTCCTTCCCCTCTGTGGTATTTCTTGGGTAATACTCCCTCTTATAGCTAGCTGGGGTTATCTATTATGGTGTATTTGTTTTTTATTACTGTGCATGTTTGGAATATTTTGCATTTCTCCAAATTTAGCCTTCCTTAGAGGGCACCTGGCATCTGGGGCAAGAAAAACTGAGGAAGATGGCATCGGCTGACTCTTTTATACCCCAGGAGCTCTGACATCAGGGAAAGGGCGACATCAGCCGACACCGGACCCAGACTTTGGAATCCGGCCGACCGAAGGGCTGCCTGAGGCAGGACAACCCATATGTGATGACTGCAGATGCATACCTATTGGGCATCTACATTTATGGTAGGTACAAAACTGTACTTTTTATCTGTTCCATGTGCTTCAAGTTACAGTAAGAAAAGTGTTTTGCTGTCTTTCATGTACGCAAAGCACTTAGCGAGCTCTGTCAGAAAGACAGTGTAACACAGTCCCTTATGTTAACACTTACCTTCCATGCCTCTCAACTGTCCAGATTTTCACAGACTGTTCTGATCATTGCCTCATATGATTGGTCTGTTCCTTATAAAGTCTGTTTTTCAGGCAAATTAATGAGGACTAAATTTATAAAATAATGACATACATTTGAGTTTCAGACTTTGTATCCATCAGAAATATGCAGGCGAATGTTCATCCTGTTATTCTAACAGGAAGTCAGGACATATTACCGACAGACAGCAGGCAGAAACAAATCTTTTATTCTGTCACTGTCATTTGCTGGATAGTACTGGAAGATTTGACTCCTAGACCAGACCTTAACAACTTAAGCAGAGGGGGCTTAACATTTTGTAAGATCGGGTCTCGCACCACTCCAGCAGTTAACTGATTTGTCTTTTTATAACAAACTATAGTACCAAAGCAAACCTCTAAAAAGCAAGTGGTGCTTACAGACAAACTTGTCTAAGGCAGCAGTAACTAAATCCAAAATCTTTATTACAAAAGGTTAAGCACTTTCATTCCTTATTTCTGATGAAGTTCCATTGACATAAGGAATGAAAGCTCTTAACCTTTTGTAATAAAGATTTTGGATTTAGTTACTGCTGGCTTAGACAAGTTTGTCCCTAAATACCAACTTCTTTTTAGTGATTGGTCTTTTTCCAAATATCTGAGCATGATTACTACGCTCCATACACTACATAGAGGTAGCAGTAGTAGTATTACATGTATAATTACACACGCAATTTAGGTCGAAAGGCAAGCGGCCCTATATTATGTGGATGGAACTATAAGAAAAAAAGAGACCCAGAAATTTACAAGTGACAAAGTAACAGAACATGCCATGATGGACTCTATCCTGAAATTTAAAAGTGACAAAGTAACAGAATAAGTCAAGGGAGGGATCTATCCAGAGATTTGCAAGTGACACAGTAATACAGCAAGTCAAGAGAGATATTACAGGTTCATAGGTGTTTACTAGAATTTTACAAATGACACAGTAACAGAACAAGTCAGGAGTGACACTATCCAAAATGTATAAGTGATACAGTAACAGAACAAAAAGTCAGGAGAGACATTATCCATTAATCTACAAGTGACATAGTAACCGAACAAGTCAGGAGAGAGACACTATCCAGAAATGTAGAAGTTACACAGAGATAAAGACACAAATTATGCAACTATTTGCTTGGAATTGCAATAACCAAGACACAGCTACCAGAGGGACTAGTAAGAACTGGCTGCTGTATACTGTATGCTAGCATGGTTGTGCATGCAACGCATCACTGTGCAGCTCAGCTCAAACAAGTGCAAGGCCAAGCAACACAGTAGAAATGAAAACTACTGAAAACTGTCATTGAAGTGCTAACAAGCTACCAGCAAATATATGCTCAGAACATTGCAAATTCCGCTTTTCTTATAAGAGTAGAATTCACAATCACTTCTGAATGTTAAAAAAATATAGCACTAGAAAGCAAAACAAGTCTCTGCATTACTCCTTTTCTGGTGTTGATCGTATCAGAAAATTGTTGTAGCCAGTAAATTAATTTGCATGACTTTACCACAGTGTAGCTCTGCTCAAACATTCTGTTTTTTTTTCATGTTCTCTTTGCAGCTTTTCTTTTATAACATGTCCTGTTGTCTCCTGGATCTCCTACTATGTCCTGTTCTATTTTTTCTCTTCGACCACTCCCCACAACTATACTCGCAGCTGTATCCAGCTACTGTTACAAAGCTCACCCCTAGTATTCCTGTACTCCATACCCTAGTGCACTGCTCTACTCTAAAAATTGGAATATTAATCCAGCTCTAAAATCTCCATTGTGCAAGAAAACTATCATTTTATCTGCACAACAGATCGAACATAGATCCCTGTAAACTATTGTATGCCTCCTAACTACCCCAACAGGACAAATTATAGGTGCACAAGTAGTCAGTGTTTGACTCTGTAAGTCTTGCTATGACCAGATTCTGACATCAAATTTGTTTGAGTCATTTTTGTGAGGTTCATAGGATCATAGGTATATACTAAGCTAACTACCACCAGGACCTTTATAAGCCTAGCCACGCAACTCAACCCAATTGTGCCCTTATTTAACATGGGCACCTATTTGGAGGGTATGTTAGGAGGTTGCTAAAAGTTTATTGGGGAGTATGTTAGTTAGGGAATATTTACTGTTGGTCTCTGTTTATCAGAGATATGGAAGCTATACAGGGGGTGAATTTTTGATTTCACATCCAATGGTCAAGGTTTTCTTTGAAAAGGGTTAGGGATGGACTGCGCTTCACATGAATGGGGAGTCTCTTCCAGAGTATGGGGATCCTTTGAGACACACATCTGTCTCTTCAGCATGTTTTGTTTGTTTGTAAGCAAAGTTTAAATCCTTGACTATATTGCTTCTAGTGCTTATTGTTTTGCAGACGTGACAAACGGTATGCCCACAACTATTTTACAATAGAATCTCAAGCATAGTAGAACCCCTGGAGATTTCAGAATGCTCATGTATAATTTATTTGTGCATTTGTACCTTCTGTCTACTCCTGTCTGTATAAATGTATATGTATGTTACAGTTAAATGTTGTTTTACTTATTACATGCATCACTGTTTATAAGGTTGTGTGTATTTGACCACTCCCATATGGACAATGCTGCTGTACCTCACTGTTTATATTACCCCAATATATGCCTTCATGTATTAATATCATAGATATATTTTTGCAGCAAATAGTTATCAACTGATTAGTATGTCTTCTACCTGACCTTTGCTGAAAAGGGGCAGTGTCAATTCAGAGTATCTTAGTAAACAAACAAATGAATGGTACAATTATTTCCCTTAATCATTTTGTTCATATCTCCGCTGTAACCAACAGTAAGAAGAATCCCACCAGTGTATTCTGTCAGTACTGTAGCTTTTACCTCATTCGCCATTGCCCTTTCCTGATGAATCATCCAACTCTTGATTGGTTACTTAGCATTTACCACATGCTAGCCCCATTGTATTGCACTAGCTTTATGTCTTGAATTATAGTCCTGCATTTGGGTCTTATGCCTGTGGTACCTATGCTGCTATCTTCTCTAAACAAAGTCTTAACATTGATGTCATTTTTTTTCTCGTAAAATTCAGGTACCCGACTAACTAATGCTTGTGAAATTCATGTACCCACCAGTCACTACAACTCCTACAGCATCATTTTTCCATTGTGCTTGCATTCCTAAATAGCCCTGACAGCAGCCATTCTGCATTGTGGAAGCTTGAATACCTCTTTCTCCATTTTTATTTCTGTGTCCCTAAAAAGGAATAACCTCATGTGTGAGACCTTGGATATCAGTTGTATCATGCCAAAGAACTTGCAAACCATTTCAGAAGTTCCTGTCAAGGTGGGACATTGACCTTGACTTACCACAATCAAAACAGTAGTTATGTAAGTTAATGAACAGTCTCAGAACACTGGTCTTTATTGTTAATTTATGGTAATCCATCCATCCGCAGCACCTTTTCCCATTTTTGCACATGGGGTCAGGGTGCCACGTCAACAGTGACAATCATCTAGAGTCAAGGTTCTCATTGCTAGATGGTCAGCCCATACCACGGACTGGCCCATACACTCTCACCTGTGGCCAATTTAGAGTGTCCATTCCACCTAGTGCATGTCTTTGGAATGTGAGAGGAAACTGTAACACCTGGATGAAATCCACGTGAACACAAGGAGGACATGCAAACTACACAAAAAATGCTCCCCAGAATCGAACTTGAGAACCTCTTGCTGTGAGGTGGCAACACTTTCTGCAGTGCAACTGTGCCACCCTATTGCAATAATATGCCAAATTTTTCCAACAGCATATGGATTACATCTTGGACTGCTCATGGTAGTTCTGATACAAAGGTTATGTAGTTACTGTAATAGGTTTGCAAAGTTAAGTAGTTACTGTAACAGGTTCATAGGTAGTTACTAGGCATGTGGTCCAGGAGGTCATTGAGGAGCCTAGGCTAGTTGCTCAAGAGCATTATCTTAGATTCATACATCAGGCAAGCCTGTAAGGATCAAACTGTGGACTACAGAAAGAAGTTTTTAACCGCTCCTAACCTTTAACTTATGCACTAACTGCCAGACCATGATAGATGATAAAGACAGTGGTAGAAATCACTAATGACAGCACTTGGTGACAAGTACTTTAAGTGTCTAATTTGTTAGTACTCTACTGACATCACTATCAGGTGTTGTATCTGTGGGGTGATTCTATGATGCCACTAAATAATGTTGTAGAAAGACTTTAGCAAACTTCATCATAATTTTGAGGCCAGGTCTACTCCTTCAAGTTCTGTCTTCTTACCTAAAGAAGTAAGTTTAAGTACCAGAAAGAGAGAGAGAATGCAAGCAAGCAGAAAAGAGCTACAGTGCCTCTCAAACTTTTGTTATGCATGAATGGGCGTGCCTTCATTGAAGGTTGTGCGTCAGGGCCGGCATCTCGGCACGTAAAAATCTACTGCCAATCATTAGCGGACCGGAGTTCCGCTGTGGTGACCCATAACCGGGAAAAGCCGAAATACACAACAATTCAGACTGACATCTGTCCATTATCCCACTTTCTTCAGTACTGATATGCATACATGGCTGCAAGAGCTTGCATTCTCGAACCATGGATATTAGGTGGAGCCTAGCTTAAAACAGTATACATCATGCTATGAGTTGGTTCCTGTTCTGCCAGCTGAAATGAATGGTTGCTACAATATGTTTCATTAATTTGTCTGTCATTCTGTTACAATCTTTCAAGTTTGGAAGTATTAAATACCAGATCTTAACTTAATGGCTTTGTTTTTAAATCTGAATATTTAGGGAAATGCTATTGCCTGTTGTTGGTTATTAATAATATTCACCTTTAAAAGTTCCAACTGCACTGTTGTGAATATCTGAGTCCCCTTAAGGACTTTCATTCCTGGTGCTTATTTTGCTCAGGGCAAGAACATAAATATTCCTGTTTTGAACTTAGTTACACATTTAATGCAGGAAAGCTAGGCATTGTTAAGCTTTTGTTCAGCATAAAACATTAGGCTTTTGCATATTTTGCTTTATCTTCTTTGAAAAAAAAAAACTGTTTTCTGAAAATGCTTTTTACTTAAGGGATCAAAATCTATAGTGTCTCATAACTAAGCTAAAAACTGTGGACCATTAATCAGATCAGATATATATACCATTGAATGAGAGGCTCTGTATTGCTTGTCCAGGCAAAACTGCTCAACCATTAGTTGACTGTATGATTGTTCCTTCTTCCCACCCATTTAGACCCACTCTGAATGTAAGATGTTCCTTCCGCCAACTCATTTAGACCCAGTCTGGATCCCCAGTTCCCCCAGTGCCTCACTGGTTAAACAGAGATACAAATGATGTCATGCCGCAAGAATGGGTACCCACAGGAGTGGCCTTAGGTCAACTGATGCCCTAGGCAAAAGGGCTCCATGGTGCCGCCCCCACCACCACATCACCTGGTGCCCCCACCCTAGTCTACCTACACCAAATAAATACTGAAAAAGCACCCCTGCTACAGCGGCGCCTTAAGCAGCCGCTTAGTTGGCCTATGCCTAAGGCCTGCTATGGGTACCCAAGTCTGGTCACTGCAGTTAATGAAATGATGCCTAATTAAAAATGACAAAATGTTAGTCATTGATTGAGATATTAGAATTTAAAAATTTACATGAAGGGCAAGTTCTTCTAATATATATATATTTTTTAATTAGAGTCCTAAGAAAGAAAAGGAATAACCTGACCTTGAATACAGACCTAGAAAACGCATTCAGGAACAAAAAACAAACAAATATAAAGAAAAGGAATAACCTGACCTTGAATACAGACCTAGAAAACGCATTCAGGAACAAAAAACAAACAAATATAAAGAAAAGGAATAACCTGACCTTGAATACAGACCTAGAAAACGCATTCAGGAACAAAAAACAAACAAATATAAAAAAAAAAAAAAAAAACGAAGAAAAACATCCACTAGAGCATAAGCGAGAAATAACTGAATAGCCAGGATCCATTTTTCAGAACTTCTGACTTCTGTATGACTGAAGAGATATTTCCTTAGCAATTGGGAATTATGTGTACAGGGAGGCGTTGGGTTGCCTGGGAATGTTTTATAAGTTGGGCTGATGGCTAGTTTTAATCCTAGAGGTGATGGAGGTTTAGCTCATAGTGTTGATGTGTCCCAGTGTGTATTTATCGTTGTGGTACGGGCACAGTGTGTGTTTCATTCTTGTAATGTATTTTTGTTCACTTAGGCTGCACATCTTCTTGGGAGTTAGTATTGCTGACAGGTTTGCCTTACCATATTGTTCTACATTTTCTTTTTTTGGCAGTCTGAGACCACTCAACAGACCAGAGCATTTGCAAGCTTTTGACTTGTATAGAATTACAACATTAATACTCATAATTACTATTGCTTGTAGGCGAATATTAGGCTAACTGACTTGAAGGGCCATTTTCAGCCTAGCCAATAACCCCTAGATTAGAATCAAATCGTATACCTTATGCCTATGAGGTGAAGACGTTAACCATTGCGCCAAACTCTCTCCCCCCAAAAAATCTTGACTTGCATCTCAAGATTACATCATCCTGGATGGCACTCCCCAGGCCAAATAAATGAAGCAGCATGTTTCCTTTTAGAAATAAGAAGTTCTTTGCAGTATTAAACCAAAATTAAGGGACTTATAATTTTATGCTAAGTGCACTTTCCATGCATCAAATCACACTTGACAGCAGATGCTTCTCACTCCTCTGCAGCCATCTTGCAATTTAATGTGAGGCCTGAACCCATTGTTTTTATTCTCACACTTAGAAACTGATCCAAAAATTAGTGAAAATGGCTAGACAATTTTAGAAAATTATAAAGCTTTCATCACATTCCAGACCCAAATTATTCCAGGAATGCCCTTACTATGTACTGGCATTTTCTAGAGAAAACAGCAGTCTAGCTAAAAAAAAAAAAAGTTTCAAAGGAAACAGCAGTCCATGGATGTAAAAGAACAACAAAATACTGAAATATTGCAATAGCTAACAAGTTTCCAACAAATTAGGTGATTCTTTCTAACACAGTGGCATCCTGATTAATTGTCCACTGCAGCTTGTTCTTAACATGTTGGAAGCAGATTTTCCTTTTTTTCTAGTCAGTGGCACAAAATCACTAAATATCTTGGGGAAGAGAAGTAGTCTCAGTAGAATATACAAGAATTTTGGCCCAAACTCATCTTTGGTCACATTCAAACCACAGGCTTTTTAGTTGTTTCAACAGTCACTAGACATATAAGCAGCTCAACCAGTACCTTTGCCAAAACAAGATAGTGAATTTTATTGATGGGTCACTGTGCTACCAAAAAAGTTTTCCAGATCTGACAAGGTCTATAAGATGAAAGTGCTAATCGAAATAAAGAGTTGTTAAATGAGTACTGACTCATGGCAACATATTTTGAAGATTTGAAGGGATGTAATATGAAAACTTTGGAACATCCAGATAGAAGCCAAGATTCACTCTACTTCCTAAAACACAACCTGCTGTTGGGCTACTTCCTTTAGCATTTGTTCTAGTTGTCCTGGCTGGGCCCTGCCAGCTCCCCCAGGTTGGTTAGCTTGGATTGGGCTATTTCCACCACATGAGACCTTTACTTTTATTTCATTTCAAAACCAGAGGTTGGTAATGGATTTATTGGACTTTACTTTGGGAGCTGTTTTGTATTACCCTGAGAATCCAAGGCCTGTATTTTTTCCCAGAAAATCAACACATGAATTATAGACAGATGTTGGCAAACTGGTTTATTTAATCAGCATGCAAGACGTTGATAAAGGCAGAGACTTTCTTCATGGAGGGTCCTTGTAACATTGGGTTGTAACATCTGAACTTTCCCACCTTATGTGCTTTTCTTCCATGGTCATAGATTTCATCAGCTGTGCTCGCATTCCTATGAAGGCCTGAGATGGTCTGTGCTCCATTTAACCTTGTTTGGTGAATAAAGTGCTGGTATACTGCCAGTTCTGTTTAGAGACTTCTTTAGTTTTTCTCACAGCTGTCATTGTCTCACTTCTCATATCAACACCAGAGTAATTTTGTATGCATAGCAGTAAATACTTTTTGATTTTTTTTTGTCATTTTCTTTGAAGATCATCATTCAAAACATGACTGGTAGGCTGTGGTCATTTATGATTTTTACAAATAACTGTTTTCTTAATATTTTACCTTTCAAATCTTTTCTTAAAAGGAGTAGCATGAAGCTTGATAAGCGCTAGGAGGAAAAAATATAAAGTAGTTAATGTCAACAAAGGTGAATCATCAAGGGAAGTAATTGAATATGCTAAAAAGTTTACATTTCCCAGTTCAGACTCAAAAAAAAGTTCTGGATACCATAAGGCAGTATAGGTGTGAACTGGAAGTATACAAAAAATGAGTCTTAGGCTTGAGTGAGTTAAACAGATGATCAGTCTGCTTTTATTGTGGCACACACAGCCAGCTTAGTTGTATGGAAGTAGGCTCAAAATGGGGAGAGTAGTGATGGCAGACAGAGGGCTCCATAGTTCATTAACATTATGCTTTTAATTTGGATAGGTAGTGCCAGGAATCTGACAGGTTGAGGTGGAACAGTGTTTCCTTTTCACTACGGCAAATATGACTTTGACCCCCCCCCCCCAATTCTCTAAACTGATAAGCAGTCATGTCTGCATATTTAGGTTCAAAGGTGTGTACTAGAAATATGGCCCTGGAGAGTATATAAGCCTAACCCAAGAAGATTCCCTGGCATCATGCCACCCAAAGTTAGTTCCCAGTGCCCCTGTCAAGCAAGCCCACTGAAGTGATCCCCGGGGTGAACTTCCTATTGCCCATCCACTTGTCAAGATTTCTCTTAAAGAGGGCCAGTGAACTGCTCTGCTTGACATGAATGGGAAGTTTTTTCCAGAGTATGGGAAGTCTCTGGGTTAGGAACCTGTCCCTCCAGCATGTTCTGTTTATTGTGGTAATGAGGTTTAGGTCCCTGGAGCATGTGGCATGGGAGGGATTGGGATTTTTTTAGGTGTAGCATCTCTAGCACCTGTGGGTCAGACATGATATTGTAGGTCAAGCAGAGATAGCCTCTAAATAGGCGATAAGAGACAGGGTATAGCTGGAGTTTTTTTAGTCTGTCCGTATAGGGCATATGTCTAAGGCCTAAGATCCTCTTAGTGAGGTATTTTTGTGGCCTTTCCAGTTGTTGTAGGTGTCTAGTGAGGTACATACCAAATGGGGCATTGTATTCTATAATAGATCTAATCAGGGACGAGTAGAGCAGGATTATGACCTCTTTCTTCCTGGATGAGAAAACTTTTGTAATGAGATGTGCCACATAGAAGGACTTTCTGACCACAGTGGCAATGTGGTTATCAAAGGAAAGGTTGCTGTCAACCTGCGTCCCCAGGTCTCTTATCACACCTTCAGTGTTTAGTGGACTACTACCTATGTTGTACTTCATGGGTGCTGAATTTTTCCCAAAGAAAATGACAGTGCATTTTTTGGCATTGAGCTTAAGGCCATGGTTCTAGCACCAGTCATTGGTGTCAGTGAGGCCTTTTTGTAGAATGTCTACATCAGATGGAGAATCAATAATGGCTCCCAGTTTGCAATCATCTGTGAACTTGGTCCCTTTGTGTTGGCTTGAACTTCAGAGAAGTAGATGCCAAACAGGAGAGGACCTAGGACAGATCCCTGTGGGACACCACTTGTAACTGGTCGGTAGTCAGATTTGGAGTCCATTACTTTCACAGTGTGGATTCTATCAGTGAGCCAGTTGGCAACCCATGTTATGAAATAGTGGTTTATGCCTAGTTTAGTGAGTCTATCTATGATTCCTGAGTGAGGGATGGTGTCGAAGGCCTTGGCAAGATCTAGGTAGGCAGTATGACTGCTGTAACTCAGAGCAGATGTTCATCGTGTTTCACTGTTGCAGTCATGACTGTAGGGTTCTCCCCTGCTGGCAGGCAGCCCTCAGTCGGCCAGAATCCCAAAGTCTGGGTCCGGCGTCGGCTGTTCAACCATGCTCCCTGACGTCAGAGCGCCAGGAGTACAAAGCTGACAGCCGACGCCATCTTCTCCAGTCTTTCTTGCCGTGCGGTGATAGCAGTTCGCAAGTGCCAGTCGGCTGACTCCTGACAAATTTTTCTTATATACTTCAGTCCGAAGATTTTCTTCTCCACTCAAAGCTAAGTACCCCGTTGGGGAAACTTTTTTCTTGCTCCACTCCGATGTCAGAAAAAGTTAATAATTGTATTTCATGTGGAAAGCAAATACCTCATAAGGATTTTCATTCTTACTGTATTCCTTGCTTAGGCCTTGACCACTACATAGCTAGTTGTCGGTTTTGTGCTAGATTCAATCAACGTACAATTAAGCGAAGGTACGATTTTGCTTTTCATTACTTCGGTAGGTGCTTTAACTACAAAATGTCGTCGGATACAGTCCCGGCTACCGGAGTTCACAAACGTCGCAAGGATAAAGACAGGCCTCCGAGGTCCAAATCTGATGATAGCGCACAAGCAGAGCCAGCTTCAGGTTTGGCTGTCGTCAGTGAGGCACTTTTGCAGCCCCTGTCGTCGGCCATTTCAGAACCAACGGCCGAAACGGACTCTCATGAGGAGCCAACCAGGCCTTTAAATATTTCTGTTGCAGGACCTTCGGGCAATGCTCCTTCGGATGGGTCCGGAGCCGCTGTGCAGGTACCGGCTTCCGAAGGGGTTTTCAGGCCTACTCTGCTTCTGGTAAAGGCAAAGCCAAAGACAAAGACAAAGGCAAAGACTCCTTCTAAATCAAAGACTACAACACAGGCCTCTTCTGAACCGGCTCCCAAGTCACAGAAACAGTTACTCAAGATGGCGGAGGATTTACTTACTATGATTAGGGGTTCACATCCCCCTCCAGATAAAAGGCCAAGGCAGGATGTTTATTATAATTCCTCTGATCAGGCTTCTGTTTCCTCAGTTTCTTCTTCTGATCAGGAATATTCTTTCCCTCCTTATGAGGATTCTGATGCTGAAGAATCCATTCCTTCAGCTTCTCCCCCTGAGGATTTCTCTTTTGGGGAAACTTTGCATGAAATGAGGGAACATTTCCACTGGGAAGGACAGGAGTATTCAGAATCTAAGAAAAGACTGAGGGATTTTCTTCTTCTTCCCCAACATAGACCCCTGGCTATTCCTCCTGTTTTGGATATTGTGGATGATGCCTTTTCGGTGGCTAACTTAACCCCTGACTCTTTTCCTCTTGCTCCTGTTAAGCCTGATAGGTATTACAGGGTTCCTGATTCCCATCAGTTTTTATACAAGAACCCTTCTGCTGACCCTGAAACCATTTCTCAGGGTCCTAAGGGAGTTAAGGCCGCTTCTGCCAAAAATCCCATTCCTACTGGAAAGGATTCTCGATCCTTAGAAAGATGGGGCAAAAAGGTGTACACTTCTGCTACTTTGTCCATTAGGGCTTTAAACTGTCAGTTTCATATGCTAAAATACCATCAATTTCTCTTGTCTGTTTTAAAACAAAAGCTTGCTTTCATTTCTGCCTGTGCAGATGATAAGGAATTACATGACTTATTGCATGCCACTGAACAAGTTGGGAAGCATGGTTTACACTGTGAATTTGATGCCTTGGAGGCTTCTTGTAGGGCTGCGGCCTCTGGCACAGTCATTAGAAGGCATGCATGGCTAAAGGAACAAAATTTGCCTGAACAAGTAAAGGCTAAATTATTGGATGCTCCTGTTCAGCATAATGTTTTGTTTGGATCAAAAGCTGAAGAGGTGATTAAAAAGATGGAGGATAAGGTGAAATCCATGCAAACAGTTAAAGATTTCTTACAAGTACAGCCACCTAGATTTAGCAGGAATTGGCCTTCAAAAAATTGGTCCTTTCCCACTTCAGACAGGCCTCAGAGGGGTAGATATAGATGCTCCAGAGGAAGGCCTCAAACACAAGCTTCTTATAGACCAAGACAGTGGACTGCTTCCACCCCTAGGGGAGAAGAGGACAGGTCACAAACTCAAAGGAAACAAACTCAATGACTCCCTCTGTTGGGCTACAGGAATTTCTTGCCTGGAAGCCCCTCTCGTAGGAAAACTCTCTCTTTTTTTATCAAAATTGGACTCAAATAGCCCAAGACAAGTGGGTTTTGGATGTGGTTTTAAGAGGTTACAAATTCCATTTTCATACCTTGCCAAGGCCAAGCGGATGGCCAGACCTTCCAAAACATCAATGGACGGAGGCCTTAAACCAGGTGGAAGCTCTTTTGGCTATGAATGCCATAGAACTGGTTCCACTTTCAGAGATGGGAAAAGGTTTTTACTCAAGGCTCTTTCTAGTCCCAAGGAAGCAAAACTCATGGAGATCCATTCTGGATCTGTCGGTCCTGAACACCTTTCTAGAGATTCCAAAATTCAAGATGCTTCCTCTACTACAGCAGCTACTTCCAATGCTGTCCAAAGATGCATGGATGGTAACTTTGGATTTAAAGGAGGCATATTTACACATTCCCATCAGGCAGGATCGCAGAAAATACCTCAGGTTCAAGGCCGGATCGAGGCACTTTCAATTCTCTGCGCTGCCCTTTGGATTG
This sequence comes from Protopterus annectens, assembly GCF_019279795.1. Taxonomy (NCBI): domain Eukaryota; kingdom Metazoa; phylum Chordata; order Ceratodontiformes; family Protopteridae; genus Protopterus; species Protopterus annectens. Next base: position 193,801,790 of record NC_056737.1, read on the forward strand.
TCTACTGCGCCCAGGGTCTTCACCAAATGCCTGGCTCCAGTAGTAGCTTACTGCAGACTCAAGGGAATTCAGATTTACCCTTATCTGGACGATTGTCTAATTCAGGCAGACAGCAAGGATGTCTTACTCCAACATCTAGAATTTGTACAGAACCTCCTCAAGTTCCTGGGATTCTCTGTAAACATAAAAAAGTCAAATTTGACACCATCACAACAGATAACTTTTCTGGGTGCACTTCTAAACACCACAACCCAGATGGCATTTCTGACATCCGAAAAACAATTACAGCTGGCTTCAACTTTCAGAACCTTGGCAACTTTAACTCAACTATCTGCAAGGAAATTCCTGCAGGCTTTGGGTTACATGGCCTCCTGCATCCTTCTCGTACCATATGCAAGACTACACATGAGGAAACTACAGTGGTACCTAAAAAGTGTATGGTCTCAGCATTACCACAGTTTAGACATACTGATCTCCGTCCTTCCTTGCCTTCAAAAGGAATTTCTTTGGTGGTCCAGGGCATGTGCTCTAAACAAAGGGAAACCCTTCCGTCTGCCTCCTGCCACTCAAATTCTAACCACGGATGCCTCGGATTATGCTTGGGGAGCCCATTTTCAGGGCAATTGTCTGCAGGGCCTTTGGACAAAGGATCAGAAGCACCTGCATATCAACGTAAAGGAAATGTTAGCCGTTCAGAAAGCTCTATTGGCCTTCAGGAATCTTTTACAACCAGGACAACTGCTAATACGGACAGACAACACCACAGTTATGTGGTACATAAACAAGCAAGGGGGATCTCATTCCTACCCCCTTTGCAGACTAGCCATGGATCTATGGAACACAGCTCTAGCTTGCAATCTGGATCTTCAAGCTCAGTTTCTACCAGGGAAACAAAACTTCCTGGCAGACAGTCTGAGCAGAAACCTTTCGGATCCACACGAGTGGATGCTGGACACCAAAATATTCAGGATGATAACAGCAGTCTGGGGATGTGCTCACATATACCTCTTTGCATCCCGTCTCAATCATCAACTACAGAATTTTTGCACCAGGACTTTCCACAGAGAAGCTTGGAAAGTGGATGCCCTGTCATTCAGTTGGAGGAACCTCTCGGGATATGTCTTTCCGCCTCTTCCTCTTCTTCCACGGGTTTTATTGAAGATAAAACAGGACAAGCCCAAGATGATAATCTTGCTGGCTCCAAATTGGCCTCAGCAGTTTTGGTATCCAACTCTAAAAAAACTATGCCTGGAGCCCCCTTGGGTTTTACCTCAGTCTCCGAACCTTCTGTCCCAACATCAGGGTCAGGTTCTACACTCTCATGTCAGAACTCTCAGCCTGGCGGCCTGGTTAATCCAGGGCCTTTGATTTCGTCTTTACTACCCAAGCAGGTTATGGATGTCTAGAAGCCAGACGTCCTAGCACTAGAAAATCTTATGCAGGAAAATGGAAAAGATTTTGTTCCTGGAGGCTCAGGATTCTGATCCTCTTCTTCCTAACATTACTTTAATTTTACTTTACTTGACAGATCTCTTACATAAGGGTCTCTCTTTCTCTTCCATTAAGATACATGCCTCTGCTATTTCTGCTCATTATAATACAGACCCTCCCATCTTTTCCCACCAGCTCATGAGACAGTTTCTCAGAGGAGCTAAGAACTTAAGACCTCCTAGATCTCCTCCCATTCCTGCTTGGGATCTCAGCTATGTTTTGGAAAAACTAACCTTGCCTCCTTTTGAGCCTGCTGCCTCTTCTGACATCAAGTTTTTATCTTGGAAGACAGCTATCCTGTTAGCCCTAACCTCTGCCAGGAGAGTTTGAGTTCCAAGCTCTTATGGCTGTGGAACCTTATATTATTTTTCATCAAGACAGGGTATCTTTGAGGACTAATCCTACCTTCATGCCTAAGGTGGTTTCCAAAGTGGCTTTAAATCAAACTATCCACTTGCCAACCTTTTTCCCCACTCCTCAAAATAAAGGGGAAAGGATCTTACATTCCTTGGATGTGCACAGACAACTACATTTTTACCTGAACAGAACCAAGGACATCAGAAAATCAGAACAATTGTTTGTTTCTTATGCTTCAAGTTCCCAAGGTAAAGCCATTTCATAACAGACCATTTCTAAATGGATTGCTCATGGAATCAGATTTTGTTATTCACACCATGGAAAGCAAATCCCAGGGAGTATACGGACTCATTCCACCAGAGCTGCTGCCACTTCTGCGGCCTTCCTCGGGGGAGTTCCTACCAAAGACATTTTGGAAGCTGCAACTTGGAGTTCAGTGCATACTTTTTCTAAGCACTACAATCTACCTCTCTACTCTAAGTCTAGGGCAGGCTTTGCCTCTGCAGTCTTGCAGGGCCTTTTAGCCGCCCCTTCTTCTTTATGACCACCTCCCTTTCTTTCAGCTTTGGGATTCTACCCTACAGTCATGACTGCAACAGTGAAACACGATGAACATAGTACAGTTGTGTACACCTACCATAAATGTAGATGTTCGAGTGTCTTCACTGTTGCAGTCTGGGTTTCCCTCCCTCATGTCCCCTCTTATTTTTACTTTTGTGTATTTCCTTTTTTCATCATTCTTCTGAGGTGTATTTGCAAAGGTTATGGGACCTTTTTCATTTTGGGACTCCTGACATCTGGGGCAAGAAAAACTGGAGAAGATGGCGTAGGCTGTCAGCTTTGTACTCCTGGCGCTCTGACGTCAGGGAGCATGGTTGAACAGCCGACGCCAGACACAGACTTTGGGATTCTGGCCGACCGAGGGCTGCCTGCCGGCAGGGGAGAACCCTACAGTCATGACTGCAACAGTGAAGACACTCGAACATCTACATTTATGATAGGTGTACACAACTGTACTATCTGAGTATTGCCATGTAGCTTCTTGACATAACTATAAAATGTTTTGTGGTTGTGTTTAGAATCTGCAGCAATTTTGTTTTAGTAGCTAGCTTTAGAGGATTTGATGATGGATCTCAGTTTTTTGGAGGCTAACAAGGAAGTTTTTCCAGTCTTGGGAAGTCACCCTTTTCTGCAATGTTTTTTCCTTCTGCTGTAGAGTTTGTTTATGGTGGGGGACCACCAGATCGGCTTCCTTTTTTTGGAGGAGAGTGTCTTGGTTCTGTTTGGTATGGCCCATTCCATGCACTTGTGTATGTGCTCATTCAATGCATTGGTGTATGATTCAGCAGTCATGCACCTATTTTCCATGTGCATGGGTATCGTGAAGTTAGCCACCTCAGTTTTTTAGAAGCCCAAAATTGGCTTTAGAGAAGTTTTTTTATGGTGGTTTCCTTTGGGGGGGGTGAGGGTGGGATGTGGATATCCATGGTGATTAGCTTGTGGTCAGATCTGACCAGGAGGAGTTAATTACTGGAGTAGAGCAACGGTCACCCATGTTAGTAATGACCAGGTCAAGGATGTTTCTACCCCTGATGGGGGTAAGAATGAGTTGGTCCAGGGCACTGGAATTAATGAATTCCAGAAAATGTTGAACAAGTGTGTTGGTACATGAGTAATTTTCCCAGTTAATGGAGGGGTAGTTAAAGTATCCCAGTATAATGGTATTGGGTTGTACTCTAATATTTTCCAGTGTGTTTAGGAATGTGGAGTGGGAGTCTTGGGACATGGTGGGGGATCTATAGCAGGCTACAACCTGGATTGCAGTTTTACCCAGTTGTACGTGAAGTATCTCAGATGCGTTATGTTGGGCTACTAGTCTGAAGGTATGCTTATCCTTTATGAATATAGAGACACCACCGTTTTAGTGCTTCGGTCCAGGTTTAGGGGCCGAAAGGTGTGGTGTGAATTATAGCCTGGTAGTGCTGGGGGGGGTCTATATTAGAAGCACGAATAGGCTTCTTAGTGAATACGGAAATAGCGACACATTCATCGAATCGCATTTAAGCGATTCGATGAATATGTCATAGGACAAGGAGATAGTTGGTCAACTTCACGGAGTTGCCCTTTCCTTCCCTATAGTGCAGTCTCAGAGTTGGTATATTTAGTTAGGGGGGTGTGGGGGGGGGTGAAGCCCCCCACCTGTTTATGGTTTTAAATAATTTTTTTAGCAAATGGCCGCATAAGTTTTTTCCCTAGGGAAAATTCGATTACATGGCCGTTCGCTATTGACAGGTTTCGTGCATTATGTGTCAACTTTTATGTAGTCGCACATATACACTTTCGGTCTTATAATATAGACCCATGCTGAGGTGCTCTCTGGAGCCTGAAACAGGTCTCTGTCACTGCACAGATGTCAGTGTTCTCCATTTTAAGGAGTGCTTCGAGCGAGTGCATTTTGAGATTTAGACTCCTAGTATTGAGTAGCATAACCGTCAGATTTTGTTTGCTTGTAGCTGTTATGGTGGTAATTTTGACTTCAGGACATTGCCTAAAAAAGGCACCATAGGGGTGCAAGAGCCTTGGCCAGTATCTGGAATCCCTGGGGTGACAGGTGCAGGCCATCCTCTGGCGAACCATTGAGGTCTATCGATCATGTCATCCCAGGCAGACAGATACTGGATCCCCTTAGAATGACATCAGAAGCTTAGCCAATTGTTGAAGTCAGTCATTTTGTCCTTGTACTGTGGTATCATTCTGGGCAATGGAGTATGCTACTCAGAGCTAGGGTCATACCTGCCTTTGCTACAAGATCCAAGAGCTCCTCTATGTCTCTTTTCATGTAGTCCAGGGAGGCACGTCTCAGGTCTTTCACACCAACATGGACAATGACAGAGTTATATTTATACCAGTTGTGGAGTGACCTAAGTCTGTGCATTATGTGGCGGATCCTGGCACCCGACAGGCAGCTGAACGTAACTTTCTCCTTATGCAGCATAGTGAGTGGGACATCAGTGTCCCTTACTATTGAGTCACCTATGACTAGTGTATTGGGTAAGTTGTTTTGCCTTATGGGCTCTGGTTGAGTGGCTCACTGTTTATGTGAGCTATGTGTCTCATAGTTTGTGCTGGGATGTGGTGGTTGTTTGCATTTCTGCCTCGGAGCTCTCTTTTGTTTGGTCAGATTTTTATTGAGAGCCTCCGTGAAAGTAGGTGTGTGTTTTGTGTTACTATGTGAGGGTTGTGGTGGTGTAGGTTCTGGAGGGCTATGTGTTGAATGTGGTGTGGTGCAGGTGTTAACCTTCTTCTCTTGACTGGCTAATCCAGTCTTGGCTGGAGAGTGCTTGGCTTCCAATTTGGCTATCTATATGCATCTCTCACAAATCGTAGTGTTGGGAGGTAAGAGGAGAGGGTTGTCTGTGTACATGAGGCAGTTGCTACATTGCCTCAGGATGGTCAAGTTCACCAGGTTGACAGGAGAAAGCACAGGGAATTGACCTTTAGACATGCCTGGATATGAGATCAGTATATTAAGTTTTATTTCTGTGATCTTTCCTGTTCAGTAATGTCTGATGAAGCTTGAGACGATTATTACTGTCTAGCTTTCCCATGTAATGTTTCTGACCCTGTTGGAGAGAATGGGATATATGTCTTCATATGGTTGGAAGTGTTATCCTGCATCTTAAGAGCAATCTCCTAGAGATGGTCAGCTTTGCAAACAATATCATTGCTCTTACAGACTGGTGACCAGTCAGTGAACACAAGCTGTTAGAGAACCAGACTTTTTAAAATGTTTTTAATGTGTGTAAATTGTATACCCATTGATAAACACTGGTTTGGAGATTAGATTTCTTGCAGGACAACATTTTGAGTACAGAATAGGTTAGTTGACATATTTATCAGTGCTGAGGATAAAGGGCTCTCAAAATTATTTATGATCATGATATTTAAAATTAAGTGGTCACCTGTAACTACACTGAGTCTAGTGAAAGTGCTGTCCAGGTGGAATTAACCACAATAAAAAAGGTTGTTAAGAGTTGAGAACTACTACAAATAATCTGTTTCAGTTGTTGGACATTAAGAAGTATTGTGAGTAACTTTGGAGAAACCAAGGGAGGGATGAATGCAAAGGCCAGGAAAACCTTGCTGTGGCCATCTATCAGGACTTGGGTATGCAGCCATTTTGGAGTGGTGTCAAGAGCCAATAGACTGGCTTGGCAGTGATTTCTGATGAGGATTAATAATTCCATTACCTTTTGTTTGCTTTGAGCAATCACACCAGATACATCATGAGCTGGAATCAAGGAAGGAGTACCATTGAACCACCACATTTGAGCTCCATGGCAGCTATGACTGCTGCATCTGACACCATTCTTGTCAGCCATACTACTTCCTGATCAGTTTTATTACTAATACTACCCAAGTCGGGATTAACCGTTTTAAAGCTTTTAGGTGGAAAACGTAGGCAGGATTTGTTATACAGACTAGCAGCAGTATGGTATTCAGAGTTAAGTTTCCACACATGGAATAGGATTTTTTTTTAACAGAGTCAATCAGAAATGCAGTCATAAAGCAAGGTTCCAGTTTTAAAGGAACACTTTTTCAAGCATTTTAGTGAATCGGGTAGACCAGAACTAACATTAACAGCATGCGTTACAAACAGTACAGCCTGGTGGAAAGGGAAGGGGCATCAGTCACCTTTAGTTCATCATATAGCAGGAGACTCTTTGAAAATAGGTCGGATACAGATGGGCAGGCCACAATGTTAACATCTGGACTCCATACCTTGTAAGGTGAAGCTACTAAATGCAAGTCCATGTGAAGCTTTCCATAAGAAGAAAGGCTGCTGTCAGAAGCAACTTTTCCTTTAACATACCTTTTTCCACTTGGACAATATTGTAACCCATACCTCTCAAGTTCTTTTGCACAAGAATTCCAGACAAAACCAAAAAATAATGAGGGTAGAAAGTCTCAACACCAAGGAAAATTTTTAAATATTACTGTACATCCTATGCAGTTCATTTAACTTGAGTTGGATAGTTGTTACATGTACTCCTGTATCACTAACACTTGCTAGTCATATCCTCTGACAGTTTGAAACTGGGGCAGCCACACCCTGTAACCCTGTGCCAAACTTGTCTGTTACTCAATTTTGCAGTAAAAGTACATGTTTAACAATAACAGGTATGAAACTACAATGAGTGGCACTATTGACTGGCTGTAATCCTCAGTGATTTACTATAAAATCAAAAATTGTATGAAGAACAGTGCAAGAACATTAGGGAAAATCAGGGATATTCTGTAAAATCAGGGACAGTTGAGAGGTGTGGCCTACAAAATGATGTAAAACTTTATTATGTCATATTACTTGTATATGTGTTTTACTTATTACTTTTTAAAGTTTTCAGTATTGAGAAAACTTGTAGTGTGAGTACTTTCTTCAGTGTATTTGGTTTTGTATATCAGTTATATATCTGTTTTGCCATTTGGTCTGGGTTGTAACTATAAAGGGTCCTGTAGCAACCCTCTTGCCCAATTAACAAACAAAATGCACATAAATTAATACATACCTGGTAGCTAGGTAATGAGGACCGTGCTCCATAAGGTTTCATTCTGTATGGTCAGAGACGTCCCTATATACAACTTTCCAGGGCTGGACTAAGAGCACAGCCGAGAGAGAGAGAGCATTCTCAGAGCAACCAGGTTTACATGGGATAATCAGTAAGGAAGTATATAGAAATGAAAGGCAAAGAGTTTTATTCAAGCATTTTACCAATAGTGTAAGTAATGAAGTTCTAGTCAAATATATTTATTTATGTATTTATATACATCTGTTGATGGGAATATCCAACTGGGAAATATCCAGTTGCAGTTGAGTCCAAGGGAGGAAATCTGCAGAGGCATTAAAGTAAATTAAGTCCGTGGACATGAAAAACATGTTTGAGTTGTTATGGGACAGAATACAATGAGATTTGCAGTTGTGCCAAATGGGACAGTCGTATACATCAAGTATACGCACTGTATACTGATTTGATGCAGTATTGGTAGGAAAATGTTTGAGAATAATGTTAAGTGCTAGCAGCCGAGAAAGAACTTATTTAATACTTAAGTACTGCCAGTAGTTGAAATAAAAGTCAGTAAATATAACAAATGTGTAATAATTGTATTGAGTCCTGAGAGAATGAATGACTATAGCCACGCTTATTTATCTAAAACATCCCTGCAGAGATATACAGGGATGTAATGTAGTACATATAAACATGACTGTTAGGGCTAGTGTGTAAACATCAGGTCTGCAAGGGACTAACATGGAAAATCCAGTGCAGAAGGACTATAGAGTGAATCTGTGTCTCTAAAAATAAGGTAGTGCAAGCACTCTATAAGATGTTCATCGTGTTTCACTGTTGCAGTCATTACTCTTGGTTTATCCTGCTGGCAGGCTACTCGCAGTCGGCCAGAATTCCAAAGTCTAGGTCCGGCATCGGTTGCTGTCGCCTCTTCCCTGACGTCAGTGCGCCAGGGGTATAAAAGATGCAGCCAACTCCATTTTCTTCAGTCTTTCTTGCCGCGCGGTGCCTGAAGCAAAAGCAGATGTTCATCGTGTTACCCTGCTGCAGTCATCACACTTGGGTTATCCTGCCATCAGGCGGTCCCGCAGTCGGCCTGAATTCCAAAGTCTTGGTCCGGCGTCAGTTGCTGTCGCTTCCTCCCTGACGTCAGTGCGCCAGGGGTATATAAGAGGCATGCAACGCCATTTTCTTCAGTTTTTCTTGGCCCAGATGTCAGGTGCCCCCAATAGGTAGGCAAAATATATATATATATATATATATATATATATATATATATATATATAGCTAGATAAAAATAAAACAATACCTTTAGGCACAAGCAAATACACCACAGAGGTTGTATAGGATAGAGTGGTAGAGATAAGTTCAGCTAGTTCAGAGGGGATGGAGGGAGGGTAACCTGGACTGCAGCAGGGTAAACACTCGAACATCTACATTTATGGTAGGTACAAAACTGTACTATGTTCATCGTGTTACCGTTCTGCAGTCATCACACTTGGGTTGAATCCCAAAGCTAAGGATGGGAGGTGGAGTTAAACAGGGTTAGAAGAAACTAGTAGGCCCTGCAAAACTGCAGTGGCAAAGCCGGCTCTAGGTCTTAGAATATAGATGTAAGTGATAGTGTTTGGTGAAGGTGTGCACTGAACTCCAAGTTGCAGCTTCCAGAATATCCTTGGTTGGCACTCCCCTGAGAAAGGCTGCTGATGTAGCTGTAGCCCTGGTGGAGTGGGACCTAATGTTAGCAGGTACCGTTTTCCCATGATGCGTGTAGCAGAAACGTATACAATGCCCTATCCATTTAGAAATAGTCTGTTTTGAGATAGCTTTTCCTTGTGATCCTGTAGCATAAGCTACAAAGAGCTGGTCAGTTTTTCTGAAAGTCTTAGTTTTATCCAAGTAGTAACGTAATTGCCTGTGAATGTCCAAAGAGTGCAGGTGTCTTTCTCCTTTGTTCTGGGGATTTGAGAAAAAGAAACAGAAGCCTGTCACCACAACAAGGGTCTGCCATTCAGTTTACCCACAGCCAGACAGACACTGACAACAGATGCATCAGATTATGCCTGGAGGGCCCATATGGCAGGAAAATGTATTCAGGGCACATGGCCTGCAAACCAGATGCATCTTCACATCAATCAAAAAGAGATGCTAGCTGTTCAAAATACCCTGACAGCTTTCAAGGACCTGCTTCATCCAGGACAGTTACTGATAAAGACAGACAACACTACGGTCATGTGGTACATAAACAAGCAGGGAGGTACACATTCCTACCCCCTCTGCAGACAAGCAATGACCTTATGGGACACAGCATTGGCTTTTCAAATTCACCTGCAAGCACAATTCCTGCCAGGAAAAACAAATACTCTGGCAGGCGAATTTAACTAAGCAGAAACCTCATGGATCCCCACGAATGGAAACTGGATCCACAAGTCTTCAGCATGATAATAAGGAAATGGGGATGCCCAGACATAGATCTATTTGCCTCCCCTCACAACTGCCAATTGCAGAGATTTTGCACAAGGATTTATCACAAGCAAGCATGGAAAGTGGACGCCCTATCCTTCAGCTGGAAAAATCTAACGGTATATGCTTTTCCCCCACTGCCTCTCCTTCCCAGGGTACTCCTAAAGGTCAGACAAGAGAAGCCAAAAATGATACTGATTGCACCAGACTGGCCACGCCAGCACTGGTACCCAGTCCTAAAGAGCTTGTCTCAAGGTCCAGCATGGATATTGCTTCAAACTTCTCACTTGCTGACCCAACAAAACAATCAGATCCTGCACAGCCAACTCAGGACCTTAAATCTGGCAGCATGGCGGATAATGTAGCCATTCAGAACACTCCTCTTTCAAAAGCTGTTATGGATGTTATCTTAGAGGCCAGGAGGCCCAGCACCAGAAAATCTTATGCAGAAAAATGGAAGAGATTCTGTGCTTGCTACCAGGAACAAGGCATTGACATGTGTGTACCAAATATCCCTCAGATTTTACAATACTTAACTGAGATGCTGAACAAGGCCTTTCCTTCTCATCAATTAAGATTCATGCTTCTGCCATTTCAGCCCATTACAATATGGAACCACCTATCTTTTCTCATCCTTTAATAAGGCAGTACCTCAGAGGGGCCAAAAACATTAGGCCTCCAAGGAGAGCACCAATTCCGGCCTGGGACCTCAATTATGTTTTGAAAAAACTCACACTGCCTCCTTTTGAGTCAGCATCAACAACAGATATAAAATTCTTATCCTGGAAAACAGCTCTGCTCCTAGCAATAACCCCTGCAAGGTGAGTCTTGGAGTTACAAGCACTCATGGCTGTGGAACCTTTCATCATTTTTCATCCAGACAGGGATTCTCTGAGGACAAACCCTACATTTATGCCTAAGGTGGTGTCCAGTGTGGCCCTTAACCAAACCATTCACTTGCCAACCTTTTATCCTAATCCACAGAACAAGGGTGAGAAAATTCTGCATTCTTTGGACATACACAGGCAGTTACGTTTCTACTTGGATAGAACTAAAGCTTTCAGAAAGACTGAGCAACTTTTAGTTTCATATGCTGCAGGATCACAAGGAAAGGTTATCTCAAAACAGACTATTTCTAAATGGATAGGCCATTGCATCCATTTCTGCTATTTTCAACATGGCAAATCAGTGCCTAAGGGCATTAGACCTCATTCCACCAGAGCAGCAGCCACTTCAGCAGCCTTCCTCAGAGGAGTACCAACCAAAGATATCTTAGAGGCTGCAACTTGGAGTTCAGTGCATACCTTCACAAAGCACTACCACTTACCTGGTTCTGCAGGGCCTCATAGCCTCTCCTAATCCTATTTAGCCCAGCCACCCTACCTCAGCTTTGGGATTCAACCCAAGAGTAATGACTGCAACAGTGAAACACAATGAACATAGTACAGTTGTGTACCTACCATAAATGTAGATGTTTGAGTGTATTCACTGTTGCAGTCCAGGTTACCCACCCACCATCCCCCTCTCCTTTGCTGGGACTTATCTGCACTTCTCCATCCTATACAACCTTTTTGGTGTATTTGCTTGTAGATGAAGAAAATGTTGATTTTGTGCATGCTTTTTTATTGGCATATTTTTCAGCCTACCATTTTGGGGGCACCTGACATCTGGGGCAAGAAAAACTGAAGAAAATGGCTTCAGCTGCATCTTTTATACCCCTGGCGCACTGACGTCAGGGAAGAGGCGACAGCAACCGACGCCGGACCTAGACTTTGGATTTCTGGACGACTGCGGGTAGCCTGCCAACAGGATAACCCAAGAGTAATGATTGCAACAGTGAATACACTCGAACATCTAAATTTATGGTAGGTACACAACTGTACTTTGTTACATGTATAACAAAGCTGTGTGGAGCATAGTTTTCAGTTACAAGCAGCAAGTTACTAATTCATAACAAAATGGCATTCCATGGTACAGATAGATGTTTTTTCAAAGTATCAGAAAGGCCTTTTTTTTTTTTTTTTTTGAAGTGTAACATTTCAAGATGTCTTCATATGTGCCATGGCAGTAACAACATTAAATAATAAACCCATCCAAAGAAGGAATAATGGCACTTCACAACTACAAGCTAACCCCGAAATGTAAAACTCTCCCTTGGACTTTTTCCTCATTTTGTTGAACTTATTGCTTGCGTGTTTGGGGTTACAAGGGACCAGCATGTTTAGAAATAATTAAATAATAAACGGATATGTTACCTAATTCAGGCTGCTTTTTTATTGAGCCTCGGCTGTGACAGCATTAAGTAAATAAATGTATGTTTGCTAATTCAGGGTGTCTTCATACATATCTAAGGTGATAACCAGATTAAATAATAAATGTATGTTTACTAATTCTGAGTGCCTTTGTACTGGTCAAAGGTGGTAACAGGATTAAATAACAAATGTATGTTTACTAATCCAGGGTACCTTCATACTGGTCTAGGGGAATGGCAGGATTAAATAACAAACACATCTGCTTCATACTTATCCAAGGCATTAAATAATAAATGTATGTTTACTAATTCACAGTACTTTCATACTAATCTAGAGAGTGATAACATTAGGTAATGAATGTACATTTACTAATTCACGTAACTTCATAAGGATCTGTTACAGTGAAAGCGTTAAATAATAAATGTAGATTTACTCATTCAGGATACCTTCATACTGATGTAAGGCTGTGATAGCATTAATAAATGTGCATTTACTAATGCAGGCTATCTTCATACCAATCTAAGACATTGATAGCATTAACTAATACATGTATATTTACTAATTCAGAGTACCTTCCTACTGACCTAAGGGGTCTACTACAGTAAACCGACAGCTCACAGGACTGACAACGAGATCACTGACACCACAAGAACTAAAGTGCAAAAACATGAAAGTTCACATGCCCGACAAAGCACAATCCTGACAGTTAACAAAACAAAAAAAATTTGCTGTTCCGAAAAACACAGACACAACACAAGCACATCAAAAACCTTATAAACCTACACTAAACCTTACATGCACAACTATCTATGCACTAACCTTAATCCAAACCCTAACCCTAAAGTCTGCCACTATCGCACACTTACACAGTCGCGCTCAAATGCAAACACACGTTTCGCATGTCGGTGTTTTCGGCATCGGGATTTCAACTTGTCGGGTATTTCCTTCGTCGGTCTTCTGGTGTCGGTCATCTCGTTGTCGTTGTTTTGGCTTGTCGGTCTTATCAAGTAGACCCGATCTAAGACAGTGATAACATTAAAAAATGCATGTACATTTACTGATTCCGGGTACCTTAATACTGATTTTAGAAAGTGATAGCATTAAATAATGTACAATTACTGATTCAGGGTACCTTAATACTGATCTAATACAGTCATAGTATTAAATATTAAATGTACAATTACTAATTCAGGGTACCTTCATGTTGATCTAAGACAGTGATAGCATTACGTAATAAATGTACATTTACTAATTTAGGGTACCTTCATACTTATCTAAGACAGTGACAGTATTAAGCGATAAATGTGTTTACTAATTCAGGATACCTTCATAGTAATCTAAGACAGCAAGAGCATTAAATAATAAATGTGCATTTACTAATTCAAGGTACCTTCATTCGTAATAATAAACACGTTTACTAATTCAAGGTGCTACATACTGCCCAAGGTAGTGGGCAGGACTAAATAATAAATGTACATTTACTAATTCTGAGTACCTTCAATCTAACCCAAGGTAGTAAGAAGATTAAATAATAAATGTATGTTTACAAATTCAGGTTGCCTTTATACTGACCCAAGACCATGACATTACTAAGTAATGTAGGATGACTAATTCATTGAGCATTCATACTGATGTTGGCAATAACCTTATATAACTGACACACATTTGTTAATTAAAGATGCTTTGGTAATGAGCCAAGGCAGAGGCAACATCAAATAATAAAGGAGTCCAAGTGGTTTTAATATCATAGCTGTTATTCAATTTATAAAACTGTGCAAGTCTTAAGAGTTGCAAAATTATTATTACAAAGGAAAAAGAACATATAGGGAAAATGGTCCCTGGATGTTGGATCATAGGATGAGATGAGTAAAGTTCAGTTAGGAAAGGAAATATGATAACCTTGTAAGTGCAGGTCATATAACAAGATGAGTCATGGCACAGTAAAAACAACTTTTAGAAAACAAATAGTATGAATTGTAAACCGGAAATAGCAAACAAGCTGTGTGGCAGCATTGCCAAATCATATTTTGTAAAATGTTTACAGTTGCTAGTTCTGAACTGCCATGACATCAGGGCATTAAGACCCCTTCACATCAATAGTTATGACCTCCACCGTAAACAGTGAAAGCTACATAAATCAGTTCACTGGGAAACATAAAAACTTTTATAGCAAGCAACTATGAGGTAATCTTTGGTTGGTTATAGTTCATTGTCATATCAGGCTAAAACAAATGAACAAGCTAAAGATTAAGCAATTCTTGACACACTAGCCAGAGTTCTAAGTAATGCATTTAGCAGTGAAATGGGTCAAAAGTGCTTATCTTTTGCATGACATAGCAGGACCATGTGAAAGGATTTTCTTCATAAGAACTAACAAATGATACAACTTCTCAAGATCAGAATGTCTTTCCCATGTGATCACTTTGAACTTATTAACAACTAGGAGGGGGGGCATGGAAGTTAGACTAGCCAATAGGAATTACACAGTTTGATGCGATGACATGCCTGTCCTATAAAAAAAAAAAAAAAAAACAGGAGAGCAGAACAAACAGAAGACTTCACCAACAAAGGCTAAGTGATGGTAAATCTGCCCCATGCTGTAAAATGTGGAGTGCATTTGCAGGCTAGTGTGTGCCTCTTATCCCTGCTTCTATCTGCATCTTCCATAGTCCAAGGGAACTGTGACTATGCTATTGTCTGTGCCTCACCATCTCACCCCCCATGGATCATGAAGAATGCAACTCTGAAAAAGAATAGTGGGAGTAGTTAGTGAGCAAGGTAACAGACCGAAGCCAACAGACATAACAGAAATGTTGGGCCTGTCCACTTACAGAAAATACTAGATCAAACAGGTGATGTGATACCTTTCAGACAGTGAAAAGATTTCAAAAATGTCCTTGCTAGTCTGCTGAAACTACACCCGGTACAATGCACAGGAACATAAATCAGTGAACTTACTTAAAAATGTAAGAAATTTCTTTTTAAGTAATTTTGCTATAGGTGGCTTGGACACTCTAAATTGGCCCTAGGTGTGAGTGCATGCATGTGTGTGCCTTCTGTGGAAGGTTGGGTGCCGGGCTGGCAACTCGACACCGTAAAACTCCACTGCCAATCATGAGCAGACAGGTGATCTGCTGTGGTGACCCCTAACCGGGAAAAGCCGAAAGAAGAAGAAGAACAGCAACAACTCATATTTGTATGTAGATAATGCAGAGTTTACCCAACTCTGGATTTGTCTGATCACTCATACTTCACCCCCTGTGGCCAAATCATACCAGCATAAGTAAACTCAAGGTGGGTCTTAGCAGCCTACTTAAGCTATCAGCAGCTAATTAACAGTTTTTCAGCACGTTAAATATTTGGTTATTCAATTTTATTATCTACTGGCAAAGAGCTCAAGGAATTTGAAAGTTTAAGTAGATTGTACTGTAAAACTCTGTGTTGGTCTATTAAAATGTGTCATACCAGTTTTCTGTCGAGTGCTTGAACTATCAAACGTTTGAACATTTGAAATACTGGCAAAATATTTCAAAAATTCACTTTTCAAACGTTGATGGTATTTGGTTTTGAGAAATTGCAGTATACTAGGTACTGTTAATTTGCACATTCCCCAATGTAGGACAATCTTGGAGTTGGTGTATTTAGGTTGCTGAATGCTATGGGAGTGGTGTCCCCATGAAAAAAGTTTAAAATTTTGCTTGTTTTATTTATTTATTTTTTTTTCAAATCGTTTATATTTGATATATCTTTTTAATGTTTAAGTGTTCAAACTTTTGCTAGACCAGCTGTTTAACATATGCTTATCACACCATATATGTATTAACTCTTTTCTGAAGAAAACCTGCAAAATAGGCAGTGTTGTAAAATGTTTGTTGGTCCATTAGAAAGTAGCAGTGTTGTAAAATGTTTGTTGGTCCATTAGAAAGTAGCAGTGTTGTAAAACGTTTGTTGGTCCATTAGAAAGTATTTTATCACATGTGCTGTGACTGCTTTTTCTGAAGAAAACATGCTCCTCCTGCTTTGAAAGTGCACACGGGACTGGAATACAGGCAGCAGAGGAAGGTACTAGAGATGAGGGACATTGACTTCTGTGGAAAATAGATAGAAACCCAAATTCTACATCATAAGTAGAACATGCATAAAAAATAAAACAAAAAAAAAGTGAACATACAGTACCTTGAAGTCCTTCCAACACAGTACCAAGCAGTGTAGATTACAATCTAGAGTGCACTTTCAGATTACTGTGTCCATTTTATCCCAACAGTTGTACCACCATAGACTGGCGAGGGGGGATGTGATTAGGGAGCTAGTCTGTATGGCATTCCAGTGGCCAGATCCACAGTGATAGGGGAGAATGTAGCTCAGCGGCACATATGTTTTAGAGACTGACCGTGAAATGCTGAGATAACAGTTATGTATAAATACCTGTCAGCACTGTGTCTGCAGGAGCAGTAACAATGCAGTATGCATTGTAAAATGTAATGGCCAGTAGACACAAGTCTTTATCTCTGAAAGAGTGTTTCCCTGACCAAGGATTTTCTTTGTAGTGATAGCACTTTTGTTTTCATTTTATGTACAGCTGGCCTAGCTTGTAGCTGCTTTGTTCTCCCTACCCCATCTGCCTCTATCTCATATAGTCTTTTGTGAACATCTTAGCAGCCCTAATGTTTATTTAGAAGGTTTGCATTATAAGAGTGCTTCATACTAATATGGTATTGTAGTTTCTTGTACAAACCAGTGATTAGTATTTTGGTAATGAGTATTTTGAATTGTGTTTTTCTCTGCAGCTTGGCATCGCAGTGGGCTTCCTTGTTCCACCTCTCTTGGTTCCCAACATTGTTGACTTGGGCCAACTTGCGGATCACATCAGTGTCATGTTTTATGGGACAGCTGCTGTTGCCTCACTTCTTTTTATCCTTGTAATCCTTGGTAAGAGATCATATGTTGCACAGTTTCCTTTTCAGGAGACTCCTGTTTTTCCTCTTTGTGTTTGTGAATTCACTTCAGAGAGTTTGACGATGGTCAGAGTGTAATTATTTGATCATGTTGCAGAGCTGAGAAGCTGGTATGTGGAATCCAGAATGTGTGCAGTGTCAAGATGTGAGCCTGACCCTGAGCTGTTTGCAGCCCTTGTACATATCAGAGGACACCAGAGGCTGGGGTGTGGTGGGTTGGTGGACTAGAAGGGCATGTAGTTAGGAAAAAGGCAGTCCTACACAGTTAGTTCTTCTATACTATGTAGCACTATAACAGAAGCATCTGTTTAATAGGATATTTATGTAATCATTGTTGTAACGTTATTAATGATACAAGCATAGTTTGTTTTATGCAGACAAATATAAATCAAGTTGCAGTTCAAGTGCCACATATGAGTACAACTAATTATACATCCATTGCGAACCATCCATTCCTTTACCTACTATCTATTGTTAAACTTCTTGTGATGCTGGTACTTTATAACAGTGTAGTAAAAGATTTATGACATAAGGTTAGTTTGTGCAGGATTCATGTTTCTCTATAGGAGTGCCTACCAAAAGTCAATATTTGTATCAGACAGAATCTTCAACAGTTTGAACCCCTTCCACCCAGCCAGTGTGTGAGAGTGAAGGCTTGTGTTTCAACTCATAGTGTCAAAGAGAGCCATTCAGATCATCCCATCAGACCAGAAAGGGCATGACCTTTACTCAGGTTTCTTTTTAGTGGCCCAGAAAAATCATGTCCTTAGGCCAATTCACAACCTGAGCAACTTAAATCTTTATAGTCTTATTGTCCCCTTTTGGATGGCCATAGTGCAGAGTATCCATCCATCAGTATTACAAAAGAGTCCATGAGGTTCCTTCACTTCTGGGTAGGAGCCAGTCATTTTCAGCTATGGACACTACCATTTGGTTTCTCCATAGCCCCTGCAGTGTTCTTCAAATGAATTTCCATAGTTACAGCAAGTCACCAATTCAAAGTTTGAAGGCCTTACATGGATAAATGGCTTCTGGCAGATGCATCCATGCAGAGTCTGATCATCTCCAGGAAATGACTTCTGGGCTTGTTTCATTCCTTGAGTGTTAACTTACAAAATCTCAGTTGGTGACATCACAACCAATAGCACTCATAGGATGCATTCTGAACACCTTGTCATGTCATTCGTTTTGCCTCTTGAAGAGATTCCTGTTCTCAGGAAACTATTCCCAGCTTAGTAAATGTTAATATTGTTTTAGCCAGTCTTTGCTTACATGTTCTGGGCTTAATGGTCTTCACAATATGCATGTTTCCCAATGCAGGAAGGTCCTTCAGTGGACTTTCAAGGTTCATTTGAATGCTGAAATCCAAGAAGTGCAATGATCATTTTCTCTGATGGACTGTGGACTCCAACCTATCTCTGGATAGATCCTTTTAGACCCTATCCCAATAATGACAGTGATAACAGATGCCTGTAATCTGAGATGGGAGGCATGATGCTGAGCAGACAGTCCAGGGTTCTTCTCGACCTCAAGAGACTTTGTTGCACATCAGTATTTTGGAGAAGGGGGTCATCCTCCTAACCCTGCAGGCCTTTCAGGACTCCCTTCCTTTCCATACTATTGACATTCATTGTAACAATGTGGCAATGATTTGATACTTAAAAAGTGTGCTGGGGGGAATTTTGTTCATATATCCCTTGTCCAGAGGGTGTTCATAGGTTCATAGGTTGGTACTAGGCTATTGGCCCTAGGGCCTATACAAGCCTAACCATAACAATTCCCTGGCTATTTCTTCCCACAATATTTACTTCCCTAGACCCCTGTCTAGCAGGGCAACTGACATGATCCCTGGGGTGAATTTCCTATCTCCCATCCAACCGTCAAGGTTCCTTTTGAAGAGGGCCAACGTGGCGCTCTGCTTGACATTTATGGACGGTCTGTTCCAGAATCTGGAGAGTCTGTGGGTCAGGAACCTATCCTTCCAGCATATTTTGTTCATTGTGATGACAAGATTTAGATCCCTGGAGCATGTGGCTCTGAAGGATTGGGATTTCTTTAAGTGTAGCATGTCCAACAGCTCTAGGTTTGACATGGCTTTGTATGTTAAGCAGAGTTCACCTCTTAGTAGATGATATGCGACAGAATATAGCTGGAATTGTTTTAGATGGTCAGCATAGGGCATCTGCTTTAGGACTGTGATTCTTTTAGTGAGGTATTTCTGTGGCCTTTCCAGTTGTTGCAGATGTCTTGAGAGGTAATTAGCAAATGGGGCATTGTATTCTATAATGGGTCTAATGAGGGATGAGTACAGTGGGACAATGACTTCCTTTTTTCTGGATGAAAAGCCCTTAGTGATGAGGTGTGCCACATAGAAGGATTTCCTGACTGTAGTGGCGATGTTGTTATCGAAGGTGAGACCACTGTCCACCTCTGTCCCTAAGTCTGTTATCACACTTTCGGTGTTTAGTGTACTGCCACCTATGTGGTAATTCACGGGTGCATGTTTTTTTCCTAAAGGGGATAACTATACATTTCTTGGCATTGAGCTTGAGCCCATGGCTCTGGCACCAAGCATCTGTTTCTGTAAGGCCCTTTTGTAGAATATCCACATCATTTTGGGATTCAGTAATGGCTCCCAGTTTGCAATCATCTGCGAACTTTGTTAGCCAGAGTGCCTTAGTGTTGGTCTGTACTTCAGAGAAGTAGATGCCAAACAAAAGCTGTCCCAGGACTGAACCCTGAGGTACTCCACTTGTCACTTGTCTGGATCTGGATTTAGAGTCGGCTAATTTTACAGTGTGGGTTCTGTCAGTAAGCCAGTTGGCAACCCATTGTGTGACAGTTTGGGAATGGGCTCTTACCTTCAGTCACTTTCTCATTTCTGCACTTATTTCAGGTAAAGCCAGTTCTCTCGTGGACAGAATTAGCTGATGTCTTCTTGTGATTCATGAGTAGTACCTCTGTCCAGTGACAGCTAAAACACTATTTCATCATTGAGGGAAACCATTTTGTGACTTTGTTGCATCCCTGACTAACTGCAGGTACAGTAGATATTTTTCCTCTTGGTCCTGTTTTGCAAGGATCTCCCATTGATACACTGCTCCAGAAGTGGCACTAGGAACTTGTTTGCACTGTTAACATGTTGTCTCTTATTCCAGAATTCATCAAGAAGACCAAGATAAGCAAAAATAAAATTAATTCTTGATGACTCCCTTTTGCCCCATCAAGCATGGTTCCCCAGCTTTAGTTTCACCTCTTTGCCAGGTCTCTCCTTCTGAGGCCAAACAAGAGTTTATTTATTTACTATTTGGTAACACAGTAGGTGGGCTGGTCTGAAGAATTTTCTTTTCCACCCACCTGGTCAGCCTGATAATCCCTGAAATTAACTGCATGGTTTTATGACCACGGATCCTTCTAACCCTTGCAGGCTGGTGTAGATCCTGACTTCTGCCCAGAGATCCAGTACAAGAAAGACATACCTGTCCAAATGAGAGTGCTTCTTGAGTTGACCATGATTAGAAACATAGACTCTTTTACTGCCCCAGTTCCCTGTAGTTTGGATTATCATTCACAGATATTTGATTCTGAGTTGAATTTTTTTTCTGCCAAGGTCTGTTTGGCTGCTAATTCAAGTTTTCAGCAGAAAGCAAACCAAACTCTTCATCTCTGTCCTCAGTAAAGGTATGTAAAACATCCTTAATGGAGCTTTCATTCACTGTCTTCTTGTTAAATCTCCTGTTATCCCATGGGACCTTTATTTTGTCCAGGAAATGCTTTCATATCTCTTTTTGAACCAGCTTCCTTAGTGGATTTTTGAAGTATTTTACGTGGAAGACTTGTTTTTAGTAGCCATTACCATAGCAAGAATGGTTTCAGAATTGCAATCAGTGTGTGCTCATCTACCATATATTTTGTTTTCCACAAAGATAGTGGTTTCTTGCTCTCTAATAAGTTGTGTCTGAAGAGAGGAACCAAGCAGGGGTGTCCTCTTTCCCCTTTGTTATTTGCATTATATTTAGAACCATTGGCAAAGAACATAAGGGACTCAGAAATTCAAGGATATAATTGGTATGGTAGTCAAGAAAAGAAGGCTCTATTTTCAGACAATATTATTTTTTACCTGATGAAACAGAAAAGGACATCTCTGTGTTGTGGAACATTCTGTGACAGTTTTAGTTTTTTCACAATATAAAATTAATGAAGATAAAATAAAGGCTATAGCTGTAAACTATGTACTCACACATGAATTGATTTAGCAATACCCATATTTATAGGGACCCAGTAAAATTAAATATTTAGCAGTATGGATTAACACGGATTTTGTAATGGTAGCTAAGGATATTTGGGAAGAGATGAAACAAAAGATAATACAAAAACTGACAAACTGGAAACTCTGGATATGGTTAGCAAGGTACAAATCGTAAAATTATTTTAGTTCTTTTAGTTTTATACACAGGTCAGGCATATTTTTATCAACCAGAGAAGTTGTGGATAGTAATTAATAAAGAGTTGAAAGATTTTATCTAGGAGGGGAAGAGAGGAAAAGTCAAGTCGGATAACTTCTTATTTCCAATAGTATAAGGTGGTTTGCGATTACATGATTTGAAGGGATATTTTAGAGCTACACATTTAAAAGTCCTATACATAACAGAAGCAGAAAGCTGCAATTCAAAGTGGAAAGAGATAATGATGAAGTATGGAGGAAATTCAAGAAGTAAGGAGAGAGAGAGATTTTGGATGCAGCTCCTTAAGGAGAATAAGAACAGTCATGCAGAATATTATATTCGTAAAGTAGCAGAAAGAATTCTAAGAAATAAGTCAACATAGGAATAGAGAAAAGAAATTCTGCCAATAGGGATGATTGCAATTAGGATTACAGAGAATAGGGAAGAGGGTCTAGAATTTATTGGGTGGAAACTGGCAAGAGGGTCTGCAGTTTATTGGAGGAAACTGGCAAAGGAACAAAAGTATGGCTTTTTAAACAAAAAAAAAAATCCAAATGAAATAAAATGAAGAGGCCAAGAAGACATTTGGACTTTGGCTAGAGACTGCCTTCCCTATTAGGGATTGATATCAGCATATAGGCAAAGAGGAAGGGATCGGGGAATCCTAAGTGAAAGACCTGCTGTGCTGGTTTTTAGTTGAGCCTAAAACAGAAGCTGCTGTTAATAAAGGAATAATTAGAAGGCCATATAAAATATTGCAATGCAACTTTGGGATTCAATCAGTGGAAGTTAGAAAAGATTGGGAAGAGAGACTGGATAAGCAATTCACAAGGAAACAATGGGAAGGCATATGTATGCTCACAAATATCAAACAAATTCTAGAATATTTAGGATTTTTGCTTGTAAGTGTTTGCATACATTTTTTTATACCCCAAGCAGAATCCAAAAAATTTTTCCTCAGGTAGGGGGCAAATGTTGGAGGTGTGATGGGGAAGAAAGAGGTAACCATGAACATATGTTCTGGGAGTATTATAAGTTAGCAGACTTTAAACATTTTCTACAGAGTACTGTCACAGAAATACTGGGTGAGCAATGGATGTAACTAAGGAATGATTTTTTGAGCTGGGATACAGTATCTGAATTGCTTAGATATAGTAAGGCTTTGTTAAGTTCAATTCTGATGGCTGCCACAAAAAGCAATTACTAGAAAATGGAAATCAAAGTCCAAACCATATTTAAAGTAGAGAATATTGTAACAGAGATAAAAGAACTGGAAATGGTATGTTTAGAAAAGGGTAGGAGTAAATTACAAAGAAAATTAGGAGATTGTGGGGAACAATACATGCAGAAAATGTTTTGAAGGAGGAATGAGATTTAAGAGAATGCAGGAGTTGACCAATTTGTGTAATATAGGATTGATTATATTGTACACAATAATATATATTATGCATAACTTTTGTAACTGTGAACACGTTAATATCATTTGTTATCTTGTGTATAAATGTGAGTTTGACCATGTCACAAGCAAAAATTCAATAAAGATGTTTAAAAAAAGATGGTGGATCCTTTCATAGTAGTCCTTCCGTTCTGCCCAAAAGGACCACAGAGTATAACATTATCCACTCGACTGATGTTCCTGTGTTTCTTTTTCTGAGCTATTTAATTGTGGTGAATCATTACTACCCTGAATATGTATACACGTGCAGCTCAGATTTTACTTGGATAAGACTAAATAAAAAAAAAAAAAAAAAGATTCTCAGTATTGTCTTTTTTTCCAACAAGATGGACCAGGAAGTATCCAAATCAACTCTTTCCTTGTGGCTATCACAGTGCAGCATCTATTATCAGAAGTATGTCGCCCCCTATCTCAGGTTACAAGTGTTAATATAACAATATCGATGGCTGCCTCACAAGCCTGCTTTAGAAATGTTTCAGTGGATGACATTTGCACAGCTGCTACTTGGGCATTACTGAACAGTTCTGCAAGACACTATAGGATGAATATTTCTTCCATGTCCAGGTCAGTGTTTCCAGTCACCATTATCTAGGATATTTTAACTTTGATGAATAAAGCAAGAGCTGAAAACTCCAGTAAAAGTTATGAAATGTACATACTTACTATAATGACAGATCTGCATTGACAGATGCATCTCCACCACCTGTTTTGCCCATGTGCTTCTGATTCTGGAGCCACTGGACCCTGTCCTTTTTGTATCTGTTAGAAACCTTTAAGTTCTGAGCTTCAAAGATCTGGAGAAAGAAACTTTAGGCAACAAGAATTTTTAATAAGGGGTGCTATTAGCCTGGGAAAATATTGTGAGGTGAGCAGACCAGGTACCTGACAGTCTGTATTCTACAGGTGATAAAGCTGTACCTGACAGCACAGATTTGTTATTAGGGTAAATATGAAACCTTGTTTTTTTTTTTCAGAAGTAAAAATAAATTAAATGACCTATGACCAGTACTGGACCTCTACAGTCTCAGTCCAGTCATTCTAAAAACTATGACCTGCTTGGTCAGTGCAGTCCATCCGCTCATGCTATTGGAGCAAGACTGTTTGTGCAGGTTAGACTTCCAGGATATTTACCTGTACAGGTCCATGCAACTCATGGTGAGAGACAGTCATGTTCAGTTTATGTCCCTTCTGCTTGGTTTTACTACAGCCCCTAGAGTGTTCTCCACATGTTTGGCCATAGTGAAAGCTCGTATTAAAATTATTTAAATAACTGGGTTCCAGCTGCC
Organism: Protopterus annectens; assembly: GCF_019279795.1. NCBI lineage: Eukaryota > Metazoa > Chordata > Ceratodontiformes > Protopteridae > Protopterus > Protopterus annectens. Next base: position 193,826,059 of record NC_056737.1, read on the forward strand.
CCCACTCAAGATTCACTGATTTGAGTAAGGGAGTTTCTACTGCATCTTTGAGAATCGCAGTGAAAACCAGAAAATCATAGATGGTGCCATGTAGACATTCTGTCCTTCACAGCTAACCATCCACGTGACAGAGTTTTTGCACTCCATTTACAAGTGTGACTTCTTTCCACCCAGACAGTAACTGCAGCTCCGTGCTTCAAGTTTCCTTTTTTACCTTTCCCAAGATATCAGACGAGACTTTATCTTGGTGGCTCCATCATCACCCTTTATCTCTGGGAAGTGGGTCCATAATGAGTAATTGCAGTTGACACATGATTAATCCAATCCAAAACATCTAAAATATTGGGAGGTCACTAGTCAAAACAGCAATCCTTCTAAGGTCACAAAATACACACAAAACATTTTGGAGGGAGAAGGACCCCCTGCATCCACAGTATGGGGCAAGTCCATATACCTCCAGAGTGTATGCATACCGACTGTGAATTCACGCAAAAATTGGAGACAAGAAAAAGGAAGAAAGTAAGGAAACCATTACACTCACTTTCACACTTTTCTTCAAGTCTAGCCAACATGAGAGGACACAGGCTATCTTTTAAGTTCAACATTCTGAGTGTCGGTCACCTGTCCAACAACAAAAGGTAGAGCTTCCATGCACAAACCCTTAACTCTCTGCAGGGTGATTATCACAGCAGATGCCTCTGCCCTGGGGTACAGGATATTTTGTATAGCAGACAGTCCAAAGAAAGTGGTCATAGAAGGAGGGTAATCTACACATCAGTGTCCTGGATATATGAGTGGCCCTCCACATTTTTCACGAATTCCAGGATTTTCTTCCTCAGTATGCTATTGCCATCTACTCAAAGAGAATGACTGTGGTGTGAGGCATCAACAGGCAAGAAGGGACATATTCCTACCCTCTCTCTCAAAAGACTATAAGTTTATGGGAATTGGCGATAGCTTTATAATAGCAACACACATTCCAAGACAGGCCAGTTCACTGTCAGATAGGCTCAGACATTTTTTGCTGATGCCACACAAGTGATCTCTAAATTTTTGAATAATGAGATCTGTCTTCTACTGCTGAGGCAATCCTAACGTCAACTTGTTTTCCTTCCTGTCCAAGTAAAACAGCTTTTTCTTGGCAATCTCTCCCAAAGTACAGATGTTGAGACATTCTTTAGTTCAGTAATATCCCATATGTCTTCTTTATGTCTTTCCCACATCTTTCCTTATTCTCTAGTTCCCAAAGAAAGCCAGGGTCATCCATATAATCCAGTTTTTGACTTAAAATCTGGTTTCCCCTTGCTGTAGACTTAACTTTTGGAGAAATCTTTTTGCCTGAAACCATTCATGAGTCTCCTAACGCATCCACCCGGCAAGCCTCACATTGACTTTAACTCTCTTTGTTTAACTGCATGGTTTCTCCAGTTGCATTGATGGCCAGGGATCTTACCCACCCAGGGTGGATCAAATCTTGATTTCTGCCCAGGAGCCTTTCACCAGACCACTACATAGAAGTAAATAGCTAATGTTTTGCATATGGGTGATTTCTCGGGGAATGGACTTCTTTTTTCATTCCACTTGAAATCCTGGAAGATTTATCTCAAACATTTGACAAGATATTGAGTTTCATCTTTATCAAAGTACATTTTTTGTCAATATCTAACCTTCAACAGGAATTGAATTACATGGCTTTAGCTTCTTCAAAAATATGTAAGGCCTTTTTGAGAGGCATCTTTTTGTTGAGACCCTTCTAATGGAACCATATGCTCCATGGGATCTTAGTTTTATGCTAGAGAAATGAACACAGCCACCTTTTGAGTTATAATCTTGATTAATTAGTTTTTAGTATGGAAAACACTCTTGTTAGTTGTCACTTCAGCAACAAAGTTGTCCAACTTACAGTCCTTGTGTTCTAAGCCCTTTTTAATCTTATCTTTCATTAAGACAGAATGCCACTGCAGACTTACCTTACTTTTATGTCTAGGATAGTCACAGAAACAAATTTAAAACAGGTCAAATAATTTGCTTTTTTGTTCCCAATTTTCTAATAGTAAGAAACATAGTATAAAGGATAAGTCCAGATAAAATCACTTTAGCTAGGAAATCTAGGAGGCTCTCTCTCTCTCCGCTATCCTCCCTGTGGGTGGAATAAAGTTACCTTGTTGAAGTTTCCAGTAGTTTATTCAGTCAACCTACTTAACTAAATAAACTACTGGAAATTTCAACAAGGTGTCTTTATTCCTCCTACAGGGAGGGTATCAGAGAGAAAGCGAGAGAGAGTCTCCTACATGTGCTAGCTAAAATCATTTTATCTGAACTTATCCTTTATACTCTGTCTTCCTCTTAGTCTTGTCACCCTCTGGGGCACATGTGGGATGCCAGACTTCACTTGAGGCCTCTGTATTGCCTCTACTTTTAGTTTTCTAATAGCGAGAAGTATGGGATACATTATGTAGATCTTCATTGCAAGTAACTTTTTTATTGGACAAAAGTGAAGACACTAGAAAAGATGAGCAGCTTTTTTATTTCATATGCGTCAAACAAACTGGGTAAAAAGGTTTCTAAAGTGCCCCTGTGTCATTGGCTATGTGAATGCTTCATATTTTGCTATGAAAAATGTAATAAAAGATCTGCAAGGAATGGCACTCTACAAGAGTAGAAGCTACTGTTATGACTTCAGAAATGTTTCTTTTGGTATCTCTGCTGTTCTGACATGGAATTCTGTATGTACATCTGCAAGTTCCTATTAGCTGGATGTGACCTCCAGGCTGAGATTGGCCTTTGAGTTTACTGTCATTTGAAATATCGTGTTCAGATGCCACCCAAGAGGATGAGTTAGGGGCTCTGTTTGATACAAAAATTTTATATATATATATATATATATATATATATATATATATATATATGTGTGTGTGTGTGTGTGAGTGTGTGTGTATATATATATATATATATATATATATATATATATATATATATATATGTATATATGTGTATAGTTTACTGTCAAAATTTTGAAAATTGAAAACAATTCTGTTAGGAACACTGAACGGCAAAGCCGAATCCCTGCCTATTAATTGGGTAAAAATGTTGAATCTGATGAACAAATTCAGCAGATTTGACATTTTCAGTGAATATCGAACATGATGTCCATATAGGAGCTCAGGTAAGTTCACTCCTACACTTCAAATCACGTTTTTTCAGGGGGACAAGCCCCTTTGCATCCCCCTGTGGGAGGCTATGCCCCCCCCACCCCATGCTAACTATGTATTCCGACTCCAAGATCACACTACAGTGAAGAAAGAGATGACTGTCCCAATCCACACTGTACTGCGATCTCTATTCATTACATCGAGCTCATATCAGTGAATGCACAGTGGTATTTGCTAATATGAACTATCAGTAATTTAACATTCAACAACATGGGAATTAGCCATCTGCTGTTCAACATTCCCATGTTCGCTGAACCTACGTTCAACATTTTTACTGTAAACCATATCTCTCTCTCATATATATATATATATATATATATACACACATATATATATATATATACACACACACACACACACACACACACACACACACACACACACATGTATTAGATACAAAAATTATATACTTGCCATAAAGTTACATCTTTATGAGCTTATGTCTTTCCTGCAATCAACTGATTTCCCCATCAGTGGCTGAAGGGACCTGGAGAGATGTTTGGAGGAATGTCTGCAGAGGTATTCGGGTTTGGGTGGTTTGTTGTATAAATGTCTTTATGGTGTACATTTATGTGCTGGCTGTTCAGGGGCACCCTTGGAATCTGGAGAAGCAGAGAGGTGCAGAGCTTTATTGATGTGGGGACAGGTGTTAGAGCTTAGGAAAGTTTTCAGATACTGAACTGACTAGTGCCTAGTGTAGCTGGTCTTGTTTGATGAAGTGGATTTATATGGATCATGAAGCTCCATCATTGAGTATTTAACTTTCATTTGTCACCAAGTTCCACTTTATCATTAGTTACTCCATTTTCAGTGTCACTGATGCATACCTTTTTAACCTGTTGTAGATCACCCACTTTATTTTTTTGGGGGGGACAGATTTCCTGTAATAAGATTAATGTCTTATTAATGTATTTCACAGTCATCAAACTTCTCCATTTGTTTTGTTATTCTAATTGACATTTTCTAACTCTAACTCTAGAATAACAGGAAGTTCTTCATTTAGATTGCTGTTGTAGTAGTCATTACCGATTGTTCATCTCCTTTGCAGATAAGAAAGGCGAACTAGTGGCCAAAGTATATCTAAATGACTCATGCCCATTCAAGATTTATAGTACCAGGGGCACTGCAGCCACTGTGTCATTCTTAGCATGAGTGGACACCCAGACTATTTGGAAGCTGCCACTTCATCACTGTTTCACACTTTCTTCAAGTAATGGAGGATGGATATTCACTGTAGGAAATAGGTCGGCTTTGCTAAGGTAGTTTTGCAAGGCATGTTGAAACCCTGGCATTCTTCCTAGGCTGACACCTAGGCACCATAAATTTCTGGGAATCATTCCAGTAACAAGGGTTAATGCAGTGCTGATCTAAATGAACCATACAGAGGACTTGTGTAGGTAACTTAACATAATAGAAGATGTTCAAATAGCTAACGCTTGCCAGTAGAAGACAGGTGACCATCTCTGCTAGTTTAGAGATTTCCCACCCAGAAATCCTGGCAAGGCCCTTAAGGTGAAGATGTAGACTAAGGGGAAAGGAAATATGCAGGGAAGAAGAGGCATAGTACACCCTGCCATGATCCAGGAGAGGAAAAAAGAATACTAGTAGAATAAGGAGGAATACAGATATTTCCCTAAACCACTGCCCAGAGCTGGACAGGCTCATGGCCTTGCGGACTCAGAATAAGATAGAGGAAGTTATTGGTACTCCAAGCTGTCCAAAAGAGGTATAAAGGCCTTTGAATTATCATTTGAGGGATGACAGATGGAATGACTTTCCTAGTATTGCGTATTGTTCAAAATGCGCTTTTGCAGCAATGGGTTCTGCTTTTGGGTTATGTCCAGAGATATGCATTAATCTGCTGCTGATATTCAAGCAGGGTGTAGCATGCAATTTTAATCTCATGTTTCAGAGATTAAGAAGTAATTGAGTTCGAGTAGATGTTTCTTGACTGCTCTTATAGACCTCATGCAGAATTATTTTTCATTGCTTGAAATTACTGTTGTATCTTTACCTGTGTTTCACATATCTAGAGTTTGGGCTGTTCTTATTTCAGTCTTTGTGGAGACACTTATTTTATACATTTGGTAACTGGGTAAGCCCACTGGACATGTTGATTTTCAAAGATAATTAAGGAGCGCTGTCTGGTTAAGTGATTTGCTCAAAGGCACACAGTAGACACATGGAAATGGAAGGAATCAAACCATGTACCTTGGCTACAGGAAGCAGCTTATTAACAGCTTATTAATAGCTTTCTTGTTGTTTTTGACCACAAAATGCCATTAACAAACTCTGCTTACTTTCCCAAGTGCACAAGGATATCCAGTCCCAGGTAAAGGTGATAGTTTAAGTGGCTCACTTCTTTCACAGGGTTCTGTACTGACTTACTATTTACAGTTTAAAGTAGGACTTTTTAATAAATTTGTAACTCCTTTTAGCAATATTGACATTTTAACAGATGTCATACTTAGCCTTTGTCTCTGTACATTTTGTAACATGGATGTTGCATTGCTTATAAACTAAGAACAGGATACACATGCACAGTTGATGCATTCACTGACACAAGTGTCATTTCCTGTGCCCATATTTCGCAAAACATGAACTTCAGGTGATGAAGTTCCTTTTTCACAATCCTTGCAGGATGCAGGCTGTTTAGCTTGCAACAGTGCAATGTCAGGATTTCAAGGGTTTTCTAAGCCAACCTGTTTGCATCATTGTTAAACAGTTTTAGGCCTTTGCCATGTTGTCAGATTTCACAGCACCCTGTTTTGAAAAGCCCACCTCATTGCACCTCAATGGAGACGGATTTTCACAGTTTCAAAGCACATGTACATTTGGTATATTAACCCACACAAAAATTAGTAAATCACAGACTCATCTTTTCCCAGGTAGCATGACTGTCTATTTAGGGATTTTGTTTATCATTTTTTCCCCTTAGACACAGAATAGACTTATTCACTTGTAGCCAGAATACCTCATGCAAATGTATCATTGTTTTAAATGTAAAGAAAGAAGGAAACAAATCTTAGTTTTAGACATACCTTCCTAAGGGTCAGCTGCTCCCTTCCTATGTAGTCTGTAACATACAGCCATCAGGGAGGATTTTGTCTCTCTCTCAACTTTTTTCTGCTTCACTCATTTTATCTTAGACAGTCTTGTTCATTAAAGACACTTCTGCTCTAAATCCTATGAAGGCCTTATGGATTAAACTGTTTTTCACATTTATGTGAAGGTAGGGCCTACCTGTAATCCCATTAGGGATTAAAGATTTACAGACGAGCAATCAAATCACCGTCCAATGAATCATTAATTTCTAAAAAAAATAACCATTAAAACCTGGGAATCAACAAAAAGCTTCACCCCCCCCCAAAAAAAAATTATATATACCAAGTCTATGGTTGTACTGCAGTAGAGAAAAGGGGAAAAATCCTCAAAAAGCACACCACTGAATCGCACAATATAACACATTGTGGTAAAAGTAACCATTACATTACATTTTTGATCTACAATCACTCATCCACCAGTGCTTCAACCACCTGTGAGTATATCAGGATTCAGTTCCCAGGCAGAATTTCATTTTTATTCCTTTTAACAAACCAGCTTCCATCTGTCCATTTAGGCTGCTTGCATTGAAAGTTTTAGAAACCTTCTGCACATCAATTTTTGTTATCTTTAACATGAATATTTTTAACTGAACTACCAATTTTGTAATGTACTTGACCTTGCAAAAGTTAGAAGAGACAGAAGAAGTCAGCCACTAGCTAGTGGGTCTACTGCTTTTTATTGTGTGGGCGTTTGATTGATAGGTGTCACAATTCTAGAAGGAAAACTAGGAGGCAGTAAAGGTGGCAGAACCTTTGTAACATTACTTTTAGTTCTCCAACCTGATTTTTTTTTTTTGTCTAACCTCTTCCTGTGACATTTTTATTTCTTTCATACTCCCTTCTCCACTGGGAGAGTTCAGTTTGCTTCTAGTTTTGTTCCTGATATGATTTTGGTGCCCTTTGTACTAGCCTGTTCCCTTCCTGCCCACTGCTATTCTGGCTTGCTGAACAATATTTTCTTTATGGGTGCCCCTGGCTGGGATAAAAATGAGGTGGTGGACAGGACTGGCTTGCCAAGGTAATGCCATAGTAGGCACTTGCTAAGTTACAGGTAGTAGTTTGTATCTCACCTTGTGAATTAGCCTGCACAGGTTCTGATTCTTTTTCACTTATTGCTTCTAGGAGGAGGCAGCTTCTTGCCTTTTCAAAAATCTATTGCAAAATTTAAGGCTATTTTAGACATGTAAGAGTTTGCATGTGGAAATGCTGTGCTGTTAATTTGTGAAGTTTTACTAATATTTATTATTTTAGGACTGCTGAGTTTGTTGTTTTTCTTTTATTTATATTTACACGAGGCTCAGTTATAAGCAAAAAGTTCTTCACTACATTTCTCTTCTGCTGAGTCTTAGCCACCTCTGTGGATCTGTTAAATTCATTTTCAGCGCTGTTACCTTTTCTATGTTGGTAACCTACCTTATTTTCTTTGCCATGTATGAAGTTCTTTTTTTTTAAGTGTTTTATACATTAAACTATCCTGAAAAGTGGTACCTCCCAAATGGAAATTCTTGGAACTCAAATTTCATACAAGAAAACTTAACAAAACATCCCCTTGCACTGGACTTTTCTATTGAGTTTTTTTTCTTCTTAGAAGACAGTTTACATACTGCTCCTTACCTTGATTAGGAGACTGTCAGACTGAGGCCTTAATGTGTTCTCTACCATATATAGGTTTTTCATGAAGATAGTGTAGCATTATCTGTCCATCCTTCCTTTATGCCTAAGGTTGGTCCTCAAGTAGTGGCCTGAATGAGAAGATTCATCTTTTTCACATCATTCACAATGCACCAAGGAAATAATTTTATATTTTACAGATTGCTAGATATCAGTTATGGACGCACATTTCCAGTACCAAAAATGTTAGGAACCATGATTAGTTGTTTGTGAGTTTTGTCCTTAACAAGTCATTAATGACTGTGTGAAAGCAAAGAGTTCTTGCTGTATTGCTGATTTTTATGTTGTGATGCTGCTGCCAGGCCCATTTGGGAAACTGTTAGAGAATGCCTTTTAATCAGTCTTTGTCCCCACTGCATCATTAGCCCCCTCCTAACCAACTGGCCAATCATTCCCCGTCACAAGGAAGAGGGGCAAACGGGAAGGATTGCTGTCGTTTAGATAGCTATTAAGGATGGTTTGAGGATTTTATTTTTGTTTCAGCCCTATCATCCTCATGAACAGCTGGCTTGCAAAGCCAGAGATGGACATAAAATGGGATATATTTGCTTTGTCATCTCTCACTTCTACAGTGGGAATTGCCAGCAAGCAGTCCTGCCTCCTCTCCTCAGGTGCAGAAATTATTTCCCTGCTCTCCACCAAACCAATCACATTTTGCCATGTACTCCCTGAGTGCCCACTACCATCTTTACTACCCTTTGCACCCCCTTGAGAGAAGTGAGCAGGCCACAACCCCTTCGCTTTTTTCCTTCCCTGCCTGGGTTCTCCATTGCCAGAGTGGCTAACTGAAATTTTATTGCCTGAGTTGCAAGGACTTTCCCCTTCTGCTCTAGAGAGCCAGGCTAAACTGCTAGGTAACATTTTGTTAGATGGCTGGCTACCTCAGCACAATGACAGCTGTTTTGCCTATGGTTTCATCAAGCATTGCAAACATGATTCCCAGTCTAAGGCTAAAGTGCCTATTTTATTTCATTTATTTAAATTTGTTTTGGGGTAAGATACTGATCCAAATGGGCCGTAATCAGACCTAGCATGGGTTATATAAACAAGATAATAATGATTTGGTATAATAAGTTGCTCAGGTTAATAACAATTGACTTTTGAAATGTTTGCTTAATTATGTGAAACAAATACATATAAAAGCTAGGTATCCACCCAGGCTCACAAGTTACATCTAACTCCTATAGCAGTCCTGTGAGTAAGTACCACCATCCACAGAGTTTATTAGGGAAGAAGGGAAAATAAGTAGATTGCCAAGCCTTTCTTCAATATCATACTTGCACTACATACTTACCAAGAGTAACTTAGATTTGCAAGTCTGCCTCTGCATGTCTTTGTCATGTGAGAGGAAACTGGAGTAAATGGAGAAAACCACTACAAACACAACAAGGACAGACAGACAGACAGGCTTTCTTACAGAATGTAACCTTAGCACAATATTGAACTGGATAACCTCTAGCTGTGAGGCAACAATACTTTTCCCTGTGCTAGCCAAAACTAGGTATATAAACAGGTAAAAAAACAGTTTTAGCAGTCACTTCATAAAAATAAAATGGGGCATCCAATAAGATCTAGACACATTATGTATAATATGAGCTATTAGCTAAGATGAGTTGAAGGTAGGATCATATAAGAGGGTTGTAAGATATATTTATTTATTTATTTAAGTTTGATGACGGGGGAAGTCCACTGGGCCATAATGAGCCCATTTTCAGTGGAGGCCCAGGGAGAAAAGCTCCAAGCTATTGCAAATTACAGTTAAACAAAGTTAAACAATTAGACATATGGTTGTTAGCCCTTTGCAGGTTAGGTTAAACTAAACAATTACCTAAAGACAATTTTGTCAATAAGCACTTAGAAATTCATCATCTAAACAAATAGGTAATAAATCTTTAGATAAGGTAAGCAGTTAATGAATGGAGAAATTAGTAGAACATTTAAAACTGAAAGTACAGTGTAATAGATAACTGAGAAGAAATCAGTCAAATAGGGAAGAGAAAGTGTAGTAGAGAGGCAGCAGTGGTGGTAACTGGTAATGAAATTCAGAGCAGGGCAGAAAAAAAGGGGAGGAAGGGGTTTATGTTGTAGCGTGAGGCGGGCATTCCCATTTGGATAACAGACAAGAGAAAAGCTGAGATTTGAATTTTGTAAAGTTTGGAAGGTTGCGTAGGTGAGGGGGAGGATGAAAGGGATTAAGGGGAACTGGTGTTGGCAGTGAGAAAAGGAAATGAGACCACTTTGTATGAGTGTGCTTGTGTGTATATTCAGAGGGGGTGAAAATTACTGTTGATTTTATGTTGGGAGGTTTTTGAGGGTGCCTTTGCAGATGGTGGATTAGGTAAATGTTTCAATGCTGATACGAATTCTGGCAAGTATTTAGAGGTCTAATTTTAAAAGGAATGGAGACACAAAGGTTTGGTGGAAGAACAGAGAAACTGTGGTCTTAGGTGTAGCTTTGTGAATGATGGGGATACTGAAGAAGTTACATTTTGTTATCCTTGTGAAGCATTTGTCCACTAGGAAGAAAAATGTTTCGATAATCAATTGTAGAGTAGAAAGTTTCTTGCTGCAGATCTCCACGGGGATGCTGACTAAAACATTTACCTGCACTTTAGATACAAAACATATTCTTCTGCATAGCTGTTACTATATAAACTTGATTGATGGTAAAATAAAGTATAGGACAGATGTTTGGGGTATTTGCTGTTGTACTAGATATTTGATGTCATTCCTGTCTGTCCAGGAGGACTACCCCTGACTTCCTATTTGTATTTTCTACTAGGATTCCTTTGGATTATTTAATCTTTGTTGTTCTGTTGACTATGTGTGTGTGTTGACTGGGCATATGCCTGCTTTGTAACTCTTGAGGGCTAAACAGGAAATGGCTGTAGAAACAGCACACTAGGAGCACATTGTTGTAACATGGCCTTGTCTTATAATTATATGAATTTAGTTTCCTGATATTAGAAGTTGGGATAACAGCAGAAAATTACACACTGCTGCTGTGGAGTTGGAGTGTGAGCTAGGGTCCAAGTGCTGTTTATATCATGCATGTATGATTTGGTTTCATTATACCTGGAACCTTGGTTTAAAAACCAAGAAATGATTTTTTTTGCTGCAGTCTGGATGGGTAGTCGTAGGTCCCAGAATGAGTGACTAGCGTATAAATCAGTCAGTATGATGTGCTGAGAGGGAGAATATCCAGTGGTAATTATTCTTCAGCCAGTGGTTAAGTTTACTGCTGCTGTTATGATCTACTATAGTCATAGTAATGATGTCAACTATTTTACCTCACACAGCTATACTTTTCATAAAGGGACTTACTACGTGTTTACAGTAGTTAATATTCATGACCTGGTGAATAATTCCTTTCAAATTGTAACCACTGAAATGTTTTCATACTTCTGAAGTGACCATGACTCCACGCCTTCACATGTCCCTACTGCTCCTCCTTTTTGTCCATTTAACTGGATCTGGAGGAACCAAAATACCAGATGTGGAAAGATCTGCTGGAGCAGGTGGCAAGAGTTGTTTTTTTATCTCTTCATAGCCTAGTAGTAAGTTACTGTGTGATACTGTAAACAGTGACCACATTTTTTTCTTCTGTCTTGGTCCTTCAGGACTGACTACTGCTAACATTTTTAGTAGTTGCATTTATGGCAAATGCTGATGGTGTGGACAGCTCTCCCACCTAATGACCCCTGTTATCCATTGGATGGGGTCACTGACTGTCATCTTCTTACTTGGGGGGTATAGGTGAAGTAGCTCACCCCCTCCTGTTCTCATGATTAGCTTGACTACACTTTCTTCTCCTAACTGGTAGTGTTTGCAGTCTCAAAAGATTTTGTGCATGGCTTGTTACTGTTTCATTTCCATTAGTGATATTTAGAGACACTATAGCAACTCTTACCTGGTTGACTAAGCAGAGATTTACTATGACATTGAGGTAAATACTACGGAGCACAGTCACAATGCCATTTCAAGGAATGTTCCGGAACTTGCACACATTACAAAAACTTTTCATAATTCACCACATGTGCTGCCAAGAAGGCTTTTGTTAGCACGGTACACGTACTGAAACTAATTTATAAAGCATTTGTTTTATTTTATTTTATTTAAATTTGTTGACTGGGTTAGGGCAGTGATCTACCACAATCTATTTCTATTTCAGGATGAACCTGGGTGTATAACACACAGCAATGATGTATAAAATGAATGAGTGCATGGTAAAAGCAAATGCAATCTGTTTAAAAACTGTTTACAAAATAAGAGAAACATAATTCCAAGTCTGACAGAAGCAAAGAGTAGTTCCTTCATGGGTTTGTAAGTGGTAATTTGTCTGTAAGTGCTTGAGCATGCAGTAGGTTTACAGAGATGCTGTCCTGTATTGGTTAGGTAGTAAATGGCTAAATGTCATGGGGATGTACAGTAGACTTTTGGAGACAATACATGGTGCTCACCATCTAAGAAGAGCATATTTAGAAACTTGATACAAACAAGGAGTAATTGTGTTTTGCTTTAGTTCTGCATATGTGAGTAATTCTGTCCTGCACATATTTATAAACTTGGTGCAAGCAGTGAATAATTTTGCTCTGCACTAGCAGTAAGGAAAATGTCGCTCACTGTTTAAGCATGTGGTATGTTTTGAGACACTCCATGACAGAGAGGGATAAAGCCCTAACTATATTGCAGGTGACCTGAGTTCGGATAGTGACTCGAATGTTTGTAGGAGCTGGTGGGGGTGGGGGTGGGGGGGTAACTGGAGTGAGCAGCCACTGCCTACTTACCCTTTCCGGGGAGGAAGCCAGTTGTGTGTGTTCTACCACGAGTGACACATACTGGGAATACCTGGTCTCCACCCCATGGAGCCTGCATCTATGAGCCCATGCTGCCATATACAATTGCACTATGAGCCAAAGACAGATATGGTGAAGCTCAGAAGAGCTACTGCAGAGGACGGGCTGTTCTGCAGGGGGAGGGCAGGCAGTCTCACATGCCCAAGAAGACTGGCTGTTCCCTACCATCTAGCCTTTACCATGAGCAGCTGAGCTTATGGGGGCTTCCCATTCAGGAACAAGTGGGTCATGGGACTCTCACCTGACTTTGATTTCCCAGTTCCCATGACTGTGGAATTAATGGTTCGATTGGTTGAAGATAGGGGAGTCAGCAGGCTTGGTCCTGCGGGGGTAAAAATGCAGTATGTTTCTAGAGAAAGCAAATACATAGGCAAACATATATAGTAGTTTTTTAGAAACTATATTCAAAATTTGGATTACTTAAGTGTTTGTGGATTGACTTGTAGGTGGATAGGGACAGAGGTAGGAGATGCTTGTTAGTTACTTATTGTTTGTTTGAAAAGTTGTTAAGATGAGTGCTTAAAGGTATATCTAAAGTTACAGTAATTTAATTATGGGATCCTCACAAGAATGATTGGAAGACATTGCTGAAGGATTAAGAAGGTTGTTAGGGTTTTGTTACTGAAGTATTTATATTATTCTGGTGTTTGTAAAACAATGGCTTCTCCTGCTTTAAGTGCATTTTTGAGAGTTTTGTTGCTAATTCTGTGAACCATTAGAGCTATTTGGAGAAGATGATGGTCAACTAGACTGAAAGCTTTTGTAGAGTCTACAAATATTGCTCCAATAGTTGCCCTTGGTCCATTCCAATTAATATGTCATCTGTTAGGGTCCAAAAGCCTGTAGTAGTCCTATAGTTGGGCCATAATTCACACTGTTGTTTTTTGAGAGGAGTCCTTGGGCTGATAATTAAGTTTGCCAGTTTTCCAATATTTTTCCAGCACCTGAGAATATGGAAATTGGTGTAAAATGCAAGGAGGATTTGGGCTTGTTGAATTGTGGGATTGGTTTAATTATAGCCTCCTTCCATATCCTAGGAAATGTATTATGGCAGAAGCAGTGCTTATAAATGTAAATGCTTAAGAAGGTAGATAATATGCTTGTAGCCCTATTTTAATAAACCATGGATATAGGTTTTCAGTGCCTCATGGACCATATGGACCGTCATCTGGAATGTTATTTATTACAGATTCACTTTATTTTGTTGTAGCTACTTTGAAATAAATTATGGGAGTGTGGTCTGTGGATGGTAGTAAGAGGTGGATGTAAAAGGAGTTGACTAATTTTGTTTAGAAAGGCTTGCAGCATAAATGAGCCATTGAAGTTTAAGCAGCAGTTGCTGGGGAAAGGGTTATTGTTTTTGTTCATAACAATAAGTTGTTTAACGTGTCTCTAATTGCTTGGGTTTTATATTGTGATGTTTGATGATTTTGGAGGTAGTTAGCTTTGCGTTGTTTTGCTGGATTATAAAGATTTAGGAATCTATCCCTGGATTCTGTTGAGATGACTTCCTTCCATGAATTCAAGGCTTCATCTCTCAGCAGTAATAGAGCTTTTAATTCTTTAGCTAGACATTTTTTTAATTTGGTTTGTTAAGGAGTGTTTGGATTTTATTTAATTGCTGGAGTATTGACAGCTGTGTTAGGTTCTTGGCAGAAGAAAATAGGGTCCAAGTTACTGCAGTAGGGCTGGCCACAACCGGGGTGCAAACATTGGCTCTAGATGATGGTAACTGGGTATGCAACTCCCAACCTCATGTATAAAATGGGAAGAAGGGGGTATGGATGGAAGGCTTGGCGCTAGAGGTTTTGGAAACTTTGTAGAGATTTAGGTCTGAAGGTAATTTCAGTAGCTGTAGATTTTAATTTGCTGCTAATTTGGAAAGTTATTGGGCAGTGGTCACCAAGAGATGATGGTAGAATTTTTGGAGAGGAAAGTTTGTCTGGAATGTTTGTGATTACCAGGTCTGCAAGAGAGAGATAACAATTGTTTGAATTTAGGTTGGATCTTGTGGGTTCAGAGATTAGATGAAATAAGGAAATGTCTGTCAGACATTCATTGTCATTGTTCTTATCACATAAGTTTATGTTAAAGTCTCCCATAATAATTAGTCATTTGCTACAAGGGGTGGACTTTTCTTCAAGAGCAGGAGGGGTGGTAGGTAAGGTGAGGCTATTTAAAAGTCTGGGCCCTGTAAGTTAAGGTCAAGCTCATAGGTGGTGGTAGCTTGAGAATGTGTTACTATTCAAATCTACCCTATATATAATATCTTTCTATCAACACCTAATCTGTTTCTTGGCCTGTTGTTTAATCTACACTTGTAGCCAGGAATGTTGGAGTAGAGGTAGCAGGTGTTGTGTTTAGTCTAATTCAGTAATTGCTTTGATTCAGGAGAGTGAAACTGCAAGAAGTTGTAACATTTTTCAACATGTTCTACCTTGCTCTTACTTTTTTTTGCATTAAAGGGGTAACCTTAGGGTGATGGGGTTTGTGTGAATCTGTTTATGTAACTGAGAGGTATAGCCTGAGTTTATTTTTATATTGCCTTTAATGTAATTGGAGGCACCCAAAACAGAAATGTTGACCGATCCTCAGATTGTGTGTTTTTTTAGGTGATGAGGACAAGTAATGGAAAGGTAAGAGCAGTAGGTGGATATAGATGTGGAGACAAGGCTATGCATATTAGCTGATAGTGTGGAGTTTAGGGATGGTGTTTGATAGCATGACTGAAAGTGAATGTTAAAATCATTAATAACTGGGAATTCTGAATGCATGTTTGAGTCATTCTGTAAGAGTAAGTTAAATGTCACAAAGAGGGAGTATGCATCTTGATGTGACATTATATAGAACTTGAATTTTTAAGTACTTTGTCTGAAAGTGAGATTGGTTTAGTATGGGATTTAAGTAGTTTATTCTGGAATGCATATTTTTTTTTGTACTGAAGTAACTAGGATACATGTGGTTGTAAAGGTGAATTTAGTATGGAATTAAAATTGTCTTTAGTTTGCATTGGGGATGAAAGGATGTATGGGGTGTCTGGATGCTTGGGTGTTAATATATGCTAGCATTTCTGTCTAGGATATGTTAATTTTAATGTTTGTTATGAATTTGTGCAGAGGAGGAGGAGAATAATGTTTTCATTACCATTTTTGCTCCTTTTTTTCAGGTACTATTGTGTATGTAGTGAGGTGTAGACAGGGATGTCCTGCTGGCTTGATATATTGGACAGCTGTGGCTTTGTCATAGGTGAAGGAGCAGTTGTACCGAATAAGAGTAGGACCACCAAGGACAGCTGGGGAAGAGGTGGAGGTGGTGGGGACAAAGCAGTCCATCAATCAGCTTGAGTGTCAGCCAATCAGTGTGCACAACAAAAAACAATGTGGAAAAGGTGCATACACTTAGTACTGTTTGTATTAAAATCATGAATTATAACAGTGAGTCACTGCTTCCTGTTTCACCCCTAAATTGTCTCTGTATGGGGGAACTGAAATGTAGCTTTGGGGTAAGAAATTGTCACTCCTGTCCCAGAGACAGTACAGCAACTAGTCAGATATCAAACAACTGGAATCTGTTCAAGCAGTGCAGAAAGGACATGTAGCAGCCAAAAGTGTACTAAAGACCCTACTGCTGAACCCATTCAGTGCCATTGGAATTCTGTATTGCATATTAGTCCTGGCAGTTACAAAGTTAAGTGAAACCTTGGGGAAGGGCTGCACCACTCTTCTCCTAACCCCATCACAGTATTGCTGTGCAAGGTGCAGTCGAGGGGGAATAGCATAACTACACTATCCAGAGGGACACATAAGAAGAGTGACCACTGTCTGGTCAGTGAAAAGACTACAGGTGACACAGGAAATGATGGCTATAGGGAATGCCACCTCTGCTGAGCCATTGTTTCTTGCAGCAGAACACTCAGCAGCTTGTGGTCATTTCTGGGAAGGAACGATCTCCATGGCAGCATTCAGTGTGGCTCTCCCTTATACCAAGAATACCAGGTCAGGGCAGTGTCCTTACAGGGTTAAGCTGCATTCTCAATTAATTTCAATAAAAAGTCTTGTACTTAATCTGATAAAACACTTGGAAATGGCCTGCAATGGACTGTGAAGTTTCCACACATTCTCCATAGAGGAAAAGTTCTCAAAGTCCCTTATGAAGCTTAGCTGCTTGGGATAAAAATGTGCTCATTAACCCCAAATGTGCATCTGATTCCAGGTGCTCTGACTTTGTATGGTAACCCCCCCCCCCCAGGACTATTTCTGAATAATTCAAAAAGCAAGAACAAACATGGTGAATGTGTCTTCTCTTTCTGTCTGCTGGACATTTGGAATATCTTAAGAGGACAGAAAGTCAAGTTTTTCATTTAGCAATGAAGGTCTGACAGCAAGGACTGTGGGGATGCATCTGTGAAATAACATAAACCGCATCTATGTCTCTACATACAAGGACAGTATGTTCATCTTTTATCTTGTAATTACTTTCAGACAAGCCCATACAGCCTGTCTTGTAGTTCTCTCTCTAGACCTCTCCTTCCCTGTATATACCCCCTCCACTAGTAATTACAGTTTTGTGGCTTCTCTTTTATCTCAAAGTGCACAATTGATGTAAGCATTTTCTCTATCCTTGGAACATTTTTATGTGACATGATTGCTGTTTCCACACATCTCTGTATGCAACACTTTTTATTTTTTCATATATAAATTTTTTACTTGCTTGTTTTTGTTTTGATACTGAGAAGGGTGGGTAGCACATCAATATGGCCCTTTAACATTGCTTCCTAACAGTTGTTGGTTAAGTGGTTCATTTCCCAGCTGGAGTCCATATTTTGCAAGGTTTGCAAGGTTATCATGGCTTCTGTGGATTTATGTGCATTTTCACTTTCTTGTCTGGTTTCATCCCAAATGTTAAAGAGATACTATTAGAAGTGGCATTCCTACAAATTGTGTAGGGGTGTGTGTGTGTGTGTGTGTGTGTGTGTGTATGTGTGTGTGTGTGTGTGTGTGCATGCATACTTGGGCTCATACCCTGTGATGGACCAGCAATCCAGTGTGTATAGGGTCTGTTATACATCCATTGCTTCCTGAGACAAGTTCTGGCTCCTCTGCAGCCCAGAATAGGATAATGTGGAACCAAGAAGGTCCATCTGGGTAGAAACTGTTTGCACTGCAGGCCTGAAAAGAAAAAATTTCCAACATAGTATGGGATGCATAAAGCAGAGCTGCAGAATACGATGCAATAAAATTGCTAAGTTATAATCCAGTGTTAGCATTTAAAGATATAGTTCTGGAACAGATAAATCATGTATGCATACATTGTGTGTATACAGAAATCAGTAATAAATATACGGTTTACTACTGAATGCTTGATGCTTGGAAGGTCGAGTCGAGCAATAAATGTACCCACACCCCAGAAGTTGGCGTGCTAAATACTGGCATACCCGAAAAATATACTAAACACAAAAATCTCCACTGCTCCACACCCAGAATCAAGTGTTAGTATAGGTCTGGAAGGGGGGCAAGCTAACTCAGTCAGTAATATTGATATCTGACATTCCGACTTTCGATATGCAGGTTTTGCACAGCTTGACTGAACCTTCTGAGTCTCAAGCATGTGATTGTAAACCTATATATGTATATATATATATATATATATATATATATATATATATATATATATATATATATATCTATGGAAACAGACAGTTGGTTGAACTAACTTTAGAAATGCTGATGCAACTGGTTGAAGAGTCATTTGACTAAAGAATGCCAGCATTACTTACTACAAACTTTCTGTGCAGTGGTGTTCTGGGACTTTCCCCTTACCCCACTGTGTTACAATCTTGTAGTTGGTGTGGGAGTACATTGGGTTTGCTCACCTGCAAAAAGACATGTTTTTATTTTTGTTTAATTTTCTGTTATCTGAGGTTCAGACATTTTTGTTTGATCATTTGCTGTTCAAAAATGTGTTTTTGATTGCGTGTCTGACACTTATGTTTTAACACAACATCATTAATTTGCAGGAAACGGGGTTTGTAGTTTCTAGTTATCAGATATGCTGAACTGCACAAGGTGCTGAAAGTGCACTTCCCTGATGGAGATAGCTATAAGGAGATATCTCCCTTTTCACACAAATATAGTGATCTTAAAGGTTATTATATGAATTAGGAAAACAGGAGGCATAGCCTTTTTTATTGGGGTGTACAAGGGTTTTGCCTTCTAAAACAGCAGTGTTAAAATCACTGTTCCAATGTCATTTTAAATATTTTCAGTTTCATGTAAAACAGCATTTGCATGAACATTTTTTCAGATGTTCTAGACCAGGGCTGTCAAATCTTTTTGACTCAATAGCAGCTTACCATATTTTGCAAAGTTTGGGGGAGGGGGGGGGGGACATTACCATGTTCAACATGTATCTGTACGCTCAAAACAGTTTGTTGCAGACCCTGGCAGATTTCCAGTATTGAACCGCGTTCCACTACAAACCAATATTATGGAATGTGGGCTGTGGGTACCTAGTACTTTTAATCTTGAACTCCATCCAGCGTTACATACATTTGAACAAATACATGAAATGGACATTCAATATTTATCAAATTAAAGGGCTACAAGTCCCTGGTACAATATGAATAAAGTGGAATAGGACATTCATCAAGAATTAAAATTTTCTAAGAATTTAAGACTTGTGCATCCTGATAAGGGTAGTGGGCTGGTAGTCATGAACCAGATTGATTATGTTCAAAGTATGTTTAATATTCTGTTTGAGAATACATGTACTGAGGCATCTATTAATGAGATTATGTCTCATATTAGAAAATTGATTTACAGTTATATGATACGTTGATGCAGGGGCAAATACAAATTTATTCATGGGACTAAAGGTGGAGGTGTCACAACTTACATAAAAAAATGTACTTCAAAGCTGGTCAAACAAGATGATGCACTTGAGCTTCTCCATGTTCAAATTCCCATAGAGAACATCCCACACTGCTTCTTTTCAAGCTATAGGTCCCCCTCTATGACCCATGAAACCCATAACTCATATTTAAGCTTACTGGAAGCACTCGCCATTCAACCCAATACCATATTCATGGGTGACTTTAATTACCCCACTATTAGCCGAGAATCATGTACAACATCAAACATGCAGGCACAGAGATTTCTGGATTTTGTAAACACAGACTCCTTGGACCAGATTGTCAATACACCAACCGGGGTGCATAGAAGCTGGGTCTGGTCATCACTAATATTGGAGAGCGCTGCACACCCCCTAGTGCAATGTCCTCTCTGGCAAGGTCAGACCACAAAATGGTCTCCTTTGAAGTAAAAATAAAACCCCAAACCTCAGCTAACCCTGGCATGTTCAGGAACTACTCTAAAGCTAACTTCCTACTATTTATTAAGTGCTAAGCTGGTATATTTTTAAGCCCCCTCAAAGGCTGAGAACACTGCTGCCTACGTGTAGCTGTTCACAGAAACCCTGTACAAACATGTTAATAGCTGCATAGAGGCAGATGTACCCATGAGAAGTAAGTACAGAATTAACAAAAAAAAACAGGGGGCAGTATAACAGAAGGAAGATAATGAGGGGTATAGACCCAGCAGGATAAAAGTGCTCTTAGCAAACTACTCAAAGGACAAATAAAGTCTACCAAAACCAAATTTGAGATGACATTGACCTCCCAGGCCAAGAACAACCATAAGGCATTCTTTAACTATGTTCACAACCTCAAAGGCAACACACAATTGTTAATGGAGCCACCCACACTGAGTCAGAAGCTATAGCAAACCTACTGGCAGCCAAATTCAGCTCTAACTTTACATCTCTCTCTCCCCCTCAGGCTCCCCTCAGGAAATGCCATCAAGTATAACTCCCCCTACTGTCATTAGGGAACAGATCCTTAAGGCTGTCTCTAAGGCCAAGAATACTGCATTGATGGGCCCTGACGATATCCCAGGCCGCATTCTAAGGAGCATGAAACATGACCTATGAGGTCCTCTGGAATCACTATTCAACTGTAGCCTCCAGTTAGGCTTTGTGCATCACTAATGGAGAGCAGTAACTGTCATCCTTCTACACAAAGGCAGGTTATTTGTCGAACCTGGAAATTACAGACCCATAAGACTGTCTAGTCTCATATACAAAGGCATGGAAAGAATTATCATGGAAATTATCAATAATGACATAGGAAACCTCAAGATACTGGACCCAGCCCATTGTGGGTTCCTCAGGGGCAGGTCATCACTACTCAACTTGGTGGACTTGTTTGAGAAGTCAGACAAAACGGTTTACACTGCCTACCTTGACCTGGCCGAGGCATTTGACACAATATCCCATTCAGATATTTTTGACAAACTCAAGAGGTTAGGTATAAACCCTTATGTCACCCGGTGGATAGCCAGCTGGCTGTCACAGACAAGACTCAATAAGTTAGAACCTCTACAAAGAGGCCAGTTACAAGTGGAGTCCCTCAGGGATTGGTCCTGTGACCTCTCCTTTTTTGCATCTACTACTTTGAGGTCAGAGCCAATGTCGGAAGCCTTTGGCTGACCAAATTTACAGATGATTGCAAATTAGGAGCAGTTATATAATCCTCCATTGAAGCTAATGTTCTCCAGCCAGGGCTGACACTGAACAAATAACTGTGTCACAGCCATGGCCTAAAACTAAATGCCAAGAAATGCATAATAGTATACTTCAGGAATTCAGTCACACCCGGTAACTATCATATTGGCAACACACCTCTAAGAGTCAACTAAGTAGTTAGGGTCTTGGGGACACACATAGATAGTAATCTATCCTTTGACCATCAATTGCCTATAGTAGTGATGAAATCATTCTGTGTTGTGCAAGTTGTAAACAAAGTTATGGCATCTAGGTCTAAGTAGGTCATTGTTCCACTGTATTCAGAATGTATCAGACCTATCAATGAGTACAAGGCCCCCTTTGGTAAGTAGCTAATCAGGCACATTGAACAACTGGAATGTCTGCAGAGGTTCTTTTCTAAAAGAATACAGGAAATAAGTAACATGTCCTTTGCAGACCACCTCAAAGCCATATCCCTGTACACAGTCTCCTACAGGCTGTTGAGGGGAGCTCTATGCCTGGCATGCAAGGTATTGTCGGACCCCACTCTGATGGACCCCCTGCATATCCACAAAACACACAGTACCAGAATTACCCATTTTAAAGACTTAAACATTTCTAGTGATATAACTAGGACCTGCTGGAGAGACAGGTATGTATCCCAGAGACCACCCCTTCTCTGGAACAGGCTTCCCCATCCATGTGAAGCAGAGTTCCTCCCTAACCCAATTTAAGTGTAACTTGGACAGTTAGATGGTGAACAGGAATTTCAGCTCTGATTTGGCACCTATGTCTCTAATGGATAAAGGCAGCCTATAAATGCTTCATCTGCCAAGCCCCTACTCACACTTATCGAGGATAGCAGAACTTGTCAGAGATTTGGGTTGCATGACTAGGCTTAAGACCCCGGTGATCATTTGCATAGCACACATCTATGAACCTATGAGCCCCATGAAATCACTGAGACGTCTACAGAGCAGCATTCTCTTTTTCCTCTTCCAGTTTGACTAACATTTGCTTTAAATCCTAAAGTAGCCAACAAAGTTCTGCCTATATTCACCCTACTTTGCTTGTTGCACTGGTACTTTGTACTTTTTCTAGAAATCACTCAATTATTCTTTTGAAAAACAATGTAGATGTGTCTAGTGTTAATGTTGAGAGTAACCGCCGAGGCCTGTATTATCCAGTACCACATCCTTAGCCAGACACATTGTGCCCCAAAATAAATCTTACAAATGCATTCCTTGTCATCTTGCCTTTAATACCAAAGGATCTAATCACCAAGGTCTCCTTCCCTTGCACTGATTGTTTGGGACAGCTCAAAGACCAGATGGCAATCTAACAGGCTCACACATGGAGTTGTGTATACTTCTAAAGTCCACAACAGCATCAAACAAGTTCTTGCATTCCCAGGGGAGATAGCCCAGTTAGCATCCTTTCAGTCTGCTGCCAGATAAGTAAATATTTACTGTTCACCATGTTCTACAGCCCTATTGGTAAAAAATTTATTTAAAAAATGTGCACATCTGCATAGACCACCACACACACACACACACACACACACACACACACACACACACACACACACACACACACACACACACACACACACACACACACACACATTTCTGATAAGGTTCTTTCCTCTCTCATTCTATCCTAAGGGAGTAAGGGCAAGTTAAAATCCTCACTAATGAATGGGGAATCTGCAAGAAACAAAACAGTACTTGACTTTTCTAATTTCAGAAAGAAAAGTCATCATCTTAATTTGGCACATAAGTGATACAGATGATGATTTCTTCTCTTGTGATTTTTTTATATGACTACATAAGCCATCCTTCCTCTTAATTTGCCGCCTTCTTCAGTAAGTTACATCTTAAAAGAGTTTTTTATCGTATTGCTTTCAGGCAATATGTGAAAATAAAGGGATTATGTAGAACCTTAAATAGAAAATGGAAACTCATTCCTTGGTTCTTTGGGAGAGTGGTTAGTTATGGATTCATGTCAATCTATGGAGCACATTTACACAGAATATAATTCAGTACAAAATACTTGGCTAAAAACACCTTTCAGTTATGTCAAAACAAAGCTTTTTTGCAGGGGTCCAAGCCTTTCTTTGCCACACCCTTGTGGGACCCCCCCCCCAAATAAAAATGTATGTATACCAACTACAGTGTTGCTTAACAGTGGGGAAAGTGAAACCTTAATGATCCTTCAATATAGTTTATAGCTATTTGCCATCTACCAAATTATGTTTTAGTTCCTTTTAGTTACTTACCTTTCATCTGTTCCTGATTTTGCAAAATGTCCCTCATTGTACCTCATATTTTTGCTCAGCCCACTCATACAATTTTTGATTTTCTTGTAAATCACTAAGGATTATAGACACTCAGTAATGTCCGACATTAGAGTTTTGTACTTATAGTTAAGAGAATGAGTGTGAATGTAAAACTGATTGTTCTATAAATTTTTAATGTGAATTAGAGTAATTAACACCATCCGTGATTTTGGTCCTTTGTTCCCCACATTATTTTTGGCTTTGTCTAGTGTTCTTGAAGATAAAAGTTGAATGATATGTTTAGCTATTGGAATAATTTACCTGCTGATTTCAAAAACTGCAAGCAAATTAGCAAATTTAGACTAGTATGAGTTTATGATTTGCTAAAAAAGTGTTATAGTTAGGAATGATCATTTGTTGTACTGAAACAGCAACACAGTTTTGAAGGTGTTGAGTCCAACGCCAAAAACTGATGTAAGTGCAGAAGGACTTAGAAGTCACAAAAGAAAGAGGGACATAGTAACCAAACAACTGAGTACTTTTTTTAAGTACAGCTTTGCTGTTTCAAAATGATTGTTAAAGGACAATGCAAAATCCTGTTTAGTGCCTGACCTTTGATGTGGTCTATTATAAAGTGAAGGTGAATGTAGTGCAGCCAAGGTGTGGCCATGAGCATAATACTTAGACACAATAATAGTAAAACAGACAACTTTGTGATAGGGGAATTTAAGTAAATTTATTCCAGTTTTAGACTTATTCACTAGCATAACTGGAGGAAACTATGGTAAATGCATTTGATCTGACATACTTTATTCTTTAGATTGTGCTTATTTTAGCATTCATAACTGCAAATCTAAGTGTAAAATGGTGTATGCTTTAGGAGTGAATCTCATATGGAGTAAAGTAAACATGCTAAGCAGTGCCCACAGAAACTATACTAGACTATCCCCATGATGAATATGCTAGGCTATGCCCACAGTGGATATTCCATGTCACACCCACAGTAGACATACTAGGCTAAGCATTGCCAACAGTGATTATACTAGGCTAAACCCATAGTGATTAGGCTAGACTGCACCGCATACAGAACTTTATATAGACTTCCCCAAAGTTTATTGCCAATGCTGGACAGGTTTAGTTTACTAGGACTGAGTCTGAGTTTGTTTGAATTTTCTGGCATAAGAGAATTTTGCTTTAAATGCGGAGTAATATTTTCAACATTATGCTCAGTATAAAAGAAAACTAGTATAGTTGTATCATAGACTCTCTCTAATTGCCTTACTTGCCATAGTGCTGCCAGTAGCCATTTAGGAACACATTGAAAGAAACTAGGATCCATGGTCATGTGACATATGAAGTGTTAGGAAGAATTGTTGGAAGCTGCTCTGTCCTCATTCCATAGACCAGCTGACTCACCTTCCATAGAAGGATGGAGAAAAAAAAGTACTAACCATCACTAATGCAATGACGTGTCACATAATTATAACTCCAAACATACTGAGTATAGATGTTTGCCCGTAGAAGCTACAGATACCTCTTTGATTCAGGGTTTACCCTTGGTATCCACATGGTGCATTGTTAGTAGTACATAATGACCACCAAAATTAAAATGACAATAAACACAGGCAATACTTTTTTTTTCACTAAATGTAATGACAGTGTGCATCTATGTAGGGAAGAAAACCTCTCCAAACCCTACTACATGGGGAGGGGGTTTCACCTCCTATATTTATATATATATAATAATAATACACTATTTATATATAATAATAAACTGTCCTGGCCACCCACAAGGGAATCATCTCACAAACATGACACTGAAATTTCTGCTTCCAAACACAACCTCAGAAATCTAACCTTCTAACCTCTTGACCAAGGCACCATCAAAACATTTAAAATGCACCAACAAGCCCAGCTCCTGCAGTGAGTCATTACTAAAACACATACCTGTGGTCTGCCTGTGGAAGCAACTTCATCCACTGCATTGGTTAATGCTCTGGATGCTGTCCTCTGGATCAGTTCTGCTTGGAATAAAGTTCAGTCAGAAACGATACAGAAGTATTTCAAGAAAGTTGGATTTGTCACAACCCAAGAGCACGATGTTTTGGCTTCATCAGACAGTCCATCTCCCATGGCAGAATTCGAAGGAGTAGATTTTGAAGGTTTTGTTGCAATGGATGATGAGGTGGCAACCTGTAATGAACATGACCCAGAAGCAGTTTTCCAAGAGATATTGACTGAAGTATAGACCAGCGTAAAAGTGCATGAAGCAGCTGATGAAGTGGAAGAAGCAAGTGAGGATGACACAGAGATTAAAAAGGCTCCAAAAGAAGAGGATGTCAGCCATCTGATAATGCAGTTGAAGTAATTTGCTGTGGAAAAATGCCAGGTATGCTGAGTGGTGTAGCCAGTGTTGAGAGTGCTTTCTCCACTAACCTTTGTAATTAGAATAAGAAACAGACCAAGACTGACTCTTTTTTCAGAAAGAATGATTAAACCATGAGAAAACAGGAAATATTGACTTTTGTATGATACATTGTATTTATGATTTTACTGTGTTTTGATTATGTATGATTTCATATGATATTCTCTAATAAAAGCTGCACAAGAAAGTAAAGTACATGCATGTATCAGTAGAGTAAGCCTAGTTCCTTATGTTAACCACCTCCATATGTTGACCAATTTGTTACAGTCCCATGGGTGGTTAACTTTCAGAAGTTCTACTGTAATTGCATTTTAAAGACTTCTGAGAGCAACAGGCTAAAATATTAGGCTGTGTTTTTGGAGCCAGCAGTTTACTGGTTATTCTTCGCGGAATATATTTTGATGATATTACTACTTAAATGCCACTGAAGAAGGACCGAAAACTGTGTAATGCAGCCAATGGTGGTAGCTAGTCCCTAGCTCTAACTATCAGTTCCACACTGTCTTTAATCCATTTCTTTCATGATAAGCACATTCTTCTGGTAACCTCTTCTAACCCATCAACACCCTTTTTGCGAAAGAAGAACTTCCTATAAGTTCATCCATACCTTCATTTTGCATTTATGTCTGCTTTTTTAGCACAATTTGTTCAATTTTGATTCCCTTCAACTTACATTTTAAGAATTTGCATTAGAGTATTATACTTCTTCACTGTTTTTTCAAGCAGCCAATCTCTAATACACACTTTATACAGTTATTCTGTATAGGGATGTAGGGGAGCTACAGTCTATCCTGGCACTCACTGAAGGCAAAGCAGAGAAGCTAATTTTGGATAGGATGCCAGGGACTTGCAGGATGTGTGCGCACACGCACACACATACACACACATACACACACACACGCACACACACACACACACACACACACACACACACACACACACACACACACAAGCATGCATACCTCTAGGCGATTTGAAGAATTGTCAAGATTGGCTGTAGCATGCCTTTGGGATATGGGAGAAACAAAGAACTCCTATTCGAAACCTACAAAGACACAAGGAAAACCTGCACACTCCACTCAAAAGGCAATCCAGCTAACCAAACTGGAGAATCAAACTCCACTGAACATTGATTCATTCTCTTTAGTCTTTGTTCAAAAATCTCAGAGAGTTTGTTTCTTTTAGCTCTCAGGTCTGTCTCAGCATGTCTCTCTTCACTTTTTCCTGTAAGACTCCAAAGTGCACACACTACTGTAAGCGTGGTTTCACTAAAGCTGGGTAATGTGACACAAGACATCTAGTTCCCTGAATCTAATTCTCTTGCCACACATGCCAACACCCTGTTATAGCTTACTGCAGCTGTTTCATTGCCTCGCATGGTTTCATTTTCAACTTCAGCTCTTTTATAGTACCTATAACCAAGAAGTGTACAAACGAATCAGTGAGATATGGAAAGGGAAAAATAAAGAAAGAAGTAAAACAATAAAAATCAGTAAATATGATAAAACAACACAGACAAAGATAAAATGCAAACATTTTGGGCCAGTTACCTCTTCTAAATGCATGTCCTGTTCCATCTGAACTGTATATTTTTTTTCCCTTAGAAGTGGTCAGAACTTAACATATTCTAGGTTAATGGTATTAAAAAGAAATACCTGCATTACACAAATCCATTTTAGTATGAATTTACTTCAAACATTGCTATAAATCAGTTGATGTAATCAGCTGAAATATTTATTTATTTAGTTATTTACTGCTTGTATGTATGCATGTATTTATTTATTTTTCTTTCTTTCATTTATTTTCTTATTTAATTTAATTAATTTCTCTTGCTTTACTACTCAAGTAGCCCAGGTGGTAAAATTCTCTGTTAAGAATTGATTTAGGAGCACAAGATTTCAAGTGATTTGTTAGTGCATAAAGTGAGATTATTGCAATTCAGACCTGCTTATTTCATTGCTTTAATCAGCATGTTTACCACTTTCTTTCCAATGCTTAGACTGCTTCATTTACAAAAAGGCTTGTTTCATTTTGAATCTGTGGCAAAATGCTTTGTGGATTGTGTTGAGAGCATCCTCATGCTTACCTGCATTTAAACAAAACTAGCTAAAGACTCTAAACAGATTATGAAATCAGACACACAGCAATTGCATACTTCAGACCAAAGTACTGTGTTTTCTGAAATTTCCAATTTAAAAAATAGTAGCCAGAAAGATCTCTGTAATACATTTAATGTAGAGATTGTCCGTTTTCACAGTTCCATCACACTGTGTAACAGGGTACTTTGTATGCAGATAAACCAGTTTTGCACCTAATGCAATGTGAGAGGACCAGAACTGGTGGAAAGGAATGCAGAGTGCTTCATAGTTCTAACACACCTTTCTGACGGTGCTTTCACAGTGTAACACATTATTTTATTTATTTATTTATTCAGCTTTGTTAACTCTGTCGGTAGATTGGTCAAAATACTCTTTTCATCTATGTTTCCAGCCAGTAGGCATATTTGCGTAAACTAATTACGAAAAAACTCAGGGTCAAGCAACATAGTATTATATGCTGAAATCTTTACATAAGTATAATAATGGTGCAGTTTACATCCTTTTATAACATCTCCATTAGAAACAACATAAAATGGATGGTTCACAGTAAATATTAGCAATGATAATGCATAAATGCCCTACACTTACACTTTATTACAAGCTAACTTAGGACATTTCCAAGTAAACCCCTCAGTTTTTATAATATTCATAAGAATAAGAAACGTTGCTGCATCACTGTTTACGTTACACTGTTTTCCATGATAATGTATTGCATGACTGCAGTATAAAAGAGGGTGAGGTTGGCAGTGGCTAGAACTGACAAATTGTAATCTCCTTCGTGTTATATGCATCACTGTTCATAGGTTACTACAAAGGCTACAGCCTTTTGAAAAGGTTGACCACCATCTTCCCAAACTGGAAGCTATGTATACCCATGTAGTTTTCTAATTCCTTTCCAAAAGTTGAAGAGGCTGTCAGTCTTTTGAAAGGTGTGGGAACTTATTCCAAAGGTGCAGAAGATATTGTGTAATGAACCTGCCATGTTTACTTCTGTTTTTAATGGAAGTTTTTAAGTGAATTTTATTTCCAGACCTGTCAGCTCTTCGTTTGTTTGTTCCAACTCAAGCACACAGCCTCAAATAGGTGGGGAACTTTCATAGATCAAAATATAAGGAATAATTACCTCTTAGGAGGCAAGGCCAAGAAAGACCAAGAACAGGGGTAGTTCTTTTAACCTGTCTGTGTAACATAGACTTCCAAGCTCATAATTTCTCTTAGTAATGGACCTCTTTACCTCTCTGTTCTCAAACCATATGTTTTGATAGGACATACAGACTGAGGTTGTTGTGTCTTTTGGCTTTTCCCGGTTAGGGGTCGCCACAGCGGAACTCCGGTCCGCTAATGATTGGTAGTTGATTTTTACGTGCCAAGTTACCAGCCCTGACGTGCAACCTTCAACAAAGGTACGCCCATTCATGCATGTCTCCACGCAGAAGACGCTGTAGCTGAGAATCGAGCTGGACAGCACCTTACTGTGAGACGACAATGCTACCGCAACACCACCACCGCGTATTGTACTTAATTGTTGGTCAAACCAATGAGGGGCAGAGGTCCACAGAGATGCCCCTAAAATGACTAGAAATCCCTCTGAATATCACATGAGACACACCAAAGCATTTCTTGCTAGTGAGACAACTTGTCAATCAGCTGAGAGGTTCCTATGTGTAACTGAGCAAAGAGCGGGTTATATGTAAGTAAGAACAGTTATTTCAGGTTTGCAGTCATCAGGTAATCCTGGGACTAGTATCAACTTAGGCATCAAAGAAGGATATGCTGAAAAGAAGATGCCCAAGTACAGAATGCTGTGGATCCCAACAGGTTACCTTTGCTGCTAAGGAGAGCTGCCCATGCAGTGGATCACTTTAACTCTGAGCTCACGAGAATATGTCTATGATTCATGTGTGTGGAATGGTGTCAGACACCTTGGCAAGCTCAACATATGCTCCATGCATCTGTACTCCACTTGTCCCTTGCAGTCTTGTCAGACTTTAACACTAATATTTTGTTTTATACCCAGCACTGATTTCTTATCAGTCTCCCTTCCGCTCCCATTTAAGGGGATATTTCATAATCCCATAACTGAAGTTGCATTCCCCATTTGTTTGATTATTGGAGACAGAGAAGATAGTGGTCAGGTCTTCAGTGTGGTTTGCAGTTTTATTATCGCTGGTGTTATGAGAATGGATATGCCTTGATATCCATTCCTGTTATTACTCTATATTTTTAACTGATTCTAATAATTTCATATGTACCTTAACTCTTTTATTTATGGTACTGAAAGATGGGTAGTGCACACAGTCACTGATGCAGATATAAAATATTTTTTTGTATATTTATTTAACATTTGTTTACCAGGAAAGTCTGACTTGGAACAAAGCCAATTTTCAGTGGTGTCTTTGAAATGTAGGAGGAAACTGGCGTACCCGGAAGAAACCCACACAAATACAGAGAGGACATTCAGACTTCGCACAGAAGGCATTTCACCCAAGAATTGAACCAAAGAACCTCTTGCTGTGAGGTGACAGCGCTACCACTGCACCACTGCACTGTCCATGTTTTTTTCTTGGCTATGGGTTAAATACATTTTAAATAAGGGCAAGTTAGTGAGAAATGCAACAGACTAGAGATTTTATTGGATGATTTCAGCTAATGTAGCTACTATATTTTCTGCACACAGTAACTATGCTTTGCATGGTTCTAGTTGTTGTGCACAGCAATGAGGTGTGTTTCACAGTGCGTTGAAAAGTTTAGGTGGGTGATGTCTATTTTCTGTGGATCCTTTTTTTATTAAGTTATTTGCTGTATTTATGCAACAGGCTTGTCTTCGTGTTATTATTAGCTTCACTCAAGGTAAGCTTGCTAACGTATAAGAACTGTCTGGGCTATGGTTAGCAATCCATTAAAAGCCTCACACATGAATTGCAGGTGGTGTAACTGACATGTGCTAGTCAAGTGAGAAACTGACCATGATATTGCTCCACGGAAATGCTCACTAGCGACTAAGAAAGTACTGGAGCTGAATGCTGCATCTGATGTTCAAAACTACTTACTAGCTAACAAGAACACGTCTGAAAGGCTATTAATTTCATCTTGTGTAAGTGAAGATTCTAACTGTTATATACCTTTCCCTCCATACCACAGTATAAACATTAAATGGTTTAACATTATTAAGAGATAATTGTTCATAGATTCAGAACCTACAGTACTACAGCTGCCAAGTAACTATATGTCAGAGAGTACATCCACTGCCACATGGCTGTAGCAGTTGGGAGTGGCACATAAAAGTTGACTATGTTGTCCAGGTCCAGCTTCCTAAACAGAAATCTGTTCAGATATGTCGCATTTTTATAATAACTATTGTAAAAATGTAGGCCTCCTTATCACCATCTAAAGATATATTTTCACGTGATCTAATAGAAAAGCACATTGTAGCATGTATAATTTAACTACACTGATATAATACAGTTAATTTTTATTATTTTTCTTGCTGTGAACTATTCATTACAAGCTACAAGGAGCAAATATCTAGCCAAGGCTGATATTTTTTCCTAATGCTGCGATCATTACCATGGCAACAAATTTAGGGGCTAAAAATAGTTATTGAGATATAACCGGGAAAGAGGTGGTCACTGTAGCATAGTGAGATAAAACCCTGATTACAACCCAGATGACCTGAGCTCATATAGTAGCTCAAGTGCTGGAAGAGCTGGGCAGAGCTGAGTTGATGTGATTGGCTGATGCTGGCTTACCCATCCTGGATGGTAGTCTTGGTCATCCTACTGTCATGCAAATGAAGGCTTGTGCAACAACAAGGGCCGTAGAACTGGTGTACATGGAGTTGGTGATACGAAGCCTGTGACAATAGATTTCTTAATTTGTGTGTGTGTGTGTGTGTGTGTGTGTGTGTGTGTGTGTGTGTGTGTGTGTGTGTGTGTGCAGGATGGCCTTGTGGTGAATGTATTGTTCATGTCAGCCACCAGGGTTGGGATTAGGGCCATTCAAATACACCCACATTGCTAGGATGCCACTGCCATGGCTATTTGTATGACATCCTCCCTGGTTAACCCTGCAATAGGCATGGCAACAAAAAGGAGATTGGAAAAAATATAGTTGGTAGGGTGCTTAAAATTAAGACAAATTTTCCCTCTGGGTATTGTTATTAGCTATTCTTCACTAAAAAGTTATTAGAAAGTGGCATCACTGGAGTGGCTAAATTAAAGGGCAATTTTCCTGTAGCTTTGCTTGCAGCAGGTAATGAAAAATGAGCAAAGAAAGGCAGCAAACTACCCCAAGTAATTATAGGGTGTAGCTACCCAGACATGTTGGCTCACTACATACTCCTGAGTCTTGCAAAGCTGGTTGTTAAAAGTGAAAGGAGTTTTGTTCTATTTAATTCCCGTTATAGTCAGTGTAACCATAATTACAACCCCTGGGTTGAAAATAAACAAATATATAAATAAGTAAAATAACATAGGTAAATTAAGGCTCTTCTTGGTAGCACATCTGAAAAAAATAAGAATATTTACCTGTACGGATGGCTTCAATCATTGCCAAAGGCACAAAAGTGCTTGATATAGTGTCTATAATTAAATGCATTCATTCATTTACCTTTAGTGCTGTTAGCTGTACTTTAAAAAAAAAAGTAACAAAAAATAATTGGGAGGAGTGGACAAAGGTTCAAAATCAAGACAATTTTTAAATATTATTCTAATTTATATATAACATGTATGTAAAGAAATAGACTTTGCATCCATAGGCATTTTCTGCTGAATAAAAAGTATTAAACTTGTATGTAAATAAGTGACTGTAATTCTCAGTGATTTAACAGAAAATCAAAAATTGTAGGACAGACAGGGCAAAAATATGAGACAAAATTAGGGGCATTCAGCAAAATAAGGGATTGTTGAGAGTTATGCCTTGCAGCCATGTTGAAGGTCATGTAAGTACACACTGTCTCCGGTTTACACACCCAGTTGCTCACGTAGCAGCTGAATGCCAGACATAATTTTTTTGATTATGAACTTTGAAAGCAACAGTTGCTTCATTTTATACAAAAATAAACCAAAGAATACAGCTGCTTTAAATTAACTTTGATTTAAAGTTCACCTTAGACAAAAAGTGCACTTTCATGCATGGCCTCTTTCCCTGTCTGGAATGAGACATCCTGCTTTTATTAGATGAAAACATTTAAAAGTATGTAAGAAAACAGAGTATATATTCTATTGTTTGGTTGTATAATATTTCTCTTAAATAATATACAAAGACCTCAGTCGCTTGCACTAGGCTCCAGGTACTGCATATGTTTGTTGAGCAGTGCCATTTCCAGTTGTCTGACTACCACACACTTTGGTTGGTCTCTTATACATTAGCATAATCACAGTTTAAAACTGTTTAAGCACCTGCCTGAGTGCAAAAACCTACACAGTATAACCTGCACCAGTGACACAGAGGGACAAAAACCTGCACATTATAGCATGCAGCAGTGGCACAGAGGGACAAAAACCTATACATTATAGCATGCACCAGTAGCACAGAGGGACAAAAACCTGCACATTATTATATACACCAGTGGCAAAGAGGGACAAAAACCTGCACATTATAGCATGCACCAGTGGCATAGAGGGACAAAAACCTGACTATAGCTGAGGCGACCTGAGTTCGATTAGCAGTTTGGGTGCTTGACAAAGCAGACTGGGAGGACTGTTATGCCCATTCTGTATGGGAGGGATAGTGGTATCAGCTGGCATGTGTCATTGCACTGCTTACATGGCCTCTGCTGGAGGGCAGGATTGTGTCAGGATGTGGGGTGCCAGTGCAGGAAGGATGAATGTGTCCATCTGGGGGGTGGGGGGGTGGTACCAGTTGGTTTCAGACAGTACTCTAGCTGTGCAGCTTCTGCTGAGGGGAGGGAGCATTTCAGGATGCGTGATGCCAGTGCAGGGAACATGTGGGCATTCCTGCCGAAGTCATTAATGATTGCCCTTTTCGGCTCATGTGGAGGAGCATGCACGTATGTCCTTTTGTCCTTGCATGTGTGCATGACCTTGCACTTTTTTATATTGCACAGAAGGTGTTCAGACACTAGAATGCTTATTGTTAGTCCAAATGAATATTTCCATATGCTTTATTTTGTTATTTAATAATGTATGAACCCTTAAGTAGGTCTGACTTCATGAAGAAAGTTGGTAAATCTAGGAGGAACAAGGCTAAATCTGTAGTGCTATGTATAAATTATAGCAGGTTAGGATTAGCATCCCAGTCATAATCCTATGTGTTATATAGATACAACAACTCTGTTGTTTCTTTCGCTCAGCCAGGACTACATTTTTTGATATAAATGCACATTTTACATCTTACTTCCCACTGTTATGGAATTCATTTTAGGTTTAAAAGAAGAGGAAAAAAGTCTCAGTTGCTGTGCCTCATCCAAATGTATCCTTTAAAATAAGCTAAAGTACTAAAATAGTTCATCTTAATGCTTGATATTAATGTAGCAAAATGTCAGCATTCCAAACGTGGATCACTACACTTTAACCATACATGCTCATCATCTCAGAGGTAGGCCTTTAACCTTTGTATAAACGGCACTAAATTAAATTTTCATGGGTACAGTAATGAAAGCAACAGCCAGAAAACAACAAAATGAACAATAAAAACTTGCAAACAAACTTAGCTAAAGCCAAAAGGATCAGTACAAACCAACTGCTTTGCAGGGGGATCCAAGCTTGTGATGTTCACGCCC
Source organism: Protopterus annectens (assembly GCF_019279795.1). Lineage (NCBI taxonomy): Eukaryota > Metazoa > Chordata > Ceratodontiformes > Protopteridae > Protopterus > Protopterus annectens. The sequence goes on from NC_056737.1 coordinate 193,861,026, forward strand.
ATAGCTGACAGAAAAACAGGTGCAGTGGTGTTCAGCCCAGTAAATCCTAAAGGGTTTGTGGTTCATACTTCATTAATTGCTTTGGTCAGTGCGTCAACTCTTCTAGTCAAGTGCTGTATTAGTAAAGTTAAGTTACCGATGGTAGAGGTAATATTGTCAAAATCATTTTGTGTAACTGAAGTTTGAGAACCTGGTACTGCTCTCAGTCAGTTTGTACTGATCCTTTCAGCTTTAGCTAAGTTCGTTTACAATAATGAAAGGGTCGTGTGGTCAAAATGGCAGAGGAAGTTGCCCTGGTTGTATATGTGAGTGTGAGTACCAGGCTATGGCTGTGGGAAGTTGTACCTTTATTTATTTTACTTACAATGGATATTCATGAAAACTAACTGAAGGCATTATACAAAGCCAAGCGGTAGTCAAAAGTACTGTCTTTGCATTGTGGAAGATAACACAGCAGGATTTGTACCATTAGGGGGTTTCAGCATTCCACATCAAGTACAGAACTGTAATAATGTTGGTGATTGTCTAGCTACGGGATTTGAACAGCTTATTAACAAACTCACCAGGACAGACAATAGAATAGGCTTCAACAGCTGTGAGCCTATACCATATAGTAGCACACATTAATACCTTCTTTTGCCAGAACTGCTACAATTCAAAGTCTTCCTTTTGAGTGTGTTGGCTTGTAATTAGCTGTGGTCATTGTGCCTCAGCTGGCCAGCTTCCCAGATAAAAATATAGCCTTAGACTGTTTTAGGAAAGTCTTGACTAGAATGTTAGACAAATATGCACCAGCTATGCAAACAATAATTTAAGGACATATAATCCCATGAATAACCAAAGATATCTGAGAAAATATTGCAGAAACAGAACCAGCCTGGAGAGAGTACAGAAGAATAAGAACTTTATAAAACAAGAACATTTATTGTATTGTGCAGCTTGAAATAAATAATAAACAAAGCAAGCCTATTACAAGGTGATACAATGTAATAATATCAAGTACTCAGAAAATTCTGGGAAGGTGTTCTTGAATTTTTCGGAAAAGGAAAAATGTTAAGAATGACCCACCAGCCCCAAACTGTCACACTAACACAGCTGACGTATTGAAAGACTATTTATCTACAATTTCCCAGATCAGTGGAAAGAAACCTCACTCCACTGCATCCAACTTTAGATTTTTTAATTTAAATTCATCATCATTAATGCTGATGTCAGCCAATATAGCAGTAAAACATTCAAGCAAAAAAAAAAAAACAATCAAATGCAAACGTAAGAATCTTAGTGCTTTTCATTGCTTAGCCTGTGACAGAACTCATCCTTTAGACGCTAAGTGTGGGAGTAGTCCTGGAACTATAGAAGCTGATATAACTTATTTCACTCTTTAAAGTTGGCAAAGAAAATTATTGACCAGTAATTATACACTGCCCTTTGGTTAATTCTCTTGAGACTGTTACTGTAATAAATTTCTGCTTTTTGGGGTATATCATAATATTTCAACACAGAACCAACATTGATTCTTGCCTACAAATGCTGTTAACCTGCTAGATTAAATGTTCTTATTTCTGAAAACATTTAAATCTTAATTGCCCACAGTCTCCTTAGGATGTGCCTAAATGTGCCAGTTGAAGGATGTAGCCAGCCTATGATAATTTGTTTCACCAACCACTTACCTCATTGCAGTTACATGTCAAAAGTTTGTCTTCTCTCTCTGCACTATGGATACAAGTATATCACAAGGATCTATATTTGGATCCTTTCCATTTGCAATCTTTACAAATAAAATACAACACCATACTAGTTGACCACAGTTGTTACAATATGCTAGTCACCACCCCCTGTTTAACAATGCAGGCTACCTCCCATCATTAACAAAATAGCAACAAATAGACTTCAATCTGCAGGTCTGTACTTAATTAGGGAAAGAAGAAAGTTGTGTCCTTTGGCACAGACTTGAGAGAAACACTCAACAGCCTTTCAGGTAGTGGGTAACAGCAACTTCAGGCAAAACTGGGCACGAACCTACAGATCCATAGTGCTTTGGTCACAGCTTGAATTTCAAAGCACGTGTAAATGACACCGTCAGGTAGACAAATCAGAAGGTTGGTGACAGCTTCACAACTGAAACACGATGCTCAGTAATACAAGTGGTTGTTATTTTAATGTTGCCATATGACACTAATTTTGGAAGACTTGTCACAAATCAGTGATTAGAAATTGGATGTGGCATACAACAGAATAGCCAGATTTGCTACAGGACTGCTTTCAGCAGGGCACCACTGAATAACCTTGAAAGACCCTTGATTGGATGAGTCTAGAATATAGAATGTGATGCCATTAGTATAAATTTGCACATGACCTAATTCACAAGAGATGATTTCATGATCTTGGAAATATATTAACATGATACCAGCAATACAGCCATTTAACATCCTGCACACAACAGATGTTGGGGAGTCCCCAGATGTCAAGCAGGGTCGGTGATAAATCTCCAAGCAGTGTCATACCTCATCTCTGCAACAGCTTCCCACAGTCACTCAGGTGTAGAAACAGTTTTTATGAATTCAAACAGGTAATAGAAATACACTTTATCTCAGTAGCATCATACACAGTTTTGAGTTACCTAAAATCATCCCCAGATAGTTGACATCGTAGTGGTGAAATGCTGTAGTTTAGGCTTGTTCAGTAGTCCATACTCCACTGTCAACAGTGCTAAAACTTCGAAACTGTTATTTTTTTTTAGAAAAAATGTATCCCTTGGAAGAGTACTTTTATGATTTTCTTTGCATGAGCAGTCACCTCTAGTAATTCGTATTGTACTGTGACATACAGCCTTTCTGTGTCAGTGTGCTGCATGGACTCCCTCCCACAAACTTGAAGACTGTAAACTATGATAATCACCCTACCCCTGCCTCAGTCCCACTGCCACACCACAAAATGTCATGAGACTTCAGAGTAATATGGAAACCAAGTTTAAAGAAAAGTGTTCAAAAAGAAAGAATGAAATGAAACTATTTAAAACCAGCCTATTTTGATGGTAAGAAAGAATGATGGAATAAGTGGAGACATATTATTTAGGAGCACTGGATGAAACAGAGAGGCTTGGTGAGATGTCTAGCAACATCTGTGTCAGTGGCTGACAAAGCAGCACACTCACCTTTGTTGTTGGAAGATGTTGGAAAACCCAAAGGTTGCTGGTTCTGTTCTCACCACAGGTGTTTGGATTAATTTTCCTGTACTGACATTTCAGTACAGCATGATGCTGGGGCACTGCATTTCTGAGAATGCCTTCATTTGGATGAGACATTAAACCAAAGAGCCATCTTCCTGATTTGGTGGTAGCTCAGATGGATGTAAGACATCCCAACAACAGAACTTGTACAAGTGCTCATATGGATTCAGGTATCGAAGAAGATTAATTCCTAATTAAAATAGCAGCTAGGAGGACTTTATAATTCCTTTTGGAAACTTTGTTTTTTTATGCAGCCATTTTAGAAAGAGAAAACTTACTAATAGTAAGAATGCTTATTTCACAGCAGAAAATATCAGTATGCAAATAAATGTATTTCCTAATTCTGGAGTTAGACACATCTTCTTAACTATTTTTTTTTTTTTGCCTCTCCCTGGCTTAGTACAGTCAAACGCAGAGCTAACACTTAACAAAATAATTCATATACCTGTTACAGAAGGTACTACATTTATATACTGTATATCTGTTGTTCACTCTGCCCTGCTTTAGTACAAGTAATGTGTCAGTCCCAAGTATATCTGGCAGTTGGTACTTTGGCTTAAGACTGTCAGCTATAGTTCCTATGGTATATCCTCAGCCCTCATTTGCCTGCTGTGCGACCTTGAGCAAGACGGTTAACCAGATATTGTTCCTGGGTCACTGCTGAAAAGGGATTGTGTGGCAATGGGCCATCCTGGTTAAAAACGGGTATTATTGTTATTATTATTATTATTATTATTATTATTATTATTATTATTATTATTATTAGATGTAAAAGTAGCTATTAGTCTTAAGCTGTGTAACATCTCTACGTGACTTTTTCTGCCAAGGCTGTCATGCTACAGGCCTGTAGTACTCTGGATTTTGTATAATGGTTCCAAATGGAGGATTTTTGTTTTAGTGGTATCACATTCTAAATGTCACCTAGCACAACATGTTATTAATAATGACCTTTACTCTGTAACAGATAGTATTTCTAGTAATGTGGACAAGGGCAGTCTTACAGAAGCAATATTTATTATCCTAAATAGCTTTTGGAAGCGCTAATAATAAAATTCTTATTCAAAAGATACTTGAACTTCCCTTTGCAAGTGTTCATATGCATTGGCCTACTAATTACCTAAGATATCAGCAATAGTTTTTATACAGGTAGTTTTATCAGAGATAAACCCCCTGGTAAAACCAATGTGATATGAACGCTATTGCAGCTGATCAATAAGATAATTGTCTATTGAATGTATTGATTTGATATTACTTGAAAAGTTCTAACATATACCATTGTTTCTTTAGAAGGCTTTTGTACTGTGATGTATATATTAATGTTGTTTTAAGGAGACAAAACTAATGTGTACATAAAAATGGTATACTTGATGCTTGAGAAACAGTATAAAATTAAAATTTAATAGCACTTTCTGAAGCTAACCACCATTTTTGTTTAGAAGGTACTTCATAAAGATAATTTAAGAAGACAGTCTCTTGATATATGGTAATTCATCTGTCTGTCTGTTTTTATTTTTACACTGAAATAGTTGAAGAGCTAGGAAAGATTATTTGAAAAGACTGCTCTAGAAATTGTGAAATATTTTTTTTTTCTCATTGCAGTTATGCGCACATGAAATGCTTATACTTGAAAAAGCATCTAGTAAATAATAACCTTGTATTCATATTGACTAAAATGTTACTAGTGGATATGTCAGGGTGAGGTCTGGGATACCAGACTTGACATAATACATTTATTTGCATACTGATATTTTTAAATTAGTGTTTATCTACATATGCTTGATGATAATAATGACAATAATGTGATGAATATGTAGGTTGGAAACCTTGCTAAATGTACTTGTAAAGCTAAAAGTGAAAGCTGGGCATCATGAAGGATAGCAAAGCATGTTAAACGATCAGACTTGTATAAAAGAACCCAAATCTGGAAAGCAAGGAATATTCCACTAATGTTGGTCAGACGTGTGTTGTAGAGTAGCAGCCGGAAATAATGAAGAGTAAATGGTATGACAGTGTAAACACATGTTGCAATGAATTCATATGGCTATTAGAAAAAAACATGACAAAATGTGATCTGCAAAGTTGTGAGCAGCACTTGAGGGTCAAAGTACTTTGTTGATTGTAAAGTGGTACCTGTAAAGAAAGTTGGTATTACTTGATGAAGGCTTATATCGTTTTCTGTCCAGCCAAGGTGCTGATAAGAGGTTTGGGAGATGCATGTGAATAAAATGGAAGAGGATATGTGCCTAAATTTTGCAGAAGGAATAGGGAAAGAATGAGAGGTTTCTATTGATGAAGTCATGGCATAGAGGAGCAATAAAAGTAACAGAACGATTGTTGGAAAAAGTATTGTGGTGTGTTGTACTATTGTAAAATATGAGCTAAACAAAAGAAAGATTGGTAATAGTCACATAGATCAGTGTATGATGGATGAAGGAAAAAATAAAAGTTAAGAAATATGGGGCCAAGCAGTAGATTGAATTACATTCTGTGTTGACCTAGGGCAACATTAAAGGTAAAAATGTACTTGTTTGGTGACTGGTAGTATTTTGGAGAAAAAGACTGATGAAAATGATTAGGCGGTGGATATAACAGTTTTATACTTGATGAAAAGTGTGCAAGGGGAGAATTAAGGATGCATTGATTATGGATGGAATAGCTTTACATGGTTACCAAACATTTATACAGAGCACGAGGAATAATATGTTATATGGGTATATGTGTTCCTGTCTAAAGATGATATGGGTATATGTGTTCCTGAGTAAAGATTATATGAGTATATATGGATATATGTGTTCTTGAGTAAAGATTATATGAGTATATATGGATATATGTGTTCTTGACTAAAGATGATGTGGGTATATATGGGTATATGTGTTCTTGACTAAAGATGATATGGGTATGTATGTTCTTAACTAAAGATGATATGGGTATATATGGGTATATGTGTTCTTGACTAAAGATGATATGGGTATATATGGGTATATGTGTTCTTGACTAAAGATGATGAGGATATATATGGGTATATGTGTTCTTGACTAAAGATGATATGGGTATGTATGGGTATATGTGTTCTTGACTAAAGATGTGGGTATATATGTGTTCTTGACTAAAGATGATATAGGTATATATGGGTATATGTGTTCTTGACTAAAGATGTGGGTATATATGTGTTCTTGACTAAAGATGATGTGGGTATATATGGGTATATGTGTTCTTGACTAACAATGATATGGGTATATATGGGTATATGTGTTCTTGACTAAAGATGATATGGGTATATATGGGTATATGTGTTCTTGACTAAAGATGATGTGGGTATATATGGGTATATGTGTTCTTGACTAACAATGATATGGGTATATAGGGGTATATGTGTTCTTGACTAAAGATGATATGGGTATATGTGTTCTTGACTAAAGATGATGTGGATATATATGGGTATATGTGTTCTTGACTAAAGATGATATGGGTATATATGGGTATATGTGTTCTTGACTAAAGATGATATGGGTATATATGGGTATATGTGTTCTTGACTAAAGATGATGTGGATATATATGGGTATATGTGTTCTTGACTAAAGATGATGTGGATGTATATGGGTATATGTGTTCTTGACTAAAGATGAATTTGCAGTTCTATTGTTGGCAGTACATGGAAGGCTATTAGGAAGTGTGTGTGTGTGTGTGTGTGTGTGTGTGTGTGTGTGTGTGTGTGTGTGTGTGTGTGTGTGTGTGTGTGTGTGTGTGTGTGTGTGTGTGTGTGTGTAATAATACACATCTGTGCATGACTGTATCAGGATTCACCCATGGCTGGTTTGGTATGATCATGAGGGAGAACTCCTCAAACAGGAATGGATTATTGCTGTAATCCAATTACGTTATTTAAGAAACAAATTGTTTACCATTCTTCAATAATGCATTTGTAAAAAGACACTTCAGTCTGTTTTTTTTTTTTTTTAACTATTACAAAATAGAGATTTGCAAAGGAAACACAAACATATAAGGAAAATCAGGTAGCTTGCTGTTTCTTTAAGTATGCAGAATGCACCTTATTTTTCTTATATTTTCCTCTGTCCCTCAGCATATGCCAATAGAAAGTGGGGGCCACTCAATGGTACGTCAGTGGTTGGACATTTTCTATTGGTATATGCTCGAATTACATCAGGCATGCTGGTTGGGCTTTCCAATCAGTGTGCTCAGTTTTGAATTGTAAAGAGCATTTATTGTATAATTAGTGAAAACTGATGTTTTGTGAATGATTGTGAAAGTAAAGTAGAACTTCATAAATTATTATCTACCTTTGTTCTCCCACTGAATAATACTGAACTACTGCAACATGAGGGAACCTATTGCAAAGTTTAAATCATGTAAGGAAGCATATGTTTAAATTAGATGTTAATAGAAGGAGACTCTCTCTTTATATAGATGCGTGTGTGTGTGTGTGTGTTTATATATATATATATATATATATATATATATATATATATATGTGTGTGTGTGTGTGTGTGTGTGTATCTAATATGGATCCCTTTCTAATAGTCAAAAGGCCATGTCATCGAATTTCATTTTCGCAAGACAAAAATCATGAAAACGAAATGCCCGAATGGCATATTTTTCCCAGGGCAAGTAATCACTTGCCCAGCATGCCCTTTTCTACATTGTACTGCGATCTTGTAGTTGGTATATATATATATATATATATATATATATATATATATATATATATATATATATAGTTAGGGGGTGTAGGGGGCATAGCATCCCACCTAGGTGGGTTTTATTTACTCCAGTGTGTGGTTTGTTAGAGTTTGGACAATAGGTACATTGTCGCTGTTAACATTACATGATGAATCTGTACAGATGGGGTTGCTTTATTAATGTCAAGAAAGGGCAGCATGATGCCCCACTGGTTACATTTTTTGTCACTCAGCTGTAGGGTGTGGGATTCATTCCTGACCCTCTGATCAGTATGTGTGCAGTGTTTATGTTCTCCAGATGTCTTTGTGGGTTTTCTCTGTGATGTTCATCGTGTTTCACTGTTGCAGTCATTACAGTTGGGTTATCCTGCTGGCAGGCTACCTGCAGTCAGCCAGTTCCAAAGTCTAGGTCCGGCGTCGGTTGTTGTCACCTCTTCCCTGACGTCAGTGCGCCAGGGGTATAAAAGATGCAGCCGACGCCATTTTTTTCAGTCTGTCTTGCTGCACGGTGCCCGAAGCAAAAGCAGTTCGCAAGTGCTGGTCGGCCGACTCCTGAAGTTTTCAAATTCGAATTTCAGATCCGAAGTCTTCATTAAAGCTAAGTACCCCATTGGGGAAACTTTTTTCTTGCTCCAGACCGATGTCAGAAAAAGTTAATAACTGTATTTCTTGTGGGAAGCAAATACCTCATGAGGATTTTCATTCTTACTGTGTTCCTTGCCTAGGCCCTGACCATAACATTGCTAGTTGTCGGTTTTGTGCCAGATTTAACCAACGCACTATTAAGCGTTGGTACAATTTTGCATTTCATTACTTTGGCAGAAGATTTAACTATATAATGCCGTTGGATCAGCCGACTACCAGAGTTTACAAAAAACGAAAAGAAAACGAAAAGGACAGGCATGTGAGATTCAAAACCGATGAGGCGTCTTCTAGGCCTGTCGCCAGTTCTCAGTGAGGAGCTTTTGCAGCCCCTGACGCCCGCTACTTCAGAGCCACAGACCACTTCTGACTCCCACGTGGAGCCGACTGGGCCTCTGGAAACTCACGGTATTGGACACTCAGAAATCAATCCCTCAGATGGGTCCAGAGCCGCTGAGTAGGCATCGGCTTCTGAGGGTGTTTTCAGGCCTACACAGTTATATGTAAAACCTACTTCAGCTATAAAGGCAAAGACTAAAGCAGCTCTAAAGACAAAGAAACAAGTACAGCATTCACCTGGACAGGCCTCCATGCCTAAAAAACAGATGCTTAAAATGGCCGAAGACTAATTATTTTGATCAGGGGTTCTCATCCCCTTCAGAAAAAAGGCCTAGGCAAGAGTTAGAATATGAATCTTCAGACCAGGTTTCCATTTCCTCTGATTCCTCCTCTGAACAGGATTACTCTGTTCCTCCCTATGAGGATTCTGATGCTGAAGAATCTATTCCTTCAGCCTTTCCTCCTGAGGATTATTCTTTTGGGGAAACACTGCATACTATGAGGGAACATTTTCACTGGGAGAGCCAAGACTACTCAGAATCCAAGAAAAGGCTCAGAGATTTCCTTTTATTGCCCCAGCACAGGCCCCTGGCTATTCCGCCTGTTTTAGACATTGTAGATGATGTTTTTTCAGAGTCCAGTTTTTCTCCAGACTCTTTGCCACCAGCTTCAGTTAAGCTGGACAGATACTACAGGGTTCCTGACTCACATAAATTTCTGTATAAGAACCCTGCAGCAGACCCTGAAACCATCTCTCAGGGTCCCAATGGGGTCAAGGCTTCTACTGCAAAAAACCCTATCCCCTCTGACAGGGATTCTAGAGCCCTAGACAGATGGGGCAAAAAGATTTATATCTCTGCTACCTTGGCTGTAAGAGCCTTAAATTGCCAATTGCATATGCTTAAGTATCAGCAGTATCTTATGTCTTTGCTTAAACAGAAAATGCCAGCAAATACAGAATATGCAGACAATAAAGAAGTGCAGGATGTATTGCATGCAGCTGAACAAGTTGGAAAGCATACTTTGCAATGTGGTTTGATTCTCTTGAGGCCTTCTGCAGGGCCGCTGTTACAGGTTCTGTCATTAGGAGGCATGCTTGGTTAAGAATTTGCCAGATCATGTTAAAGCAAAACTATTAGATGCTTCTTTACAACATGATACTTTGTTTGGTGCTAAAGCAGAAGAGGTATTGAAGAAAATGGAGGACAAAGCTAAATCTATGCAAACAGTCAAGGATTTCTTGCAGGTACAGCCTCCAGGCCTACAAAAAATTGGTCCTTTCCAGTGTCAGATAGACCACAAAAGGGCAGATACAGATGCCCCAGAGGCAGATCACAGCCCCAAGGCTCATACAGGCCTAAACAATGGGGTGCTTCTACCTCCAAAAGCGGAGAGAAAAAATCACAGCCATACAGAAAACAGTCTCAATGACTTCCCACTTCCAGCACCAAGCACTTATGTTTTGGCAGCCCCTTTGGGAGGAAAATTAGCACTTCTTTCACAAAATTGGCACATGATCACCCAGGAAAAAATTGGTTCTAAATTTAATTACACAAGGCTACAGGTTCCACTTTCACACCCTGCCAAGGCAAAACGGTATGCTACATCTGCCACACAATCAATGGGCAGAGGCACAAAAACAAGTTTCATCCCTCATGGACCTATCTACTCTAAACACATATCTGGATATTGACAAAAAAACAAAACTAGTGAAAACAAAAAAAGAGAGCGGATTTGTAGAACTAAACTCCTTTATTGGTAAGCGCTTTTGTTGGTAAAAGGTAAGCCAACTTCTTCAGACCATCGAAAAACATACAAGATACAATCCCATGTGAAAAGGAATGCCTTTTATACACTGTGTTAGTCTAATCAAGCAATCAATTAATTAAGTAAAAAACAATCGGCAATAAAAAAACAAACAAATAGTTACTTGTGGTTTTTTATTGTTGATTGTTTTTTACTTAATTAATTGATTGCTTGATTAGACTAACACAGTGTATAAAAGGCATTCCTTTTCACATGGGATTGTATCTTGTATGTTTTTCGATGGTCTGAAGAATTTGGCTTACCTTTTGACAATGAAAGCGCTTACCAATAAAGGAGTTTAGTTCTACAAATCTGCTCTCTTTTTTTGTTTTCACTAGTTTTGTTTTTTTGTCAGTACGCAAGTTATTTATGGCGAGTGGCTTTGGAACAGATTCCCAGCCTCTGTTTATACAAGAGGAAGAATTTCTTGCTTCACCAGTTGGAGCCTCAGAGGTGAATACCATGGGCGACTCAACAGTTTTGGTACACCAGTTGCTGAACTGAGTAAATATGCTCATGCAGCATGTAGAAGCTGCCAACAACATAGGGACTTCCAGAACACCAGGAGGTAACACATCTATGTCGTCAATTCTGGCTGGGCAACCGCAGCTTCTATCGGCGACACCAGCAGTGAGATCTGCACAATCTGGAGCGATGGTTAACAACAATGGAGGTCCTGTTAACTTGGCTACAGGCATTCAACCGTTGGTTTTACAACCTAGGACTACATCATCATCTAGTGACATCCCTTCCATGGGTATGTACCTCAATAACAACTTTTTTTCTAATAATGACATCTCCGGATTTACTAATGAAATATCTAATAATAGCAACTCCATGGTCGGACACTTGAATGAGTTTGATGCGAAACTTTTTAAATGTAGAAAATATCAACTCAAAGTGTCCTATCTGCAAGAATGTGTTAATAAGAATATTGTGCCAAAAGGGTTACGCCAGTGGCGTTACCCTAGCGGCTTAATAAATAAATCAACATTTCATCTTGAACTGATAGCACTATTCAATCGCCAGGGCCTAGAGTTTTTAGATGCGTTGATAAAACATTATCTTACACAGATATCCACTCTCAAAGTGGATTTGGAATTGCTGGAACAGACTATAAAGAATGCTTTTGATTTTGAGCATTACAGATATGAGTATTCCAGAATTTTTACCAGCATTGACGCTAGTATTAATAAAGGCATTGAGATTAAAAGAAAAAAGATTAACAGGGATGTGAATGCTTATGCTAAAGCAACTGCTTACCCCCCACCACTGTTAGTACCTGATGCCATGGTGGTTCAAGAGCGGCCACCTGGCCCAAGTGCTTCCAGTGGAGACACTGACTTGGAAAATGAGGATGATATAATCATTCCCCAAACAACAGAAGTACGCTAAAGTGAGCGCATTCATAATTATCAACAGCAGAATGGCCCAAGGCGACAACCAAGTTTGGGGGGTGGGGGGCTCTATTGCTCAGAACAATATGAACAATCAAATAGGAGACAATTTTCAGCAGGGTTTTTGGAGTACCTATACCGGCCAGCAACAAACAGCACAACCAAGGCACAACAAGAAACAAGCCCCACAAAGGAGGTGCCAAAACAGAAGGAGGAGTTAGTCCAGTGCCTACCCAAAGTTTTAGTGAATACAGAAGGAGATTTCCATATCTTTAATTTTAGCTCTTTGGAAGTTGATGAGGAAATGGCCAGTTTGTTTGCCAAAGGGCTGACTGTTGTTCTGGACCACAGAGCTGATGTAGTCAGAACTGTTATAGACTTGAAAATGTTTGTTCATAAACTCAATCTGACTTGTGAACTGGGACAAAACTCTGGACTTATTAACAGTTTAAGAGTTTCAAGTCTGTTCAACCCACCCCTCCAAGCGTCATTGGCTATGTTTGAGAAAATTTGTGAAATGGACATTAGGCATGCACTTAATTGTAGTGTAGCTAAGTATAACAGAAATAGAAACATCACTGTTAATGAACAGGATCTTCTCAAACTGCTTAATGTATGTAACGTGAGGGTTATGAAACCCGATAAAGGAGGTGGGCTGGTGTTTATGGACCAACAGGTCTATGAAACAAGAATGTTGAGTTTATTAAATAGTGATGTATATGTTAGTGCAAGCCAGAATGAGCTAAATGGGGCATGTAATAAAATTAATAGCATGTTGAGCGACCTTTTTCTTGAAGGGAGCATTGATGTGAATACATACCATTTTTTGACCATGCCAGCCCCAGTAGTTCTAACATTGTTTGGTGCCCCTAAAATACATAAGGATCTAAATAGTCCACCCTTTAGACCTATTGTGGACGGTAGGGGTTCTGTGACATATGCTTGTGCCAAGTTTGTTGACTGCAAGTTGAAACCGTTTGTTAAGTCAGAGACACAAGTATGTCAAGATTCTTGGCATTTTTTGGAAAATATTAATGCACTAGAGTTCAATGAACATCACATTTTCCTTACAGTCGACATCAAGGACCTCTATACCTCCAGTCCACACCGAACAGGAATCTAATGGGTTAGAGAGTTCCTTCACATAAGAGGGATGAAACATCAGCAAATTAATTTGATAGAAGTTCTCCTTGAAATAATACTGGAGAATAACTATATTCTTTTTTCAGACAAATTGTTCCTCCAAAAGAGTGGCATTGCAATGGACTCCCCTTGTGGGAGCAGTTTTGCTAACAGTGTCTTGGCCTATTGGGAAAGGTCCTTCCTATTTAATTGTACAACATACAAAGAACATGTGGCCTGGTACACAAGGTACCAGGATGACATGTTCTTCATGTGGAAGGGGCCGGTGGACATGATTAATGGGTTTATAACTGAAATGACTTCATTTACTTCATTCTTGGAATTTACATACCAAGTAGGCCAAAATGAGGTTAATTTTTTGGACATCCACCTTAGTAAAGGCAATAACAATAGGCAATTTAGTTCTATCATCCATTGAAAACCCACATACTGTAATACATTTTTACATTTCACAAGTTGCCATCCCCTCAATCAGAAAAGGGCAGTGGTTAAGGGACAGGCATTAAGAGCAGCGAGGATGGTATCCAATTTTGATGATTTCTTAGAGGAGTATAATCTCCTCAAGGAAATGTTCTTAAAAAGAGCTTATCCTTTACCCTTAATTGATCAAGTGATGGAAGAGGTACATAATAAAAGATCAATAGGGGATTTTCAACCTTTGGTACAGGAAAAACAAGTTTACACAACCCCCCAGTGGGGAATGTTATTAACATTTCCCAGGGAAAAGAAAAGGTATTGAATGGGGCAACTAGTTTTTTAACAGCTTATTCCCTAGATGCAAGTAGCATTAGGGAGATTATATGTAAAAATTGGTCTTTAATACAACAGGATAACGAATTAGTCAAAATGTTGGGCACAACACCAGCTATAACACACAGAAGAGGTCTCAATTTGAAAAACTTGGCTGAGAGACTGAAAAAAGCTTTAAGAGGCCAAACTGGTATGTTTAAATGTGGAAGATATGCCCAATGTAAACATATTAAAATGAGTAATAAGGTTAACATCAGAGATAAGACGTATCAAATTTGGAGTAGACATACATGTGATTCCCAAGGGTTAGTTTATGGGGCTGTCTGCAACCAATGCGAAGGTTACTATATTGGAAAAACAAAACGAAAGCTCAAGCTAAGGATATATGAGCATCAATATAGCATTGATAAGCAGATCAGTACAAATGCCCTAGCAAGGCATATAATAGAACACCCAGACCATAAGTTCAGTTTTATTGTCTTGCAAAAAGTAGACCATAGCAGCAGGGGTGGCCCATGGCAACTTAAACTCGAGGAAATAGAATTGGCATGGCAGATCCATACCATGGCTTATATTATGCCGGATTTAAATTAATATGTATCTATCAAATGTTTACTCAAAATAAAAGCCTTAGCTAGATAAGCATTACAAGCCTTTTTGAATAAATAGATCCATTTAGGATCTTTTAATATACATGGTTTTAAAAATTTAGTAATTTTAAAGTAAATATGTTACCATCACAAGGCTGAGTGATTTGGTATTTTTAATATTGAGATAAATTAGGCTTGAGAAAGTTTATTGTCTAAGGTTTACTGATTTTAGAAAAACCTATGTAAAACAAATCTCTGGTTCAGCAAACAAATGGTTACTTGTGTTTTTTATTGTTGATTGTTTTTTACTTAATTAATTGATTGATTGATTAGACTAACACAGTGTATAAAAGGCATTCCTTTTCACATGGGATTGTATCTTGTATGTTTTTCGATGGTCTGAAGAAGTTGGCTTACCTTTTGCCAATGAAAGCGCTTACCAATAAAGGAGTTTAGTTCTACAAATCCGCTCTCTTTTTTTGTTTTCACATATCTGGATATTCCAAAATTCAAGATGTTGACTCTACAGCAGCTTCTGCCCATGTTGGGCAAGAAAGCTTGGCTTGTGACTTTAGATCTAAAAGAGGCATACCTGCATGTCCCAGTCAGACAAATGTGAAGAAGATACCTCAGATTCAAAGCTGGCTCAATGCACTACCAATTCTCTGCACTGCCCTTTGGCTTATCTACTGCGCCCAGGGTCTTCACAAAGTGCCTGGCACCAGTAATTGCATTTTTCAGACAAAGAGGAATACAAATATATCCTTACTTGGATGATTGCCTTATTCAAGCGGAGAACAAGGACATTCTACTACAGCATCTGGCTTTTGTAAAAATATTACTGACAAGTCTAGGGTACACAGTAAACGAAAAGAAATCAAAACTCGTACCCTCTCAACAGATAATATTCCTGGGTGCAAGCTTAAATACAACTGCCCAGATGGCTTATCTCACGCCAGACAAACACAGACAACTGACTACTTATTTCAAAATGTTGGCAACAAAGACCCAGTTATCTGCAAGAAAAATTCTGCAGGCCTTGGGTTTCATGGCATCCTGCATTCTGCTAATTCCATATGCAAGACTGCATATGAGGAAACTTCAATGGTATCTAAAAAGTGTTTGGACTCAACATTGCCACAGCCTGGAAACAGTAATTACCCTCATTCCCTGCCTGCAACAGGAGTTTCGATGGTGGGCAAAAGCCTGTCACCACAACACAGGACAGCCATTCACCTTACCCACAGCCAGGCAGACTTTGACAACAGATGCACCAGATTACGCCTGGGGGGCCCATAGGGCAGGAAAATGTATTCAGGGCACATGGCCCACAAGTCAAATGCATCTACATATCAATCAAAAAGAGATGCTAGCTGTTCAGAATGCCCTAACAGTCTTCAAGGATCTACTTCACCCAGGACAACTACTAATAAGGATGGACAATACTGCAGTCATGTGGTACATAAACAAGCAGGGAGGCACACATTCCTACCCCCTCTGCAGGCTAGCCATGAACTTGTGGCACACAGCAATGACTTACCAAGTACATCTGCAAGCACAATTCCTGCCAGGAAGGAAAAATACTCTGGCAGACGAACTAAGCAGAAACCTCATGGATCCCCACGAGTGGAAATTGGATCCACAAGTCTTCATCATGATAACAAGGACCTGGGGATATCCGGACATAAACCTATCTGCCTCCACTCACAACTACCAACTACAAATATTCTCACAAGGACTTATCACAAGCAAGCATGGAAAGTGGATGCACTCTCTTTCTGTTGGAAAAATCTAACAGTATATGCCTTTCCTCCTCTGCCTTTCCTCCCCAAAGTACTCCTCAAAGTCAGACAAGAGAAACCAAACATGATACTGATTGCCCCAGACTGGCCCCGCCAGCACTGGTACCCAATCCTAAAGAGCTTGTCTCATGGCCCAGCCTGGACATTACCTCAAATGGCTCACTTATGGACCCAACAAGACAGTCAGATACTGCACAGCCAGCTCAAAACCTTAAACCTGGCGGCATGGCAGATAATATAGCCTCTCAAGACACACCTCTCTCTAAAGCAGTAATGGATGTTATTTTGGAGGCCAGGAGGCCTAGCACCAGAAAATCTTATGCAGACAAATGGAAGATATTCTGTGCTTGGAACCAAGCACAAGGTATTGACACGATTGTTCCAAATATTCCTCAGATTTTGCAATACTTAACTGAGATGCTGGATAAAGGCCTTTCTTTTTCATCAGTTAAAATTCATGCTTCTGCCATTTCAGCTCATTACAATACAGAACCACCTATTTTTTCACACCCCTTACTAAGGCAGTACCTCAGAGGGGCCAAAAACATAAAACCTCCAAGGAGAGCACCAATACCTGCATGGGACCTCAACTATGCCTTAGAAAAACTCACACTACCTCAGTTTGAGCCAGCCTCTGCAGCTGACATAAAATTCTTATCCTGGAAAACAGCTCTGCTCCTAGCAATAACCTCCACTAGAAGAGTCTCAGAGTTACAGGCACTCATGGCTGTGGAACCTTTTATCATTTTCCATCCAGACAGGGTTTCGCTGAGGACAAACCCTACATTTATGCCTAAAGTAGTGTCCAGTGTGGCCCTTAACCAAACAATTCATTTGCCTACTTTCTATCCAAACCCACAGAATAAGGGGGAGAGAATTCTGCATTCCTTGGACATTCACAGACAGCTACGCTTCTACTTGGACAGAACTAAAGCTTTCAGAAAGACTGATCAACTTCTAGTGGCATATGCTGCAGCATCACAAGGAATGCCCATCTCAGAACAGACTATTACAAAGTGGATAGGCCATTGCATTTGTTACTGCTATTCACAGCATGGCAAATCAGTGCCTAAGGACATTAGGCCACACTCAACCAGAGCAGCAGCCACTTCAGCAGCCTTTCTCAGAGGAGTACCAACCAAAGACATCTTAGAGGCTGCAACCTGGAGTTCAGTGCATACCTTTACAAAGCACTATCACTTACCTATCTACTCTAAATCCAGGGCAGGCTTTGCCACTGCAGTTCTGCAGGGCCTTATAGCCTCTCCTAATTATATTTAGCTCCAGCCTCCCAACCTCAGCTTTGGGATTCAACCCAATTGTAATGACTGCAACAGTGAAACACGATGAACATAGTGCAGTTGTGTACCTACCATAAATGTAGATGTTCGAGTGTATTCACTGTTGCAGTCCAGGTTACCCTTCCTCCATGCCCCCTTTTCTTTGCTAGGATTTATCTGTACTTCTCTATCCTATACAACCTATGTGGTGTATTTGCTTGTAGATGAAGGAAAAGTTGTTTTATGTGCATGCATGCATGCTTTTTGGCATAAATTAGCCTACCAGTTTTGGGGCACCTGATATCTGGGGCAAGAAAAACTGAAGAAAATGGCGTCAGCTGCATCTTTTATACCCCTGGTGCACTGACGTCAGGGAAGAGGCGACAGCAACCGACGCTGGACCTTGACTTTGGAACTCAGGCTGACTGCGGGTAGCCTGCCAGCAGGATAACCCAATTGTAATGACTGCAGCAGTGAATACACTCGAACATCTACATTTATGGTAGGTACACAACTGTACTTTCTTCAGATCCCCCTCCTATCTCGTAAAACTTGCTGGTTGATTGATTGCTGTAAATCGTCTTTATATATTTTATTTACTTATTTTCTTCTCCCCTAGATCATGGATAGAAGGGTTCAGAGATGGTCCCGTTTACTTACTCAGTTAAGAAATGAACATACCAATGTGGGTTACTTGACTGTTGTTAAATTTTAATATTGACACTCGTGCTACGCAGACTAATCTTTGTTTTACTTTTATGTTAGTCTTGTGAAAAACATGGCAAGATGTGCAAATATTTATGAAATAAAGGGATGAGAGAAAATTAGTATCAAATGTAAAAAAATGAGAGAGAGTACTCGGGGAAATAGGAGGAAATGAGGAGAGAGCATCTGTAGAAAGCTTAACATTATAAAGGAAGGAAGAGAACAGTGTAACATTGTTTGACCTAGTTTCTGGAGATGGAAGTGAGGAAAGACCAATGACTGAGTTCCTGGAGAACGAAATGAAGAAGGATGATTAAGTGTCACTAAAATTAATATAAAGGATGGGAATACATGGAAAATAAAGGGGACACACACACAGGGGAAGACATGGCATGCTTTGTCAGGTGGCAGTAGAAAAAGGAAGAATAAGGGGAGATGAAAAGTCAGCAGAAAAAGAGGATGTGAAGGGTAGCAGAGAGTGTTCAACTGTTTTATGGACAATCATGATTTTGAAAGAGCTGAGATGGGGGAAGAGCTAGGTTTTTTAAACTGATGTACCTAGGAAAATTTTTAAAACAGCTGGAAATTAAACTGTAGAGCTTCGCACCATACAGGGAGTATGGTTCTTTTCCACAATGTTTTCTAAATTTGAGACCTGTAGAGCGAGATATCTGGAAGTTGTTGAAAACATCATTATTGGACTGGGGCACTACAAACTGCAGTGAAGGGCAGGTTACTGTACAACATTTTATGAATTAGGATAAGATGAGATAATGAAGTGGGTTTGGCATAATGGTTAAGGTTTTCGCTTCATAGACACAAAGTACTGGTTTGATTCCAACCTTGAATTATTGGTTAGGCTTAAAATGACCCTTCAGAGTAGTTAGCATATTCACCTATGAACCGTGGTAAGTAGTGTTGGTCAGCTCCGTTTTGTAAGAATGGAATAATGATGGGACGTCTGGTGAGAGTGCAATAAAGTTGGTAGTTTTGTTGTACAGACAAACTGAAGCTAGTTGATTTAGAATGTGTTGTGTTGCTGGGTAATGCTTGTCCTGTAATAGTTTATGCAGTAGTTTTGCAGTGACAACAGCAGGCCTGTCATAAGTTTACCGGTAATTTTTGGCTCTACAGAGAGTAACTAGAAGTTTTGGAGATGAGCACTATTAAGTGCTTGAAAAGGGTGGCAAGAACTTTAAATATGCCTGCTTAAAGGTGAATATGTCCAGGCATCTTATGATTCTTGTGATCATTTGTCTTGTATGTTCCTATGTTTACTAACTTTTCGATTTTGAATGTGGAGGTCAAATTTTAGGTCCTGATCCACAGTTTGTGTTTTGAATTAATTAATTTACTGCAGTAAAGCAACTGAGTACAAAAGATTAGTCCGGATAAAATCACTTTAACTAGTTGATCTAGGAGACTGTCTCTCTGATACCCTCCCTGTAGCAGGAATAAAGAATCCTTTATGAAGTTTCAAGTAGTTTATACAATTAAGTAGGTGGTTGGACCAGTGTTCTTGTTCTAATGGCAAGTGAATAGACCTGAATAACATAGAGTGTAGCAGATGTTTTACAGTTTGGGATAACAGCAGGCGTTTTGACTTGAATATATTGTTAAATGGCAGACCTGAGTTTTGTAGCTAGTTTTGAAGCATGGCAAGGAGAGTTTTGAGGGTGACATTAAGAATGAAGCAAGTAAATCTGCCAAAGGAGTAAGAGCACAGTCATCTGTGTATTGTGAAATAGTACATATTTTAACAAAATCCTGAACCCTGGGGGCCTGACAGTAAGGACTGTAGAGTGCTGTTTAGTGTGTGTGTGTGTGTGTGTGTGTGTGTGTGTGTGTGTGTGTGTGTGTGTGTGTGTGTGTGTGTGTGTACCTGGAGCTTTTCTCCTTGGACCTCCTCAATAGATGGGTTATGCTCACTGGGACATACCAAGTAAACAAGTAGTTAGTAAACAAACAGTAATACCCCTCGAAGAATATATTTGAATGGTGTACCAGTAGTCTTTGTGAGATGTCACATTCTAGTTGTCCTTATAAAATAGTGAAAGCCTTGGAAATACTTGTACGTGCCGATAACTCTTCTTCCTTTAACCTACTTGGCTCCTGTTACAGGAACACTGTACTTTGGAACTGTGTGTCACCGTGTGAAGATTTGGCTGTCAATGTGTGTATGTTGCTTTTCTCAGTGGTGAAGTGGATGTTATCCGATCTTTAACTCTGAGTGACTCAGAATACTGAGGACAGTGGGTGCAGTATCAGCTGAGTTCTGAGAGCTTTCTGGGATCAATATAAATGGATTAAACAGTTTGTTAAATAACTTTTGTCAAAAAGAAAAGTCTGATTCTTCACACACTTGATAACTACTATTCTTTTTATTCAGAGCAATGTAAGAGTAACAATACCAACCTATGAACCTAAATGTATTTCTTCCATTTTAACAGATTTAGGTACATCTGGAAATGAGAGAAATTTGCAAAAATCTTACATAACTGTACTTGTAATTCAGAGATACAGGATACAGGATTATTGCACTATCATTCCTCTAGAGAAGATTTGACCATGTAGTTATGCCAATAATTGAATGAAAAAAATATATGAAACAAGTTAAGTATTGACACTGGGAAAAAAATTTAAAAAACTGAATAATCTCCCAGCAGGCTTTGTCAATGATTTTCAAAGGAGAGGAGAAAATAAGTTAAAAATCAAAACAGTGAAACAGCAGAAACAATAAAAAATTATAAAATTTAACAGAATGATGCAAGTAAAAATAATAGATGGTTACTATACCTGACTTTTTTTTCCTTTTAGATCAGAACTTGTTCAAAGTTTCACATTTCAAGATGTATAGCCTCTCTTTCCTCTGAAAGTTGCTTAACAGTGATAACTGCTCTAACATTTTTTTTTAATTTGGAAAGAACAAATCGACTATGTGCATTTTGATTAATTATGTTTCTGATATATTCTTCTTCTTTCGGCTTTTCCCTGTTAGGGGTCACCACAGTGGATCACCTGTCCGCTCATCATTGGCAGTGGAGTTTTACAGTGTCGAGTTGCCAGCCCGGCACCCAACCTTCCACAGAAAGCACACACACACAGTCACGCCTAGGGCCAATTTAGAGTGCCCAGTCCACCAAGAGCATGTCTTTGGGATGTGGGAGGAAACTGGAGCACCCAGAGGAAACCCACGCGACCACAGGGAGGATATGCAGACTCCGCACAGAAGGCACCCCAGCTGAGGATTGAACTGGAGAACCTCTTGCTGTGAGACAGCAACACTAACCGCTGCACTCTTCTAATCTAGATTTTTTTCTTTGTTTTACCAGTGTAAGCCAATTGACAGAAACATCTCAAAAACAATCACTTAGTCAGGTAAATTTACCTACTGTGTCAAATTCAGTACCACTGATGGAATTTTTTTCTGACTTCATCAGAATCCTAATTATTGGCGAAAGAGCTTAGTCATTGGAACATTGTGTGTGAAGAATAAAACCGGAGTGTTTTCAGCTGGTTGTTGGGATTATTTGTTTTTATTCCTAGTTTTACCCTTGTTGGGTCACTGTTTGTTTTTATGAGGCAGTAACATGTTGAACTTTATTACAGTAAAACAAGTTTCTTAAAAGAAAGCTGTACTTATTTGTTGTGCATACTTTCCAGTAAGCATTTCTAGTATCATGAATCCTGTGGCCCCTAGAAAAAAAAAAAAAAAAAGCAGTTGACAAAACTCCTTCTAAACACCACAGGTCTGCATACCTTTAATTACCTCTCCAAAGGGTAAGGAAGATCTGTAAGTATGTAAGATGTGTGTGCATATATCGAGATTTGAAAGTTAGTTGTAGTTGTAGCATCTGTTGAAAATTAAACGTTAGATATAGTTATGGCATATGTTGAGAGTTAAACATAAGATGTGGTTATAGCAAATGTTGAGAGTTAAATGATAGATATAGCACAACCTTGATTTCTGCCATGTATATTACGACTTGTATAAGATTTTGTACATTTGTTTGTTGCATCATGCTATAGTTTAAATATCATTCTGCAAATATATTCTGGGTGTACTTATGTGATCTATGAGAACTAGGGCCACGGTGGAAAAGGGCAGAGATACTAGTGACATACGCATGCATATGATTTATAGCTTTGTCCAGATTTGTTTGCTGTAAGAGGTTGAGAGATATGCACATCTTAATCACTGTTAGGGGATTGCATGCTTGCTGTCACTCTTCACTCTCTCTCACACACACACACACAATCTTGCTCGATCACTCTCTCTCTCCTGAACTCTGTCTCACACAGACACACACACAGAGTCACTTCCTCATACATACATACATGCATTCACACACATGATCTTTCTCTCTCACTGTCCTGATCTCTTGATCATACCTCTTAACCATACTTCTCAGATTTTTACAGAATGTTCAGATTTTTGACTAAAATTTTAAGTCTGTTCCTCATAAAACTTGTGGTTTTCTTGTAAGTCATTAAGGGTTGAAGTCACTAAATGATGACAGACATTTGAGCGTTATATCCTTCAGGTAATTCATGTTAACACAACACCTTTTATTCTAGCAACTTTTTAAGTTTATATTAGCAATATTTAAAATTTGTCCCTATTTTTGGGCCTTTGTCCCCCATTACTTTTTGGCTTAGTCCAGATTTCTTGTGCTGGGAAATTGAGAGGTGTGCTCTTAACTGTACAGATTTTCACAGAAAGTCCAGGCGTTTGCTTCATATTTTTGGTCCATTTCTCATAAAATTGTTTTTTTTAGAAAATAATTGGCAAATCATTGTGTGTTTAAGTCAGAAAATATTTGAATTTCAGACTTAATACCTTTCAGAAAATTTGTGCTAATGTAAAACCTGTTATTCTATCAACTTTCTAAGTTTGTAAAAGCACTATTTAAAAAGTGTCCCTATTTTTGGTCCTTTGACCCCCCATTATGTACTGCTCTGTGACCCTTCCTCACCGAGTATCACACCACGTGGATTCAATGGAACGTGTTCTGTGTAACAGACAAACTGGTAATTAAGAGAGAAGAAAATGATATTGTTAGCAAATTACCCATATAGTCAATTCCCTTAGTGCGTAACATACCTCTCAACTGTCCAGAATGTCCAGATTTTTGCCTCGTATTTTTGGTCTGTGTCTGATCTTCATGAAAATATGGTTTTCTTGTAAATCACTGAAGACTGGCCCAACTAAATAATGTCATAATTTTGAGTTGTATACTTCATATCCTTCAGAAAATGCATGCTAACACAAAGTCCTATTATTCTAGCAACTTTCTAAAGTTAGAAAAGGAGTATTTAAAATCTGTCCTTATTTTGTAAAGATGCTCCCAGAATCTTTAAATTTAGTGTTGCAAGGCATGTTCCACATAAAGGGCGCAAGGATTAGAGTAGGGCTGTAGGCTTATAAATAGGCTGCAGCTTGTGTCCCAGTTTAGGTCCTGTAACAAAATGGTCACCTTGCTGCATACAGACTATGTGGCATTACAGGCAGACTGAGCAAAAGCTTCAGCAAAGCATAGGGGAATGGAATGCAAAAATAAAGGCATATAAGATGAAAATGAGTACAGATAAGACAGGTCTAATGGCAGCAAATGGTGAAGTTCAGAAGGAACACCAAATATAGCAGAAAACAGATCCCCAGACTCGAGACAGAGGATACCAATAGTATGTTAAAATGTCAAAGATTTATTCACAATAAAATAAAGCCAGCACACGGAGCTCAGTAAACCAGGTTAAGCGCTTTCATCTGGTACATCCCAGATTTCATCAGAACCAATTGGCTCCTGAATTACTTTACTTTTATAACATTTTTGGCGCCAAAAATTCCTTAATTTGCATCCATTAAATAATTTATACATTTTAGACCATATAATTCTATTATGTAGTTAACAAATTCAGTTCATTACTACATGCCATTAAAAATGTAAAAAATGTATGCAATATTAAATGTTGGAAAAAATCACTACATAATTATATACAATACAATGATCTAAAATAAGTATTCTAAAATATCTAAAATGTTCTAAAATGTTCTAAAATATCCAAAGGTACAGTGCTAATACATACTGTAAAAACTAAATCCTTATTTAAAACCAGATACGAATGGATAATGAAGGATACATCATTCAGGTGAACATTTCAGACAAACTCGAGGTGTAGCAATGGGGGCGTCTTGTGCCCCCATTTTTGCCAATATGGTTATGCTCGAGTGGGAGAACAAGTACATATTCCCCAGTGAATTCTATCAATATATCAGGTTGTATACAAGGTTTTTGGACGATATGTTTATTATTTGGAAAGGTCCAACAGATAAGATACCACTTTTCATTGAATATCTCAATAAAACTACTGATTTTTTGAGATTTACTTTTCAATATGACAAAATAGGTATAGCCTATTTGGATACTTGGATCAGTAACACAGGGACGGGTTTTGCTTCAAGGATTTACAGAAAGCCCACATTCTCAAATGATTATATACACTACAGTAGTTGTCATCCCCTTCACATTTTCAAAAATGTGGTGAAGGGTCAGAGCATACGTGTAGCAAGAATGTCATCTACAAGGGAGAGCATGACAAGTGAGTTGGAAGTAGTGTTTAAATTATTTCATGATCGAGGGTATCCAAAAGTCATGTTGGACAATGTAATATCATATGTTAAGGCCCAATGGGGGCATAAATATGTTCCGTTATTGGGGAAAAGTATTGTGATCACCCCTAATAATAACAATGAACGAGACAAGAAAGTTTGTGTTATAAGGTTTAATCCTTATACGAATGTAGTTATTGAAATACTGAAAAAACATTGGGAGTTGATCTCTACCTCTGGTTCTATAGGTCATATAGTAGGAACAAATCTTAATACTGTATTTAAAACAGGAAGTAACTTGAAAAGAATGCTTGAGTATGGAAAAAAGGGCCTTCAAGTCAAGAGAAAGAAGGGTACAACCCGATGTGGTACATGTAATCATTGCAAATACATTAATACTAATTTAAAAATTAAGATTGACAATATTACTAGAACTATAGTAATTTGTAGAAATGGGAATTGTAATACTCAACGTATTGTTTACATCGCCACCTGTACTACTTGCTCTGCCTATTACATAGGAAAAACCGAGAGGAAATTTAAGACTCGTATTTATGAGCACTTATACAGGATTAAGAAAGGGGACCCTAAGAATGCATTAAGTAAGCACATCATAGATAAAGGAAAAGACCACACTTTCACCTTTGCGATTATTGATCAGGTAGAGATGGGGGATAGAGGTGGTAATTGGAAAACTTATTTGGCTTGGGTTGAAAGTAAGTGGCAAATATGTTTGGATGCGACCACACCCCCAGGTATCAATGAAAACATTAGTTTAAAACCTTTTTTAGCTTTGAATTAATTTTTAATTTGTATTAATTTTCACTAGTTTGACTTCACATCCCTTTGTAGAGTTCATCTTGGTGTGTAGTGTCATTAGCCACTAGTATTTGGCTCAACATTTCATTATCCATTCGTATCTGGTTTTAAATAAGGATTTAGTTTTTACAGTATGTATTAGCACTGTACCTTTGGATATTTTAGAACATTTTAGAACATTTTAGATATTTTAGAATACTTATTTTAGATCATTGTATTGCATATAATTATGTAGTGATTTTTTCCAACATTTAATATTGTATACATTTTTTACATTTTTAATGGCATGTAGTAATGAACTGAATTTGTTAACTACATAATAGAATTATATGGTCTAAAATGTATAAATTATTTAATGGATGCAAATTAAAGAATTTTTGGTGCCAAAAATGTTATAAAAGTAAAGTAATTCAGGAGCCAATTGGTTCTGATGAAATCTGGGATGTACCAGATGAAAGCGCTTAACCTGGTTTACTGAGCTCCGTGTGCTGGCTTTATTTTATTGTGAGTAAATCTTTGACATTTTAACATACTATTGGTATCCTCTGTCTCGAGTCTGGGGATCTGTTTTCTGCTATATTTGGTGTTACAAGTCGTGTGCACTTGTTATTTTATTTATCAGAAGTTCAGAAGGAGCTGAGAATTGAGATAGAGGGCAAAATAGTGGAACAGATTAATAGCTTCAAGTGTCTAGGAGGGATGGTTGAGGTGAAGGGAAGTCTGAATGAGGAGGTCAAAGTTAGAATCAGAGTGGTGGTGGCCAAATAGCACAGTGTGCCAGGCGTAGTACATAACAGAAGAATGACAAAGAAGCTTTAAATTAAGGTGTACAAAACAGTGGTGCAACCAGTACTACTGTATAGTACAGAAACTTTGGACAGTAAAGGCAGAGCAGATGAGGAAGTTAGAGGTGATGGAGATTAAGTGCCTGAGATGGGTGATAAGATGCACACTGTGAGACAGATGAAGAAATGAGGACATAAGAGCAGAAGCCAAGGCAGCTCCAATTACAGAAAAGGTCAAAGTGAACAGATTACTGTGCTTCAGGCACATGTGCAAAAAAAAAAGATCTGGTGAAGATGATTTGGGACAAATAGGAAGAAGGCAAGAGGAAACAAGGGTGTCCAGCGAAGAGTTGGATAGATTGTGTGAGAAAAGACTTATGACAGGCATGAGTGATGAAGAAGGCAGGACAGTGGCATTGGACATTGAGAGATGGTGACAGTTGGCACAACACCCTGACCTCATGTAGAAAATGGGGAAAAAGGGGTTTAATGATGATGATGATTTAAAAAAACTGATACATTAGCATGAAAAGCAAAGGAGGGGCACGTGACTGTCTTTAATCCTTTGAAAAATCTGCTTGCCATAAAAAAATTAATTAGCCTAAAGTCTGGGTTTAATTTGTACAAGTAGCTTTAATGGTACTTCTTTTGATTGCTGCTTATTAAAGCCGCGCTGATGTGTGTTATATATTCTGGCAGTGCACTGCAGTGTGGTTTTCCATGTTTCCTCACTGTTGCATATAAGTAAAGGGTATGTTGGAAAACAGGGGTGTACAGGGCTTGTCACGTGCAAAATATTTTTTCTGTGCGTGTTTATTGGCATTTTTGAAATTTTCTTTCATTTAATTGTTGAGAATAAGGTTATTTCCACATATAAACATTGCAACATGAATGTCATTGAAATCAGTACAATGCAGTTGTCTCTTTTTAGTCACACCTGACACATTTTTGTTTCCTATATTTATTCCTGTCAACAGTTTTGTCAAAAGTCTTTGCTTTCTGCTTAACTATTACTGCCAGTCATCCTCCTGTATTTTTCCTCAACTACAACTGTTTGCACATACTGATCCCATAAATACCATTTATTTAAATGCAGTCTACTACCATCTGTCTTAGAGACCTTGTCTCCTTTCCCTGGATTTCTTTCAAAATGTTCAGCTCATTTAATAGTTTTGGTTTACTCTTTCATGTTCATTTTCTGACTTTTTGGTTGCCAGCATCGGTAAGCTCAACAAAGCTTACCAAAACCTTGGTATCTCTAAATCTAAACTGTTATGTAAATAAGTAATTTCCTTTACTTATTCACCTAGTAATTATATCAGGATAGTCTGTAATATATTTTTGAAGTCAGTCAAATCCACACACCCGCAAAACACACATTCCCAACCCCCCCATCTACAACATTTGTTCTCAACTTGAGAAAATCCCATGAAACGCACTTTGGGAGTATAAAAATACCTCTGGAAACATTTAACCGTGAATATGCTAAATCTCCTGGATACTGTTGCATATTTAAGTGCTGTGCAGATTTCTTCCCATTGCTTTTATGTAACTTGCCCTTCTATCCTCTTTTCCCAACTAGTTCTCATGATGCATTTCATTTGCTTCTTCTTATTCTTTTTAACTGAATTTTCTGTTCTTGGTTCTGTCATAAAGATTTTCTTGGGCTGAAATTTAATTTTATGCCTGTTTGCCTATACTCTGCTATTACTCCTTGATAAGGTAGGCAATCCCTACCATATAATCCAGAGAACTTTCCTATTCTATTAACTTCCTTTCATGATTTATATGTTCCCAGTATCTTGGGTCTTTATCTAGTTTCACCATGGCTCTTTATCCAGTTTTCAGCAACTGCATCCATCCATGTATTATCTGTCATTTCTGTCTTTAACATCACATATTTTGGCAGGTTTTCCATTTCCCAGACTTTTATTCATCTGTCTAGCTCTTAAGATGCTTTCTGCAACTTTAAAAATGTAGTGGTCTGTATAGTTATTTGAGCCTCCCTAATTGCTTGTGTCCAATAACATATTATTTCTTTGTCCTTGGTATTTCCTCCCAGAGTTAACACCATTTTGTGTATTTGGATCTGTAGGCCCTATACTTGAGTTATATAGCCAAGTCTCAGATGAGTAGCCTTAAAGTAATCCTTCAAATCTGGCAGTCCTAGTCTCCCACCCCCCCCCCCGGCTCCAAGAGAAGAATCAATTTATCCCAACTGACATTGGCTCGCTTCCCTTTCAGTATTTCAAGTATTTGTTAACTGTTCTTTCCATATCCTTTCTTCAGGTCTGAAAAAAGAATAGGCCTGGCATAGATATATATATATGTGTGTGTATGTATGTATATATGTATGTATGTATGTATGTATATATGTATGTATGTATATATATATATATATATATATATATATATATATATATATATAAAACATTAGGGGGAACTAATTGCACTTTTACTGCTTGTATCTTACTATCTAGATCCATAATTATAGTTGTTTTATTTTTTTTTAAGATTATCTTCTTTCTGTATAGAGTCTTTTTCCATGTATCTCTGTCTGCCAGTCGTTTCTCCAAAATAAAATATTTAATTTTGTCATTCCTCCATAAGTACGGATATTGCAGAATTAAGTTATATGTAAGCACATAGTTCACTGTTATTGTCTTTGCTTTGCCGTCATTGGGTCTATGTCAAATGAACGAACGCTTGAAATGTCGAACGTTATATGGTTGAGACCAAATGTTCGACATTTCAAGAGTTCGAAGGTTTTATTCAATGGTGCCATACAGTGTAGAATGGGAGAATCTCCCTTTTCTGCACTGAAGTGCGGTCTCCGAGTTGGTATATTTAAGAAGGGAGGACGTGGGGGGCGCAGTGGGCCTTGCCCCCCCTGCTCAAACAGTTAAGGTATGTTTTTCTTTTTCTTTTTTTTTTTATTATATATTCAAACTTTCAAATATCGACCATATGTTATCGAACATATGGTATTCGACATTTTGGAAGTTTGAATATATAACATAGACCCCCCCTTCATTTACTTTGTGTCTGGAGAATATTTGATATTGCCTCAATATATCTAGAATAATTGGAACGTCTGTTTCTGATTTTGTCAAATAAGTACAATGTCATCAGTAAACAAAGACCATTTCTTCTGGTTTCCATACCAGCTAAACCCTTGAATTTATGAACCTCTATAATTTTCCTGGCTAAAAGATGCAGTTAGAGTGCAAACAACAAAGGGGTATGCAGACATCCCTGCCTACTGAGTGTTTTTAAAGTTCAGTCCATCTAACATTTATCCTTGCTTCAAATCCTTCATGCTTCTCAGCATTAACTCTACTATTTTTGGAAATGCAGATATTCTTATTGTTCTTCTTACTAAATGCCACTGAACTCACCTTCCATAACTTGTCTCCCTTTCTTATGTACCTTGCTCTCTGCCCTCCTTTATATTTTCTGTCATGTCAGAGCTCTTCTAGTCATCTTATCTAGATAACCACCTATGTATTACTTAATCCCATTCTGCTGGTATACTACCTGTTAAATACTCACTAACTTGTACTAAACTGGCTGTACTGATTTATGCTGTATACTGTCCTTGTACCTAACTTATATTATTAGGATAAATTAAGCTCAGTAAATATTTATGATATTACTGTACCAACTAAAATGTTTTATGTTTGTATACAGTACAGTTTTTCAATTTCTGTTGTAATAATGTGGAGTTTTTCTCCCCTGGCCTCTACTGAAAAAGGGCTATCAGCTCAGCTGAACAAACCTGGTCAACAAATGTAAAATGAATAATAATAAAATAAATGCCCGTTTTCTGTTTGTCTCCCATCTGCAAAGCCACATAGATAAATATGTATCGATCTTGGCAAAACGTTTACCACCCTTTTAGCTATTATAAATATGAAGGCTGTATAGTCATGACTCAAGATGGAAATTAGTTTGTATGATAAAGGGTCTGCTCGGTCCTTGCCCTCTTTTGGTAACATTGTCTACCCACCATTCACTGCATATTAATCTATGATCAATACAGCACTGCATGTAATTGCATATTAATCTGTGATCAGTACAGTATAGCATGTAACTGCATATTGCATTATGACCAGTACAGGACTACAGGTAGCTACATATTACTCTGTGGTCAGTATGTTACTGCTGGTAACAGCATGTCATTATATGGTCATTACAGCTGTGCTGGTACCTGTATAGTACACTATGACTGTGTGTGTGGTGTGTGCATATGTTTGTGGAGGCATGTGTGTGTGTGTGTGTGTGTATGTGTGTGTGTGTGTGCGCGCACGTGTGGAGGTTTTCTCTGTGGGGTTCCCCAGTAAATAGGCTGTGCTCTTTGAGACATTATCTAGTTGACAAATAGTAAATAAATAAACAGGCATACTCAGTAAATGAATAAACCTTCATTGAAGTACATATTCCCACGCTGTATTCCTGACCTTTGTGAGATGTGCAACTTTCTAGCTGTCTTTAAACAACAGGAAATGGCTTTGAAATAACTATGTGTGACATGGAAGGTGTTACATAGAGAAATGGGCAGACAGTCGTGTCAGTCAGCGTTTCTCAATAACCCTTCTTCCTTTAACCTACTTGGCTCCTGTTATGGGAATGTTGTACTTTGGAACTTTGTGTCACTGTAATTCCTTTGTGAAGATGTGGCTGTGTATATTTATATGTGTTTGTCGCTCTTGTCATTGGTGAAATTGATATTATCTCATTAATTCTGTATGTCTCAGAATATTGAGGACAAATGACATAATATCCACTGAGTGCAGTAAACTTTTCAAAATTAAGATAACCAGGTGAAATAGATGTAAATGAAAACTTCTATCAAAGCAAAATGATTGGCATTTCACAGTACCCTTTTTATTTAGAGCCAACAGCTGTGTAATATTGTGAGTCATAGAGTTGTGTCTTTTTCATTTTAAATATCCAATTTGTATATAATCATTAAATGAGAAAAACTGTGTAAATATCTTGCATAACTGTACCTTTAACACAAAAAGCACAACACTGCTGCACTTGAATCCTTAAGCATTGCCAGTTTTCATTGATAGATATACCATCACACAATTTGTTAATACACCTTGCTTGCACTCTGTGTATGTTCATACATATTTTGTCTGTCTTCTTATATGAAATGTACAGTCTAAGTGTGGTTGTACTAGTACTTTCCTCTTGAGCACTTCCTCTCGACAAGAAGCATGGAAAAAATTGAGAGCAGTTTTGTGAAATACTGTTGATCTGCTTCACTGTGTTTGGTGTATGTGTTTTTGAATTTGCGTTATGTATATGTCTGGCTGAATAGTGAATAAAAGATAGTTGTACACAGCTAGAATTTTGAAAACACATTTCTCATTTTCTTTTATGATGTTCTTCGTGTATCACTATTGCATTACATTTGGGTAATCTGCTGGCAGGTTGCCCTCAGTTGGCCTGAATAACAAAGTCTTGGGTCCTGCATCATTTGCTGTCTCCTCTTCCATGACGTCAGGTCATCAGGGGTATAAAACATGCAGCTGACGCCATTTTATTCAGTCTTTCTTGCCACGCTGTGCCTGAAGCAGAAGCAGTTTGCAAGTGCCGGTCGGCCGACTCCTGAAATTTTTGCATTCGAGTTTCAGAACCGAAGTATTCAAACTAAAGCTAAGTACCCCGTTGGGGAAACTTTTTCTTGCTCCTTACCAATGTCAGTAAAAGTTAATAATTGCATTACTTGTGGGAAGCAAATATCTCATAAGGCTTTTCATTTGTACTGTATTCCTTGCCTAGGCCCAGATCACAATGTGCCTTGCTGTCGGTTTTGTGCTAGATTTATCCAATGTACTATTAAGTGTCGGTATATTTTTGCTTCTAAATATTTTGGTTCAAGATTTAATTATCCTGAAATGTCATCGGTTAGCAATCTGACTACCGGAGTTCACAAAAAACACAAAGAAAAAGACAGAGACAGACCGTCGAGGTCCAAAACCGACGACAAAGCCAGTCACTGGTTCGCCGGTACTCAGTGAGGCGCTTTCGCAGCCCCTGATACCTGCTACTTTTGAGTCGCAGGCCTCTACCGAGACCCATTCAGAGTCCAGTATGCCACGAGATTCTCAGAGTATTGAACCCGCGGATGTCTCTCCCTTGGATGGGTCTGGAGCTGTTGAACAGGTACCGGCTTCTGAGGGTGTTTTCAGGCCTCAACATTTTTATATTAAACCGATGCCAGCCTCAAAAACAAGGTCAAAAACTTCTTCTATGTCTAAAAAACCGACGCATGAGCCACGTGCTCAGGTCCCTATGGCTAAAAAACAGATGATCAAAGTGGCTGAGGATTTAATTACCTTAATCAGGGGTTCCCAACCCCCCCCCCCCCCCGCTAAGAGGCCTAGGCAAGGCACTGATTATGAATCTTCAGATCAGGTTTCCATTTCTTCTGATTCCTCTTCTGATCAGGAATTTTCTATTCCACCCTATGAGGATTCTGATGCAGAGTAATCCATCCCATCTGCATCTCCTCCTGAAAATTACTCTTTTGGAGACACTTTGCATACTTTAAGGGAACATTTTCACTGGGAGAGTCAGGACTTCTCTGAATCAAAAAAGAGGCTTAGGGATTTCTTTCTTCTTGCTCAGCATAGGCCTTTGGCAATACCTCCTGTATTCGACACTGTTGATGATGTGTTTTTGGAATTTAGCATGGCTCCTGATTCCCTGCCTCCGGCTCCTAGTAAGCCAGACAGATATTACAGGGTTCCTGACTCCCACAAATTTCTATTCAAAAATCCTGCTGCTGATCCTGAAACTATTTCTGAGGGTCCCAAGGGTGTAAAGGCCTCTACAGCCAAAAATCCTACCCCCTCTGACAGAGATTCCAGGGCACTGGATAGATGGGGAAAGAAGGTTTATACGTCTGCAACCTTGGCAATCAGGGCCTTAAACTGCCAGTTTCATATGCTTAAATATCAACAGCATGTTATGGGTTTACTGAAACAGAAAATGATGTTGATTTCTGATTGTGTGGAAAATAAAGAGTTATAGGAATTACTGCATTCAGCAGAACAAGTTGGAAAGCATACTTTGCAATGTGGTTTTGATTCTTGGTGGCCTCTTGTAGGGCCACTGTTACTGCATCTGTGATTAGAAGGCATGCCTGGCTCAAGGAGCAAAATCTGCCTGATCATGTTAAAGCTAAATTGTTGGATGCCCCTTTGCAGCATTATAGTCTGTTTGGTAATAAGGCAGAAGAAGTTTTAAAGAAAATGGAAGACAAAGCTAAATCTATGCAAACTGTAAAAGATTTCTTGCAGGTGCAGTCACCCAGGTTCAGTAGACACTGGCCTACTAAAAATTGGTCCTTTCCTGTGTCCAAAAGAGCCACTCAAGGCAAATTCAGGTGCTCAAAAGGTTCCAGATACCAATCATAGGGTTATTACAGGTCAAAGCAATGGGGTGCCTCCACCTCCAAATCTGGAGGAAACAAGACACAACCCTATAGTAAGCAGTCTCAATGACTTTCCTGTACCATCACCAAGCACTTACCTTTTGGCACTTCATGCTCAAAATTGGCAGTTAATTACCCAAGACAAGTGGGTATTAAACATAGTATCCCAGGGGTACAGATTTTATTTCCATACTTTGCCAATTCCAAACGGATGGCCGGATCTGCAACAAAACCAGTGGGCAGAGGCCCAGAAACAAGTCATGTCCCCCATGCATATGGGGGCTATTCAACCAGTACCAGAAAAGGAAAAAGGACAAGGGTTTTATTCAAGACTTTTCCCGGTACCCAGAAAAGACAATTCATGGCGTCCAATACTGGACTTATCGATTTTGAATACATTCCTGGACATTCCAAAATTCAAAATGCTGACTTTACAACAGCTACTGCCTATGCTAGGCAGAAATGCTTGGTTAGTAACTCTAGACTTAAAAGAGGCATACCTGCATATCCCAAAAAGGGAATCATGCAGAAGATACCTCCGCTTCAAAGCAGGTTTTTTGCATTACCAATTCTCTGCACTGCCCTTTGGCTTATCTACTGCACCCAGGGTCTTTACAAAGTGGCTGGCACCAGTAATTGCATTCTGCAGACAAAGAAGTATTCAAATTTATCCTTATCTGGATGACTGTCTCATTCAAGCAGAGGACAAGGATACTCTTCTTCAACATCTGGCGTTTGTAAAACGGCTGCTAGCATGCCTAGGGTACACTGTAACCGATAAGAAATCACAACTGATACCCTCTCAAATAATTACATTCCTGGGTGCAAGCTTGAATACAACTGCCCAGATGGCTTACCTTACGCCAGACAAACAAAGGCAACTGACAACATACTTCAGACAAATGGCAACAAAAACCCAGTTATCTGCAAGACAAATTCCGCAGGCTTTGGGGTTCATGGCATCCTGCATTCTACTAATTCCATATGCGAGACTGCATATGAGGAAACTTCAACTGTACCTAAAAAGTTTATGGAGTCAACATTGTCACAGTCTGGAAACAGAGATTCCTCTCATTCCCTGCCTATAACAGGAGTGTCTTTGGTGGGCAGAGATATGTCACCAAAACAAGGGACTGTCATTCACTCTACCCCCTGCCACCCAAACCCTAACTACAGATGCATCAGACTATGCTTGGGGGGCCCACCTGGCGGGGAGATGCAGTTAGGGCAAATGGAGCCTAAACCAATTGCATCTGCATATCAACCAGAAAGAGATGCTAGCTGTTCAGAATGCTCTGACAACCTTCAAGGACTTACTTCATCCAGGACAACTACTGATAAAGATGGACAACACCACAGTTATGTGGTACATAAACAAGCAGGGGGGCTACACATTCCTACCCCCTTTGCAGACTAGCCATGGCCTTGTGGAACACAGCCTTGACTTACCAAATATGTCTTCAAGCTCAATTCCTGCCAGGAAAACAAAATACTCTGGCAGATGACCTAAGCAGACATCTTATGGACCCGCACAAATGGAAACTGGATCCACACATCTTCAGCATGTTAACACAGAAATGGGGGAGCCCGGACATAGATCTATTTGTCTCTCCCCAAAATTATCAGTTGGATAAATTCTGCACAAGAACTCATCACAAAAAAGCATGGAAAGTGGATGACCTATCCTTCAGGTGGAAAAACCTATCAGTCTATGCCTTTCCCCCTCTGCCTCTACTCTCCAAGGTCTTACTAAAAGTCAGACAGGAAAAACCAAAAATGATCCTAGTGGCTCCGGACTGGCCTCGCCAGCACTGGTACCCACTTCTAAGGAATATGTCCCAACTTCCACCATGGTACTTGCCTCAAATACCTCATCTACTGTCTCAGCAGAACAATCAAATTCTGCACACTCAGCTCCAAACTCTGAATATTGCAGCATGGCTGATCAATTAGTTATTCAAACAACACCTCTCAGTAAATCTGTGATGGATGTCATTTTGGAAGCCAGAAGGCCTAGTACTAGAAAATCTTATGCTGATAAATGGAAGAGATTCTGTGCTTGGAACCAAGCACAAGGAACAGACACAGCTAAGCCCAATATTCCTCAGATTTTACAATATTTGACTGAGATGCTGGACAATGGCCTATCTTTTTTTTCAATAAAAATCCATGACTTTGCCATCTTGGCTCATTACAGTACAGAGCGTCCCCTCTTTTTTCATCCTCTGCTTAAACAGTATCTTAGAGAAGCCATAAATTTAAGCCTCCCAGAAGATCACCAACTCCTGCATGGGACCTCAATTTTGTGCTGGAAACCTCCTTTTGAACCAGCCGCTACTGCGGATATAAAATTTCTATCTTGGAAAACAGCTTTTCTCTTGGCAGTCACTTCAGCAAGAAGGGTTTCAGAACTACAGGCTCTCATGGCAGTGGAGCCTTTTATTATATTTTACCCAGACAGGGTGTCCCTCAGGACCAATCCTTCTTTTATGCCTAAGGTGGTATCCAGTGTGGCTCTTAACCAGACCATTCACCTGCCAACTTTTTACCCAAGTCCGCAGAACAAGGGGGAGCAGATTCTGCATTGATTGGACGTACACAGACAACTAAGATTATACTTAAACAGGACCAAATCTCTAAGAAAGTCTGAGCAGCTACTGGTAGCATTTGCTTCAGGGTCAGAGGGGAAGGCTATATCAAAGCAGACTATTTCTAAGTGGATAAGCCACTGCATTTGTTTCTGCTACTTGCACCATGGTAAACCTGTGCTCAAGGAGATCAGATCTCATTCCACCAGGGCTGCCTCTACTTCAGCAGCTTTTCTCGGAGGGGTTCCTACCAAAGACATTCTAGAAGCTGCTACTTGGAGCTCTGTTCATACCTTCGCAAAGCATTATCATTTGGCTCTCTTCTCCAAATCCAGGGCAGGCTTTGCCACTGTGGTTCTCCAGGGCCTTATAACCGCTCCTAATGCTGTTTAGTTCCATCCTCCCATCCATAGCTTTGGGATTCTACTCAAATGTAATGACTGCAACAGTGAAACACAAAGAACATAGTGCAGTTGTGTACAATTACCATAAATGTAGATGTTCGAGTGTATTCACTGTTGCAGTCCGGGTTACCCAACCGACATCCCCCTTTCTATACCTTTTCTTTCCTTCACTATACACTAAAGCCTTTGTGGTGTATTTGCTTTTAGATGAAGATAAAGTTTATGTTGCTAAAAGTGCATTTATATATATTTCTCTTTATTGTATATATATATATATATATATATATATATATATATATATATATTTTTTTTTTTTTTTGCTCCCCATTTGGGGGGCACCTGACATCTGGGGCAAAAAAAACTGAATAAAATGGCGTCGGCTGCATGTTTTATACCCCTGACAACCTGACGTCATAGAAGAGGAGACAGCAACTGACGCAGGACCCAAGATTATGTTATTCAGGCCGACTGAGGGCAACCTGCCAGCAGATTACCCAAATTAATGACTGCAATAATGAATACACTCGAGCATCTACATTTATGGTAAGTGTACACAACTGTAGTTACTAAAACTGAATGCAGACTTAATGT
Organism: Protopterus annectens; assembly: GCF_019279795.1. NCBI lineage: Eukaryota > Metazoa > Chordata > Ceratodontiformes > Protopteridae > Protopterus > Protopterus annectens. The sequence continues at coordinate 193,898,655 of NC_056737.1, forward strand.
TTAATGTAGTAATTTAAATAAATATCCCTACTTTTTACACATTTAATGTTTGTTTCTTTCATAGCTTGCACTGACAAGGACATTTCCCATCTTTTTTGCTTGGTATTCAGATATCTAAAGCACTCAACAGCATCTGTTTGTAAATCAGTCTTCTTTAAAATAGAAACAAACCTTTCTTATTCACAATCTCAGAGGTTCTTAGGAAGGCATAAATACTCTTGTTAAATGGCAGTCTTCCTGCACTGATATTAGGTACCCTAGTATTGAATGCTCTGTCTCTGTCTAATTTGTGGCTGTAAAAGTACAGTAGACCAGCCCATTTAGTTAATTGTCCACTCTCATAAAAAATTAAATAATCAGGGCAACTACTGTTTTTTTTTTTATAGTAGTAAAGGGCAATAGCCTTTTCTGTCAGCAGTTTGACCTAATTATTGATCTAGAATAATTGAACAAAAGCTACCCATACAGCTTTTTTTTCTATAGGGCAAATGTACCCCCCCAGTTTATTAATTTATGCTTTATTGACCAAGTTAATCACAATAGACCAGTGGCCTCTTTTCAGGGGACACCTAAGGTGGTATTCATACTAACTAGGGGAAATTCGGCCAGGGCACCAGGGAACTTCCCCTACTCTTTTTGTTCTGTGCCACTAGTTTGAAGCAGAAGGCTGTACACGTCCATTGTGGCGGATGACAGAGGTCACTGAGCTGAGATTGCTGTACGGCCTGTGAAGCCTGACACAGAGGTGTCAGAGGCAGCTGTAACCAATTTTGATGGTGATGGGTTTGGAACATTAGTCTTCATGGATTTAATGTATTAGTTAAGAATGTTTTGTTTTTCTCAGTTTGTAGTAAAGATGTTATGAAAGTATATAATGAAAGAAAAGTTTGGGCAGCAACTATGGGTAACAGTGAATGTGAGTGAAGAAAGAATACAGTATGTGTCACACATAATAATGATTAATAATTACAAATTGGATCCTTAGGACAATCTAAAGTTTTTTTTTGTAGAGCAACAACATTTGGTGCAATACTGTAACAAAAGAAGACAATGTGGAAACAAATAGCATACTGCCAGGAATTGTAAACAGACGTACAGAAAATTAGAAAATGTAATGAGAGTTGACATTTTTGTTTTACCGCCCTTTTTAAAGCAAGAAAGGGAAAATGAAGAAAACAGTAGAGAAGAGGGATAATTACTAGGAAATATTTATGAAGAAGAAGGATAAATAGGTGAAGAAGACAATTTATAAAATACTAAAAAGGATGGAGTAAATGAAGTAGGGTGGTCTACAGATGGAGAGGTCTCAGACACAACTTTAAAATAAGTATGCAGTATTAGAAAGTGATGAAGAGGATGGAGAGCTGGAGAAGGGGAGAACAAGAACAAAATGCTGAAAAATCAATTGTAGATGGATAGAAGAAGAAAGAGAAAAATAAAAAACTGGAAGCAAGAAAGACTCAAAGAAAGGAAAGGGATGATATGGAAACATTGGCATTAAATCTAAATAGTATAGAAAATGATGTCAGGTGTTTATGAATGAATGATGTAAGAAATTTGTTATCGCTGGGATATGGTTGCTGTACACAAGGTATGCGAAAAAGAAAAAGTGTGAATGAGTTGATGCAATAAAGAGAAGGAAGATGATATGGTCAGTGGAAATGAGAGATTCAGTGATAGAGATTCTGATAATAAATGAGGAAATACAAATATTAGATGTTTCAGTAGTGGTACCCAGGAGGGTGGTAATAAGTGATATGAGATGAGAACAAACTAGTTGTGATATATGCATACACAGATCTGTCTGAAAGGAAAAATATGTTTGAAGAAATAAAGTATGAAATGGTAAATATGTCAATAATCATGGTGGAAGACATTCATTTTAACTTAAGGGAAGGAAAGAGGAAAATAACACAAGATATAAAGATGACGAAAGTTAAAATGTAGAGAATTGAAGATGGGGACTGAGGATACAGATAAGGATTTTTTTTATTTAAAACTGAAATCGATTATGTGTCAAAAGATATCAAAGAAGTGATAGCAGGGGGAGTGGCTAAATCTGTTGATCAGAGTAGTATGGGCTACAGTAGGACAGGATAAAGAGGGAGATAATAAAGGAAGGAAAAGGATTGAAATGTTAACTAGTGAGGTTATCAAAAAGGATGAAATGAAAGAAGAACATAGAAAGTTATGGAACAAGCATATGACAATAAAAGTGTACTAAGAAAATTGGACATATGTGTGGGTGGTATATAAGGAAATGTATACATTTTTTGAGAACAGAATGAAAAGAAGAGGTGAGATTGAATATGAAAAAATGATGTGAATATATGGAAAAGGGATAGAACAAAGTAGTGATAGAATAAGATAAATAGGAAGAGAAGTGTGTACAAAATAGAGAGAAAGTAATGCCAGTGATGTATAGATAAACATTTTTTTTAAATCTGGTTAATGCTTACCTATGTCACATTGAAACCTAAACAATGAGATGTTGATATTTTTAATATTTATTATGAATATTTATAGATAATACTGTTGCAAAACTATTTATATGTTTTGTTTACAGACAGTGTGGTCCCGGTGGCCTCACACGGCTGTGATTCTGGCATGAACTGGAGCAGTTTACTGCTGAGTATAAAGTGAGCAGGATGAGAATGAGCACTTCTGAATATGAGGTCGTGATTCTCTCTCTGAAAAAAGAGTGGGCTGCTCTCTGTAGGAGCAGTGAAAGAAGCTACCAGAAGTGGAGAAGTTTGTATTTTGTGGTGGTGTCCATGTGTAAGAGTAGAGAGGATTAGGAAACTGACTAGTACATGTGGACAGCTGTGACAATACTTTAGACACGGTACCAGAATTTGATAGACAAGTGGCAGCTGAGTCCTGGGATGAATCTCTCAGTTTACAAGTGAGTCTATATTCTCAGCCTTGCCTATGATCCTGAACATTTTATAGCATTGCAAGAATGAGATGTCATTTGCAAGTGGCGGAAATGAGGTTCTTTCACAGGGTTAATGGGCTCAATCTTCATCCCAGACTGAAGACCCTGGCAACCTAGGAGAAACTCTGAGTGGAGCCAGTGCTCCCCAGAATTGAAGGGAGCCTGTTGGTAAGTGTACCAGCGGATCACCCTTGAGGGGGCTCTTGGGCAGACCCAGAACATGATGGAGAAGCTACATCTCTTAAGTGACCTGGGAACACCTGGGTATCTTCCAGGAGTAGGAGGAAGACTGTTTTTGCAGATAAGAAAGACTATTCCACCCTGATAACCTGATATCACTACAACCTTTTCTAGGATAAGAAGTTTAGAGAAAGAATGGATGGACAACTATATTTTAGATGCATACTGCATGGTTTACAATCACATCACATACTCGATGCTGTTAAGCTGTGTGAACCTCATATTCCGAATGTCGAATGCTAACATTACTGACTGTCCGAACTTGCCTGCCCTCCAGACATATGTTGGTGCTTGACCTTGGATCTGGAGCAGTAGGAAGTATCTGTGTTAGAAATAGTTATTGGGATTGCCGGTATTCTGCATGCTGACATTTGGGGAAAGGTTTCTGTGAATGTTCAAATTGACCTTTCTAGTGTCGAACATTCAATAGTAAACCATACTGTCCACTTTTAGGCATATTCTGACAGTACTTTTCACTCATATCCTGTGAAAAAGAAGAACTGTTCTACCCTACACATACTGCCTTAGAACACTTCTATTCTTTTAGTACTTCACTCACATTCTTTTGATACTTTCTATCTTTTAGAACCATTAGTTTACATTTTAGTGCTTTTCACCTATCAGAACCATTAATTTCGATTCTTTAATGTCCTTATATTTTAAAAACATTAATTTGCATTCTTTTAGTGTCTTGCATATTTTAAAAACATTATTTTCCATTATTTTTGAATGTTTATCTTTTACAAATGTTGATTTCCATTCCTTTATTTCCTTCTATCATTTTGAACGATTTGTTTACATGTTTTAGTGCCTTCTATGTTTGAGTTATTCATTTCCATTCTTTAGTGCCTTGTTTCTTTCTGAACCATTTTTCTTTTGGATTCCATCATTTCCATTCTTTTAGTGCCTTGTATGTTTTACACCCAGTCATTTCCATTCTGCTAATGTGCTGGATTTTTCAGAACCATTAGTAAAAAAAAATGGTATGTACCCTTAACCGGTTTGGAGCCCCTTAAGAAATATCTAGATTCCATTTCTCACTTTTGAACACAGCTAGTTCAAGGAATACACCAATCCACTTACCCCTCCCAGCACTAATAAATAATGTGTGTTTGTACTGCACTGATAAATAACTACTGTTGCTTCACTTTTTGTATTGAATTTTGTAGACAAAGGTTATGAACAGTAATATACACGATTTAGAATAAAGAGTGTAATGAAATTTAACTACACATAAATGCAAGTAGAACAGGCTAAACTGAGAGAAGAGGGGAGAGAAAAAGGGGGAAGAAGAGGAGATAGAGTTTAATTTAAGTGGAGAATAAAAATGCTCTAAGGGAAGTGGTGATATCTACATATGTAGGTACAGATTTGATGCCAGAAAACTGTTTTTGCTTCATATAAATCTACAGAATATATTGCTCAAATAAAAAGCAGAAACTGTGTGTTTCTGTTGCTTTAAGTACATAAAACATATAAGCACTCATTTTATAACAACAGTATCAAGTACCATATCAACTTTGAGGAAATATAGCCTCCCAGGCTAAGGGTGACCATAAGGCATTTTTCAGTTATGTATACAACCTTAAGGGGAACACCCAACAGTATGCTGAACTAATGATAAATTTAACTCCCTATTCTGAATCAGAAGCAAAGTTGCTGGCCAATAAATTTAGCTCCAGTGCCACCCCCCATTACCCTCAGTTAACCCCCAGGAAAACCCTCTACCATTTCTCCTAGTTATCACTAAAGAACAGGTCCTCATTTTACTGTCCAGAGCTAAAAATACTGCATCAGTGGGTCCCGATAATATCCCAGAATGCTTCCTAATTAGCGTAAAACACACAACATGTCAAGCCCACTAGAATCTCTGTTCAACCACAGCCTCCAAACAGGCTTTGTTCGTATAGAATGTAGGACTGCAAAAGTCATCCCTCTACACAAAGGGGGACCATCAACAGTCCCAGGTAACTACAGACCCATAAGTTTGACTAGTATTATATGCAAGACCATGGAAAGAATTTGTTGTGGGCCTGATAAACAAAGACATAGGAAATCTTCAAACACTGGACCCGTCCCAGTTTAGTTTTGACAAGGGCAGGTCATGCCTACTTAATCTGGTGGACCTCTCTGAGAAGGTCACTAGAGCCATGGATGAGGGACAAATGGTGCATAATACCTACCTCAGTCTGGCAAACATATTTGACACAATTCCTGTGTCACCCTATGGATAGCCAAATGGCTGACAGAGAGGACATATGAGGCAAGGGTTGGGGGAATCTGCCTCCATGAAGAGGCCTGTTATGATTGGTGTCCCACAGGGCCTGGGACCTGTCCTCTTCAGAATATACTTCTGTGAAGTCAAGACAAATGTAGAGGGCCTTTGGCTGACCAAATTTACTGATGACTGCAAGCGGGGTGCAATCACTAAAACCCCAAAAGATGTAGATATCCTCCAGGAGGGTCTGATACAGACATATAACTGGTGCTAGAACCATGGCCCAATACTCCGTGCAGAAAAAATGCATAATTATACCTTTTGAGAAGACAACCACCCCCTGTGAATTACTGCATTGATAATATTGCCCTAAGAGTAGACCCAGTGATAAGGGACTTGGGAACTCAAGTTAACAGCAACCTATGGTGAGAAAATCCTTCTATGTGGCTTTATGGAGGTCTGATGGACCTTACACATAGATGGTAGATTACAATTTCTTTAGTTAAACCACATCAGTAGTTGGTTTACTGAATTTTTGCTTTGTGAGTCCTAACTCAGATAGTTTTAGTGATAGTCAGAAATTCAGTAGTTCTCATTATCTGATAGGTTCCCTTCGGGTTATCAGAAATAGGGATTCAATACCATTAATGGAGATTGGATCAGTTATTGTTCAGGTACAGAGGATGTAAAGGATCTTAGAATACAGACCACTAATGGAGATTGGACGATTTGTAATTCAGGTGCAGAAAGGATGTAAAGGACCTTAGAATATAGATTGAAGTATATTATTGGGATTAACAGGTAAGATGAGTGGGAAGAGTTCAAATGGCATGTGAAAGAATGGCCAATGTTTACAGGACCTGATTGATTAGGCAAAGGAGGAAAGAACATGCAGGTCAGGATGAGAGGGTCTATGAGGCTATTTGATGTAGCATGCTAGACCTAAGGAGAAAGAGAGGTAAATGCCCTTAAGCAACAGTATAGGGTAATGAAATGCCAGTGCCTCCATGATTGATGGGACAGATTACAGTAAAGTCACTGGGCAAATGAAGTCTCTTCCCTGAAGCTGTTGCCCTCCATACTTAGGAAGATAGTGGCAAAAGAAGCAATGTTGAGTATGAGTGCATGCATGGGAATGTGTGGACTGATCTAGGAAGGACTGCAACATTCATAGAAACTCACTTTTTAGCGGTATGTTCCTCCTTTATAGCAAAACTTCACTTTCATGTGGACCAGGTTGGATGGCATTCCATTCCCACAGCTAGATATGAAGGTTTTGAATGAAGAGGTATCCTTGGCAGAATTAGATGCTATGACCACAAGTAAAGCTGCCTTGCCAGGTAGCTTGCCAACTGATTTTTTTCATGCCACTCCAAGGATGTTAGAGCTTTACAACCAAGTTTAGAATCAGCATCTACCTGCAGACTGAAGCAAAACTGTAGCTATCAATGTGTTGAGGAAAGAAAGGAAGCTGGCTATGGAGCTGAGGATCTGTAAACCTATATCTTGCTATCTCTGGACATCAAGATTATAACATAAATATTTGCCTTGCAATTGGAACATTTTTCTCATCCTAGGTATGGCTGAACTAGCAGGGCTTTATGAGAGGTGTGTGTGGGGTAGTTTAGATCTTTGTGAGACTGTGATCTATTTTTTTTTCAGTTCACATCACTACAGGACCAAAGCTATGGTTGCTTTATTGAATGGAGCTTTCTGTCAGATGTCCTGGTTTGGGATCAGAATGAAGATATTAACATGGTTTAAGATTCTTTATACTAAACGGCCACACAACATAAATGGGAATATCTTCCACACTTTGCCCCTGATGAGGAGTGTTCTCTTTTGCTTCCTTTGTTTATAATGGAGATGGAAGGGCTACACCTTATGAGTAAGAAATGCTCTCAGTAGGTTAGGATACTAAAAACCAGGTAGCAAGTTGGATCACGAATGACTGTATAGTGCGGCTGAGGCAACCACAGGAGAACGTACAGAATGTGAACTCTTTTCTAGTTTAATTTGCCTTACTATCTGGCATGAAAGTGATCTGTAGTAATTCCTGTCTGTTCTGTCTTTGTGATCAAGAGGTGAATGTGACAGCCAGTGCAACATTGAATTTCATTTGTCAGCAGAACTTGAGAATCTAGCAATAAAACTTGTCAGAGCTACAAATGAATTAATAACAAAATCTAGTCCTCTCTCTGTGAATCTGTTGGATGCTTTTTGGATTGGTGAAAACCCTAAAGTTGCCTGTCTGGTAGCTGATACAGAGGGTTAAGGGTGTGAGCTGTATTTCCTGTGGTACAGGGTTTGATTCCCTCAGCCTTCATCTGCCTGCTATGTTACCTTGAGTCGCTTAACAAGACATTGCTTCTGGGTCACCTTTAAAAATGGACTGGGTGCTCAGTGGGCATACCTAGTTAACAAATGGATATCATTATTGTAGCTAGAATTACGTATATCAGAATGATGGTACTGTCAATTGCTTTTGTATATCGTTCCCTCGAGTTTCTTTCTGAGGAACTAGCTGAATAGGAAGGAGTAATGGTTGTTGGACTATACATGTAGTACTTGAGGAAATCCAGACTGTAAAGTCAAAGGATAATGAGTTCCCTTAGAGACAGCAGCCTGGTGATGTCAAAATTATCATATCAGTTCAAGTCAGAGTCTGCGACCCGTCTGTCTGAAAGTTGAAGTAGCACTGAGAAGCTACCTGGTCAGTACTCAGAAGGAAATCAAATGCGGGGGTACTATGCATAGAGCATTGTTTATGTCAAATAGACTTCTGGGACAGGAGCCTGATCTTGGACCACTGAACAAGATTTGTGCTGTATCCAAAGTGCTCATTGAGAAGGAAGCAGTCTAGTGGCAGGAATGAGTTAATGCTGGTATAATTTTTTTTTTGATGGTGGGGGTGGGGGTTATACTAGTCTTTGGTGCTTCTACATTTATCCAAAACATGTAACTTTCTGGTGCTTACTTCAGTGGATGGCAATATGTTTCATTCAGATCAGTTTTCTTGATACATGCAATGGAGGGCGGCTGTAGGTGGCTTATGCTCTTACACAAATAAAGAGAACCTAGGATATTTTCAAAGTGATAAAAATTGTGGTATGCAGTTGTGGCAGTGTATAGAACTATACTGTTCTACAGCCTTACATATTTTGTAAAACCTGAAAGCTGTTTGGGAGGACCAAATAGGAAGAGACTGATCTTAGGAGGAATGAAGGCACATTTTATTGAGGTGGTTGAAGTGTAAGCTCCCTCCCTTGGCATTTACCACCTTTAAACTTGTTTACCAGTGGCACTTTACTGTGTTAAAGCTGTGCAGATCAGGCATGCAGAAGAGTAACATGTGGTGGAGGTGTCAAATATACATGGTGGAGTGTAGTCACTAGGTATGGACTACCCAGATGTAAAACACATATGAGTCAAACTGAGGGCTTGCATTGGAATGAGCAATTATTTCTCCTCTGCCAGAAATGTGACTGTTTAATAAGATTCTGAAAGAGCTAGTAAGAGATTCCTCTTGGGATGAAACAAGTCATTGCTTTCATTCTTGCAGTTATTTTCAGACATTGGAAGGTCCTGCTAAGCACATAATGATGATTATAGGTTAGATGAGGTGGTAGCTTTTGCCCAGTCATTAAATAATTCACTCAAAGATGTTTGGAATATTTTTCTCTGTGCTTGCGTTCATCACATTTAGATGTGTAATGTCCATGTGTTCTCTTCTTGAGACATCCGTATTTGTATGGTCTTTGGGTTGTGTTTACTACAGGTAACTATTGTGCAGATAATGAAGACTGCATAATTTTCTCTGTTGAGGTCTTAACTTGCTTAGCATGGTGATGGCAGAACTACATGCATTATTTATGTCAAAACAAGCATTTTATTCAGTATTTCAACCCACACCATGGCAATCTGCTCATTCATTCAGATGTTCTCCTCTTTCAGAAGCAAATAAAATTGAAGTTAGATAACCATTTTAATTTCATCTGTACTGAATTATTGTATACCTATTCTACTTTGACAACTGCTTGCCTTGAATCTTTTTTTCAGTACTTACCAAAAAAGGATGATGCTTTTGCAAAATAGTGATCATAAATTTTTATCCTCCTTTCACAGATGAGTTTTCCATGAATTGTTTTGTATTTTATGTAGGGAACTGTGTCTTTTAAATTGGATGCCAGAGTTAGGACCATGTCTGAAAACTCAACTGGATGCATAGCAAATGACACGAACCTAACGACACAGTACACCTACCTTTAAGCCATTACTGGATAAAAGTTTGATGTTGCATAGGTTATGCTTTATACACCACTCTGCTATTTGGAGTGATATGTGTGGGTGAATCAGCACTTTTCAGGAGGAAAATGAGCACTGCATTTGTAGATGTCTTGTTCTCTCTGTCACTGTAGACGGAACCACATTTCCTGATGAGCTCATTAGGTTTTCATAGCACAGGCATGTATCACAGGCTTGTTATATGTTCATTTATATGGGATATATTAAAAATGTGCCACAATAGAATGCTTGCACTATGACATGACTGGCTGTAATTTCAAACCTGCACCTCACTGCTCAGTCAAACTGTAAAAATGTTATTCCTTGATGGTTTATTTCCCACCCCTACCACTGTACGAGATGCTCATTTTGTCTAAACATTTTTTTTCATATTCCAGTCCAAAGGTCTGACCTCTTTGTACAGTGTTTGACCACAATACTTATTATTTTTTTATAATATAGTCCTAGATGAACCACTGGCCCTGTGTCCAAATCAGCAGCACCTCTGAAAAACAGATACCCTGTGTAATAGTTGGGTACTTGTATTTTCAGCTTACCATAATGCTTTGTGACATTCCGTGACTACCTGTTACCACAAGTCTGACTACCTGTTACCACAAGTCTGAAGACACACATGCTGCACAGTTGTGAATTTCTGTGGCTGTTGTTCCCTTTGTGGGCAATGCTGCTCCAGAGGTAGTAGGAGCTGTGCCTCATAAGAAAGCTGGTACAGTCTAAAATTATGCATACTACATTAGAAAATTTGTACAGTACGAAATCACACACATTACATCAGAAAATTCATACACTATGAAATTGCACACATTACATCAGAAAATTCATAAAGTATGAAATCCTACACATTACATCAGGAAAGTTGTATAGCCTGCCTGGATTCATGGTATAGAGGGAAGGAGCCCTGACAGCGATCCATGTGATCAAAGTTGGATTAGTAGTTCTGACACTAGAGGAGTCATGTAAGGAGGGGGAGGATTGAAGGGGTGTGGCCCACTTTTCTCTTATGGTAGGCTGGGAAAGGTGAGTTATACTTGACCCACATTGGAATGTGTGATTTCCCTGATGGAGATTGGAGAAATCACCCTTCCTGCTTCAAAGGTATAAGCAGAGTCTGATAACACACCAATTACCATAGTTTTCTGTCAGGTTTCTTAGTTATGTATGCAAATATTTCTGGGTGCAGTTAATACTGATTTTCTTGACAACACTGGTTACTGGAACCTTTCCTAATTTTATCATTGAAATACCATCCACATCACGGAAGTCCGGTAGGAATTACTGACAGACTACCTTGACTACCTTGCAGAAGTTACTTATCCATGTTAACTGCATGCAGTCACTGTGAGCTTCATCTCCTTGGATATCTTTGTTAAACCTCTGCCTTTCTTCAGTAGGTGCTGAGGAGCCCAAGAATCCCTTCTTGCTCTACATTAGATTCTGTAACAAATGAATGACTAGAAACAGTTGGTGCATTTGACAGCTGTAAAGGGAACAGATCAGGAAGCAGTTTGTTTGTGATAGTTCAGGGTATACAATAAATATGAGCCTTTCTGGTTTAATTTCCCCAAGTCTTTTTGGTTTCTAATACCATGACAGGAATGGACCCCATTACTAAATCAGGTCCACTTAGAGCTCATGAAATTAGTATTGTTTCAGTCTTCAGTGGTAGCCAGGAGTGCTTGTCTCAGCTTCCACAATCTGCCCAGAATTGCCTCCTGCTGTAATTCATAGAGTTACCTGTATCAGTAGCATATCTGAATATGACTGTAAATTCTTTTTTTAGACCCATTACTGCTAGTAATATTGGAACCTTCTGGGTATCCTGCCCTTGTTTCGGACTGGAAATCCTGGTATTTTATGACTTTGTGTCTCTCTGTATTTAAGGCACTGCAATCAGTGGGTATACCAGTTTCAATGATCAGTGCTACTTTTGTCTTTTCTTCACTGGCTCCTATATCTGGTTTTCTGTCATCTGTTTTTTTGAACTATTGGTAATGGGGGGGGGGGTCCCGTGTGATATGCACTTCATCATTCTTAATGATGCTTTGTGGGTCATATTTCCAATGCTTCTTAGCTGTTTTTTATATTGTCATGTTTGCACAATCCCCACTGCAGCAGTCATGCCGTATTATTGTGCCTTTCCCTTTGTTATGAGTGTATCACATCCAGGAACAAGATGTACGACTGTTTCCAGTTCTTTTTTTACAGACTCTGCATTTGTTAGTTTCTCCCACTTTTTGAATGGATTTTGTAAACCAACATGTATGTAGTCCACTATCCTGAGATTCAATTAACTTTTCGTCTTTTGGTTTCAGTTAACCTCTCCTTAACCATTCCTGTGTTAAATTTTGGTCAACATGAGGTTGCTTCAGGAGATCTCTGTACTTGCCACTATATTTATAGATTTTCCACATTTCTTTCTTTCTCATCTGATCCTTTTCCTTATATTCTTTATTTTGTTTTTCAGCACATTGAATTGATTTCCATACCAGCTTGACTCAAAAATGCTTCTGCTTAACTAAATAAAGCTGTCATCTTAGACTTCTTTTTATCATATTTTAAAACTTTCACTGTGTTTGAATCTGGTGAGGTCAGCTGATTGCAGATCTAGACGTAATAAATTTCAGAGAGACCCATACCTTCTTCAGATCAAGGAATACAAAATCTTGGTATAAACTGATTTGTATGTATCATTTGAAAAGCACGAAGCATTTTTCTTGTTTTTGTGTCCAATCAATCCAGTAATTTTGGGGCCAGTCTGTCAACTCATAACTGTAAGTTAGAACAGGGAGAACAAATTGATTTATAGCTTGGACTTTATTTGTAAATGTCAACGCAGTTTTCAATATCAGTTTTAGTAATCTGAAGTATTCCTTACTGAGTTTTATTCATATTTGCTCATGTTTTATTGTTGATCCTTCTTCTATTCCAAAATATTTATATACCTCCTCTTGCTCACTTTTCTTTATGTCACATTCCTGTCCCCAACTGATACTTCTTGGTGCTGCAGCTTTCCTGTTTTGAATGTTACTTTTGCACATTTATGAAGACCAAATGTCATTTTTATACCATCCGAGAAGGTTTTAACCATTTGTAGTTGTGCTTTCAGCTGATGAACTATATGGTTTTAAGTTATCCACAAAAAAACAGAAGAGAAATCTTGTTTTCTGGGTGCCAAGTTGTAAATGTAAACTAATTTGTTAAGTAAACAGCTTCATGGTAAATGTAAACTAATCTGTTACATAAACAGCTTAATGAGTTAAGGGCAAGAAAAAATAGTGGTGACAGAGAATCACCCTGGAATATCCCTCTTTGAATTTTTATCCCTGGAATAATGATTAAGTAAATAATCCATGGCCGGGTGTGGGTATATCAGGATTTACCTATGGTTGGTGTAATTTGATCACAAGGGCAAAGTCAGAATGATCAAACAAATCAACCATGGGTAAATCCTGTAATACCCAAACCTAGGAATGGATTCTTGCAATTATACAATGACATTATTTAAGAAAGAAATTGATTACCTATCTTAAATAGTATATTTGTATAACGTTACTGCAGTGTTCCTCAGCATTTTTCCTTCTTTATTGATGCACTGCGCATGCGTATGGGACATGTGTTCCCACACTTGCACAGTGTGTCAGTACAGTGCAGGAAAAGCAATTGAGAAGAAAGAATCTCCGTTGCTGTTTTTTTGTACTTTTTTAACTGCAGACATTTTCTGATGGACAGCTTGGAAATGCAAAGAAAATAAAGCACTTTTCTGATTATTTAGTTTTGTAGAACATACCTGATTTTTTTCTCCTGTTTTGCTCTGCCCTCAACATATACCAATAGAAAGTCTGGCTGCTCAGTGGCACTTCACCTGCTGGAAATGTTTCCATTTATTTTTTTAAACAAGAAACATTTTTATTAAACCATCATTTACTACATAGGCAGTGTTACATTTATGTAAATGAAAACAAACCACACCAATGCAATCCTAGTAACAAGCAGTTTTCATATTACAAACCACACCAACACACTCAGTTGCAAACATTATACATCACTTATAATCTACCCAATCTTTCTCACTCAGACATTACATAGCTCATTTGGGTCCTGCCACCATTTAGACCTCATTCCTCCCTTGTATGTATTGTTCCCACAATTCCTATTTTTTCTTATGCAGTTTGCTCCTACCCTTTTCTAAAGATTCAGTTCCAGTTGTTTTATATCTGTTACTATATTGACTACTTCCATTAAAGTTGGTTTAGATTTTGATTTCCATTTTCTAGTAATTGCTTTTTTGTCAGCCATGATTATTAGACACAAGGCCTTACCATGTATAGGCAATTCTGATCCTGTATCATAATTAAAAAAAATCATCTCCCTCGTCAGACCAATATGCCCACCCAGCATCTCTGACAGTGCATCCCTCAGGGAATACTTAAAATCCATCAACTCACTGCACTCCAGAAAATATGTTCCCAATTACCTTTTTTCTCCCCGTTCACACCTCCAACATTTACTGTCTTCCTGAGGAAAAATTCTTTGGAGTCTACTTGGGATATAAAAATATCCATGTAAACATTTCCAGGCAAAAATCCTAAATCTTCTAGATTTTGTTGCATATTTGGGAGGCATATATATATATCCTTCCATTGTTTCTTTGTGAATTGCTTATCCACACTATCTTCCCAATCCTTTCTGACCTCCTCTGATTGGCTCTCATAGTTATCATGTAATATTTTATATGCTCTACTCATTATTCCTTTTTTAATGGCAGCTTCTGTTATAGATTTTATTAAAACTCTACCAATGCTGGTCTTTCTTTTAGGACTCCCCACCCATTTCTTTGTCTTTGCCTATACTCTGATATCAATCCCTGGTAGTGAAGGCAATCTCTCTTGACATTTTTCTGTTGATATATGTTCAATTTACAGCATGCACTTTGTTTGGGCTGTCCAATCAGCATGCTCATGTTTGAATAGTAATGAGCAGTCATTGTATAATTTGTACTTTATTATGGCTCAGCTGCAAAGTGGTTTGCCACTGTTTCATGGTAACTGTAAAGTAATTGATCCATTAATGAAGGGTGTATATTTTGCAATCTATCCATGCCAAATCTAAAGTCTTCCCTTTTTATCCCATCTCTATGGCTGTCTTTGTAAGGCATTACCTACTCCGTCTCTCCTGGGAAACTAGTTTAATTCCAACTAAGGAGCCCAAGAATTCCCTCCTCTGCCTGCAGAGATAACTGTGCTAGATCAGATTCTGCAAGTGATGAATGATTAGAAACAGGTGATGCATTTGACAGCTGTAAAGGAAAAGGGATCAGAAAACAGTTCATGATAGTTCAGCATATGGAATGGCAGTAAGGGCCTCTCTGCATTTGTGGTGTGGAGTATCTCAAACTGTGAATCAGAGAAGTGTGGGTGTATATTTTTGTAAATGCATGCAGATCTAAAATGGGGGCAGAAAAAAGTAGGAAAATTACAGATGGTTTCCATGTTTTCCTTATCCGAGCACACAGCAAAAATGTGTTGTTCACTTTGCCATCTCAATGGATTTTATGATGTTGTACAGTGATGTGAACATAAACATTTAAGAAGTAGTTGATTTTATTTCCTTCTGGAATATATTTTGCTAATTCAAATGTCTTCTATTGACAGTTGTTACAATGAATATAGAATGTCTAAACTGTAATTTTTGAGAGGCAGTGACTATGCCATGTTGTGATCTGACAGGTCCGGCTGTTATATCTCCTGTGTCACATTTTACCATTTTTGAAGCATCTCCCACTGATCTGTAAACATTGTTTTGCTAAAGCGTATATCCCATGATGTTACAGTTGCCTGCATGAAGAAACGGTTTCAGTTCTAACTTTAGTGTTCCCTCCTTGCACATTTTAGGCTATATCCTTTCATGATAAATTTGTGGGTTTTCAGATGCAGCAACAGTTTAATGCCTGAAGTACTGGCTTTGATTTTTAGTTTGTTTACATATGTAGTCCATATTATTCTTTATTAAAACTGAACATGCACTCTCACAGTCTGTGCTCATAAGTGCTGTCAGTTTGTCAGTGCACACCTTAAACTATCTTTTTGACTCCTATTTTACATACATTTTGTGTGTGTGTGTGTGTGTGTGTGTGTGTGTGTGTGTGTGTGTGTGTGTGTGTGTGTGTGCGTGTTTGTGTATGGAAGTGGTTCTCTCCTAGCTCAATTATACATAAAGAAATGTATGCATATGTAGAAAAGCTATCTGAAGTGTGCTTTACTCCAGATGTGAGGAAGCATATGTTGGAAAAAAAAAAAAAACTTTGCAGACAGATACACACCTTCATAAACATGTATATGTTTATGATTACCTAATGAAGTATTGAACACTCAAATCAGAAAACATCAATTAAAAAAGACTGTACACAAACACACACATAAAAATGTAAAAAACAGCACAGACACCCCACACACATCCCACCACAGTCCACACCAGTTCTGAAATCACACAACATTGGGTAAAGGGCAAATTCTAACTCCTGCTGCACCGTGATCTCACACATACTGAACAAACAATAAGATAATTCAGTGTCTTAAGGCAACAAAAGCAACAGTGAATAATTTGAACATTCAACCAAAGTAGTGTGTGTGTGTGTGTGTGTGTGTGTGTGTGTGTGTGTGTGTGCGTGTGCGCACACACACACACACACACACACACACACACACATGAAAGATGATGGACAGAGAAATGCACAGTAACTCCCTGCCTATTGAATATGTAAGTACTGCAGTATTTTCACAGTGGGCTTCACCCTGTACCTACAATGCATCTGGAAATGTATACATACACTAACTGAAATTGTAGTACAGTGTAGGCAAAGGAATGCCCCCCCCCCCATTACCTCATTGTTTTGTGATCTTAACATGCAGTACAACTCTACTAAATCCTCCTCATATCCCCAAAATATTGCAGATGAATCCACAGTCCTCTGACAGTGCAGCTAATATTAACTTTATTTGCCGGCATTGCA
>NC_056737.1:193922864-193943837 GCF_019279795.1 Protopterus annectens
TGTCCTTTTAAAACTTAAATATGATCTTTTAAGTTAAATTGCATTTTAGTATGATAATCATGTTGATGCACTAAAAACAAAGCACAAATTAAATGTAATACACACATAAAATGTCTCACTTTCATAACATACATGTAGTCATTAGCATCCTTGTCGAGTGTTCATTTGAACTGAGGACTGCTAACAAAAAAACAACCTTTGTTTTGAAAGTGTTGCATCTGTGTTATATACCCGTGTTAGAGTTGCTCTCTCCTTGTCATAGCAGTCTTTGTTTCACCCTTTTCTCCTTCCTAAAATCATACATATCAAGTACTGCAAAAGCTTCCTTTTTTAAAATACTAATTTGCTCCCTAAAATAAATTAAAATTACTAGTTTAGTGACACCATATGCAAAATGTGTCTTGCAGTGGAAACTTTGTTTTGTTTTGTGTTTGTTTCACAAGAGAAAGGAACAAAATAAGGGTTAAAGTGCTACTTTACTGATTTGTATGAGATGTCATAGAATTCTTTGCAATATTGATTTTCACTTTTTTGGGAGACCAAGATGGGAATGTCTCAAACATGGACTGTCCAGAAAACTGTGGAATTTTCATGAAATTTCACACTTTAGGCCAGAACATTCATTCAGCATAACTTACGGTGTCTCATACTATCAGCTTGCTCTACTGAGTGTTACATATTTTTTAATTCTACAGTCATGCTTTCATTGACACACACACACACACACACACACACACTGCGAATATAAGTACATGTACGTATTATTATATCTCTCTCTCTCTCTCTATATATACATATAATATGTATATGTGTATATATATATATATATATATATATATATATATATATATGTGTGTGTGTGTATATATTTATGTAGCTATATACACACATATATAAGATATATATGCACACACACACACACACACACACACACACACACACACACACACACACACATATATATATATATATATATATATATATATATATATATATATAGGTTCATAGGTTCATACTAGGCTATCTGCCCTGGGGCATTTATAAGCCTAGCCCGATTGTGTTTGGCTTACGCCACCCCTTGATTTGAGTATACTGTGCCCTTTTTAAAGTTTAGTTTACTGTGCCACTGTCTAATAGTGACACAGAAGTAATCCCCGGGACAAACCTATGACCCCCCCATCCACTCTTGAAGAGAGTCAGTGAGGTGCTCTGCCTAACATAAATTGGAATTCTATTCCAGAGCGAAGGGAGCCTCTGGGTTATGAATCTGTCCTTCCAGCATATTCTATTTATTTCTGTGCTGAGGTTCAAGTCCCTTGAGCGCGTGGCCCTAAGGGATTTAAATTTACTGAGGTGGAGCATGTCCATTAATTCTGGGTTGGACATAGCTTTATATGTCAGGCATAGATCGCCTCGAAGTAGGCGGTATGCAGCTGAATAGAGCTGGAGTTTTTTTAACCGAGCAGCATATGGCATCTGTTTGAGTCCCTTGATCCTCCTGGTGAGGTACTTTTGGGGTCTTTCTAATTGCTGTAGGTGTCGGGTAAGGTACATCCCAAAGGGGGCATTGTATTCTATGATGGGCCTGATGAGGGATGAATAAAGGGGCACGATTACCTCTCTTGATCTAGATGTGAATCCTTTCATGATGAGGTGGGCTATGTAGAAGGTCTTTCTAACCACTTTGGCAATGTGGTTGTCAAAGGAGAGATTGCTATCAACTTGGGTCCCCAGATCCCTAATTACTTTCTCTGTACTTAATGGGTTACCACCTATGTGGTAATTTGTGGGCACATTGTTTTTGCCAAAGGGTATGACTATACACTTTTTGGCATTTAGCTTTAGACCATGGCTCTGGCACCAGTTATCCATCTCTGTGAGACCTTCTTGAAGGATATTTGTGTCAGCTGGAGAGTCAATTATGGTGCCCAGTTGTCAGTCATCTGCGAACTTGGTGAGCCATAGTCCTCCCACGTTGGCCTGTACCTCAGAAAAGTAAATACCGAACAAGAGAGGTCCCAGGACAGAACCTTGTGGGACGCCACTTGTGACCGGTTTCGAGTCTGACATGGCTCCAGCAACTCTGACTCTGTGGGTTCTGTCTTTGAGCCAGTTTGTGACCCATCTTGTGACATAGGGGTTTATATTTAGGCTGGATAGCTTATCTATGATGCCCGAGTGGGGTATTGTATCAAATGCCTTTGCGAGGTCCAGATAGGCTGTGTGGACTACCTTCCCTTTATCTATGGCCTTGGTGACTGTTTTGAAGAAGTCGACCAGGTTCAAAAGGCAGGATCTGCCCTTGACGAAGCCAAATTGGGTAAGATCTAGTGTCTGTAAGTCCCCAATGTCTTTGTTTATGAGTTCCATGATGATCCTCTCCATAGCCTTGCGGACTAGGCTAGTCAGGCTTATGGGGCGATAGTTTCCAGGGTCCGTAGTGGTGCCACCTTTGTGGAGTGGGACCACTGTTGCTGTATGCCATTCTTTGGGCAGATATCCTGTAGTGAGGCTGAGATTGTACAGCAGATTTACTTGAGGGATTAGTTCTTCTTGGAGTTCATGTAGGACGCAACCCGGGATGCCATCTGGTCCCATGGAAGCAGTGTTTTTTGCTTTGGAGAGGGCGGCCTTCACCTGAGCATCAGAGATGTTTGGGAGGCTGCATTCTGCCGGGATAGATACTTGCTCTTTTGGGGAGGAGGGGGGGGAGAAATTTGCACTGAACCTGTCTGCCAGGATATTGGCGATGTCTGTGGGTTCAGTGTATTTTTTGTCATTTAGAATCAACTCAGAACAAGTTTAGGAGTTGCATCCCAGGTTCCTAACATAACTGAAAAAAGCCTTATGATTGTCCTTGGTGTCCTGTGCAATTTTTCTCTCGAAGCTGGCCTTGGAGGATTTTATGAGGGATCGTAATTTTTTGCTAGTACCGATCAGAGATGCCTTCCCTTTTAGGGATTTTGCTCTATCATGTAGTAGCTTCCTCCTTCTGTTGTGCAGTTTATTTATGGCTGGGGTCCACCAGACTGGACGCCTGCCTTTGGATGACTGGGTCTTGGTTTTGTTTGGGATAGCATGATCCATGCATTCCTGGAGATGTCCGTAGAATGCGTTTATATAGGATTCTGCAGTTTGAGCCGTAGTTTCCACTGGCCCTGGGGCCTTGAAGGATTCCACTTCAGTTTTGAGAAGTGTGAAGTTCGCTTTTGAGATGTTTTTCACTGTGGTTTTCTGGGCTGGGGTGGGGTCGGGATGTGGATATCCAATGAAATTAATTTATGCTCTGATCTTACCAATGAGGGATATACTTCTGGTATGGAAAATGGAGTCCCCATGTTGGTAATGATCAGGTTTAGTATGTTATCCCCTCTTGTGGGAGTGGTGACTAGTTGTTCCATAGCATTTGAGTTTATAAATTCCAGGAACCTTTGAGCTAAGGTGCTGGGGCTTGAGTAATGCTCCCAGTCTATGTTTGGGTAGTTGAAGTCACCCAATATAATGGTGTTCGGAGAGATCTTCATGTTCTCCAATGTTTTCAGGAAAGCTGAGTGGGATTCCTGACTTTGAGAGGGTGGTTTGTAGGATGCTATAAACTGAAAAGCAGTCTTGCCCACTGTCAGTTGCACATGGATGGTCTCCGATACTTCGTGCAATGCCACTAACCTGGAGGTGTGGATATCCTTGATAAATATGGAAACTCCCCCTCCTTTTGTGGTTCGGTCCGGGTTTTGGGGACGAAAAGCATGATATGAGGTATAACCTGGTAGTGCTGGGGTGCTGTCTGGAGCCTTGAACCAGGTTTCTGTCACTGCACAAATATCGATGTTCTCCATACTGAGGAGAGCTTTGAGTGCATGCATCTTGAGGTTAAGACTTCTGGCATTTATCAGCATTACCCTTAGTTTCTTGTTCCTTGTGCTGTCTATGGAGGTGGGTTTGACTTTTGAGCCTTGCCTAAAAAAGGCACTATGGGGGTGACAAGAGCCTTTGCCAATATCCAAAAGCCCAGGGGTGACAGGTGCAAGCCGTCCCTAGCGAAGCAACGTGGCTTGTCGAGCATGTCATCCCAGGCTGACAGACACTGGATCCCCTTTGAATGACACCAAAATTATAGCCAATTGTTAAAATCGATCATTTTGTCTTTATACTGTGGCATCATTCTAGGTGAGGGTAAGATGCTGCTCAAGGTCAGGGTCATACCGGCCTGGGCTACATGATCAGAGAGCTCCTCTATGTCTCTTTTCATGTAGTCGAGGGAGGTACGTCTCAGGTCATTCACGCCAGCATGTACAATGACTGAGTCATATTTGTATTTGCTTTGCAGTGACCTGAGTGCTTGCGTTATGTGGCGGATCCTAGCACCCGACAGGCAGCTCACTGTGACCTTCTCTTTATTCAGCCTGGTGAGCGGGACGTCAGTGTGTCTCACAATAGAGTCACCTATTACAAGAGTATCAGGTGTGTTATTCAGCCTTAAGGGCTGTGACTGCTTGGCACACTGACTTTGTGTGCTATGTGTTGTATGTGTTTTGTTTTGGGGTAGCGTTTGCTTGGATGTCTGCTTTGGAGGTCTCTGTTGCTTAGGTAGATTTTTATTTTGAGCCTCAGAGTATGTTTTTGTGTTTTTATGTGTTTGGTTCGCTGTTGTGGTGGGACTATGTGATACTGGAATTGTGTTGTGTGAGGTTACCTTCTCCTCCTGACTGGTTACACCAGTTTTGAGATGAGAGAGCTCAGCCTCCAGTTTGGCTATATGGTTGCATCTCTCACATATATTTGAACCTGTTTGGAGGAGGAGAGGGTTGTCCGTGTACATGAGACAGTTGTAACATTGCCTCAAAATTCTCAGATTCGCCATCTGGATTGAAGAGGAAACTATTGACTGACCTTTGGACATGTTAGAGTAATATAGGGAACTGAATTAAAAACGGACCAATAGGGGACAAGGTAATCGTAGAGAGTATAAGAGTAAGTAGTGCTTATGGTTTATTAGTGCTAACTTGTAAGATTACTTATTTGGACCAGTGAGGGGCCTTAGAATGAGAATATGGTATTTAATTTGAGAGATAGAGCAGTTCTAAGCGAAAAAGTGAAGAGCAGACTTTGTGGAGCCAGGAATAGTTTAAACCCAATTAGGCGGCGCTGCCCGATGTTGCAAAAACGGGCAAAACCGCGCAAAAGAGGGTTTTAAGAGAGGGAGATCAAGGAGTTTGGAATTGACCCAAAATGGCCAATAAAACTACAGTTTCAAGGCAGTAACCACTCCCACGGGGACAGGCAGGCTGCTCAATGTTTATCACTGCCACTGATGAACACAGAGACTTCCCTTTAGCCCAAGCAAACAATGGCCTCCAAGAAACTTACAAACAGTTCAGAACAGCAAATCTGTAACTGAACTTTTTTAAATCTCAGAAAAGTGGTTAAAAAAAGCAAGATTTTTTTGTTTTTTTGTTTTATATATATATATATATATATATATATATATATATATATATATATATATATATATACACCAGTATGAATCCAATACAGGATACCAAGACCGCCACAGCTAAGGCAAATGTTTTTATTGTTAACAAGTCAGATTACAAGCGCTTTTAGGTTAAAACCCTTCTTCAGATCAAACCATATATATACACGTGTGTGTGCGTTGAGGTACAGTAATGAAAATCACTGCTATTACTCCTGGATTTCATTTCCTGCAAATTGTATTCCATTTTATAAAGCATAACTTTGTGTGCCTCGTTCTGAGAGATGGAGTAATGGAGTACGCTTTACTGCTTTTGTAATTGTGCCATCAATACTGAGCTGTCCTTCTTTCTTATGAACTGAAGCAGAGGTTATATGAATTTGTCAGCAGACTTCTTTTGACCTCTAGAAACAGAGAGTTCTAAAGTAACGGTATTCACTCATTGGCATCATGAGATAATGGACAATTATTTAGAAGTGGGAACATACCCTCTTACTACTGTGATACTTTGTCAGTTATATAGATGCACTTCGATTGGAAGAGGTGGCAGGAATCTTGCTTCTATGTAATACCTGTTCATTTGGGTCCATGCATAATGGACGTGGGACCTCACCAAGTCTGCTCACAAAGCTACAATATATCTAGTTCATACACTAATACTTTGTGACCACTGTATTGTAAAGATCACTACCTCCTCACATTCCACTGTAATCTGCTATTTCCTTATTCAAAGTTATGAGACTAAACTGCTGGTCACCCTAGCTGCCTGTCACCGATCCCCTGTACATAACACAAAGTGACGACTGATCCCCTGTACATAACACAAAGTGATGACTGATCCCCTGTACATAACACAAAGTGATGACTGATCCCCTGTACATAACACAAAGTGACAACTGATCCCCTGTACATAACACAAAGTGACCTAGTCATTGCTTTGGGCTTTCTAAACTGCTGGTCACCCTAGCTGCCTGTCACTGATCCCCTGTACATAACACAAAGTGACGACTGATCCCCTGTACATAACACAAAGTGACGACTGATCCCCTGTACATAACACAAAGCAACGACTGATCCCCTGTACATAACACAGTGACGACTGATCCCCTGTACATAACACAAAGTGACAACCGATCCCCTGTATATAACACAAAGTGACGACTGATCAACTGTACATAATACAAAGTGACAGCTGATCCCCTGTACATAACACAAAGTGATGACTGATCCCCTGTACATAACACAAAGTGATGACTGATCCCCTGTACATAACACAAAGTGACGTAGTCATTGCTTTGGGCTTTCTGTTAAATACTCTCATGGTACTTTAGAAAAATGTATCTCCTACTCTAGGAGGTTATGAACATTGTTAGGTCAAGGACCACCTGAAATATAATGATGAGATTTGGAACAGCCCTCAGGACTAGAATGGACAAAATCTTTGCAAAGACTGCATAAATCTACAAAATTCCTCGACTTGAAAACAAAATAACCTTCCACACCTTTAACCCAAGAGGTCTTTGACAGGAAATGCAATTTCTTTTCCCCAAATCACTCAGTATTATCCCATTTGGCACTGAATGGGATGACTGATTTGCTTAGACCAGCTCTTTTTAGTTCAGTAGTCTGTAGGCAGTGTTATGATTAGTTGATTAGGAACTTATTAAACACAGAAATGTTTTAACTGAATCCATGCATGGACAAAGGAGAGTCCATTTCTCTGGCGTGCAATGACCATGAGTTACGATATATAATGTTGGGTATATCTTTCAGAAAATTATGTTTGTTTTGTAGCTGCAGTGGCAAATTGTGGAGTCATCTCTACTGTCTTTGGTTTTCACAAGTTGATCCTCAAAAAAAACAGCCTTTATCCAGCCCACATGCACTTTGAGAATGCGCACCAGCCCCCTTAATAAGTCTATCTGACACTTTACCATGCCAAGGCAATCTGCTTCTGAAAGTGGTTCTCTAAAACTGTGCTGGTCTTCCATTTCCATTTGAGATGTATGACACCTTGCTTTCAGTGGTCGCAAGCACAGCAGGTGCAGTGCAGGAGGGCTTCACCAATAGTTTCTTCAGGCCCTGTGACCCCTTCATAGCTACACCACTACAATGCATTTTCAACCTACTTGTGTTCACATTTAGCTTTCCATGGGTTTGGAAGCAGTCCATTTTTGATATATCTGTCTCAGGTGTTTTCTCTTGCTGTGGAAAAATGGCACCTTCCTAATCCTCCCATGAACAGTGTCCCCTCTTCAGGTCATTCTCCTTCCTGTCTGCCCTTAAGAGAGTTGTAGGTGACCATTTAAAAGAACATCTCAGAAGGGTTGGCCTGTTCTTGGAGAACAGCATATCTTCAGAGACTGATCAGCACAGATACTGCTATGCTAACCAGACTAACGGCATCTGGTGGGTATGGAAAAGAGAGATATATTTCTGTTCATACACTTTCCAAATGCAGTCCATCTGGTTTCACATAAATTTTGCCTTGCTGAGGTACTATATATTCTTTATAAAACATAGTATTAAAGTGGCTTTGACAACTCTGAAATATCCAATATACTGGCCATCTTCAGCTATTATTTACTCAGAAGTCTCTTTAATTTTTATACCTGTGTGTGCCTCCTGGCGTTTCTGCAGTTACCGCCTGCTGTGCCTCTAGGCATCAAATATCGCTTGATGATATTTTCATTAATAATTCCAAAACCATGCTGCATAACAAGGTTATGAGAACACTTTATCTTGAAGAATACATGATGGCAAACACAACTGTACTAATATGTGACCTCTGTCAATAAGTATTTGTTAGAACTGTAAGGTGATAAATTCATTTTTTAAAGGCTCAAGCCACACCCCCTGGGCATTAAAGGTACACACTCAAAAGAGCTGTGCTAGAGGGAATGAGTTAAGATTTGATATCAAGTTAATATTATTTTTTTTTATTAATTCTCTAACTCTCAAAGTACCTTAGCTCTTAGCAGTGCTGTATGCTGCCACTTTGACCATATATAGTTCTGGCCAGTTCCTTGGTGACAAATTTACACTTGCCCATCAATTGTTCAGTGAGAAGTGACTACATATTAACTTTTGATAACTTTTTGTTAGTAGGAACTAGTGTTTCACTATGCATAACATTTTTCAGGTGACATAATTCACTCCACACACCTGGTTCATTGACACTGTGCCCATCTTCAGATGCCTTGGGTGGTCGGGCTTGAAACAAATGTTTCCTTAGGGACCAAGCTGGAGAAAGCCTAAATGAATGCAAAAGCCAAACTGATTACCAAATTGCCCAGGTTATCTCATCACTGTCTAGCATGCAACAAACTAACGGGCTTGAATTCAGAAAATAAAATCAGCTATATACAGCTAACACCAGCTACACACAGCTAACACCAGCTATACACAGCTAACACCAGCTATACACAGCTAACACCAGCTACACACAGCTAACACCAGCTACACACAGCTAACACCAGCTACACACAGCTAACACCAGCTATACACAGCTAACACCAGCTATACACAGCTAACACCAGCTATACACAGCTAACACCAGCTATACACAGCTAACACCAGCTATACACAGCTAACACCAGCTACATACAGCTAACACCAGCTATACACAGCTAACACCAGCTACATACAGCTAAACATTGCACATAGAATATTTTTATTTCCTGACAAATGCCCCTCCCTTAGTCCACTGCAACAATAAACTCCCACAATACTCCTTCAGTCATCCTACACAATTCTACTTCTGATAAAAATCATACAGTACCTTTGGTGACCCCAGATCTATATTCTACCAATGTATTTAAAATGTGTAACTCTCTGTACTACTGTTAGGCTGTAGCTTTCCCCATCTACTTTAAAATCAGACTAAAAGAATGTCTGTTTAATTCCTGGCAATGATCTTGATTCATCTCACCTGTCTAGGCTCACCATTACATCTTTTTCATTTCTTCTCCATCTGTTCATATAATACATCGACATTTTGCTTCCTTTAATCGCATTCTTTTCCTCTAATCTTTATCATCCTAGAAATCTCCCTCTTCTAAACTGTTACCCTTTCATGTCACTAAATTCCTGTCTGCAAAC
The DNA here is from genome assembly GCF_019279795.1 of Protopterus annectens. NCBI lineage: Eukaryota > Metazoa > Chordata > Ceratodontiformes > Protopteridae > Protopterus > Protopterus annectens. Next base: position 193,932,439 of record NC_056737.1, read on the forward strand.
TGTTCCAACAGTCTTCCTGTTAATGCCTTCTAGCCCTCCTGTCTCTTACTGATTATAATATTTTCCACTCTCATTAATATCCCCTCCATATCTCACCTCCTCTTTACACACTATCTTATACTGCTTTGTAACTACTCTTTCTACATTGTTCCCAAAACGGTCATTTTTGTCATGTTGTATTGTATTACCTTTTTCTTTGTTGTCTACATTTTTTCTTTTTCTTTTTAAAATGTGGAATTTTGTGGAGCTTTTTTCTGAAAAGGGGTCTTGTTGGGTTGGACCATCCCAGTAATCAAACACAAGTAAAACAAATAAAACACAAATTTCTAGCTCAGGGGTGCATTTGCCAGCTCTTTCTTGTACATTTCTTAAGCCATAGGGGTGACCGAGAAATGATGCTTCTCCTGATCTAGAACATATCTTCTCATTTACTCTGAATCGTGCAGCTTTGAACTCATGAAAGCTAATGAGCTTGCTTAGCGAATACAGGTTTATGCTGAATTTCTTTTTTATTTTAATTTCTCCAGAATTTTTGATTTCTAATGCCATGATGGGAATGGACCCCATTCCTAAGTCAGTGTATGAGTGAAGTTCATGAAATTTGTATGGCTTCTCTCTTTGCCATTTGCCAGGTATTTCTGTGTCGGTTGCTGTCGCTTCAGGACTGACATCAGGTCGTCAGTAGTATAAAGTAAGGCAGCCGACGCCATTACATCAGTCTTTCTTGCCATGGAGCCTGAAGCAGAAGCAGTTCACATGAGTGTCGGTCGGCCGCTACCTGAGTTTTATCTACCGAATTGAAACTGATGTCTTCCAAAGCTAACTTCCCCATTGGGGATCCTTTTTTCTTGCACTAACCGATGTCAGAAAAAGCTAACAATTGTCTCACCTGTGGAAAGCAAATACCACACCGAGACTTTCATTCTTACTGCGGCACTTGTTTAGGCCCAGACCATGATGTCCCCCGCTGTCGCTTCTGTGCTTTGTTCAATGCCAGAACTATCCATCGTTGGGCCCTTATTGTAGCTAGATATTTTCGCTTACAGTCCTCGAACTCTAATATGGCTTCGGTAAGCCATCCAACAGCAGATCTTCCAAAAAAAATGTAAAGATAAAGACAGAGACAGACCGCACAGGTCCAAACCTACCGATAATGCTCCTGTTAAGCTAGTTGTCAGTTCTCCAGTCCTCAGTGAGGTGCTTTTGCAGCCCCTGATGCCTGCTTCTGTGGATTCGCAGGCCGCTACTGAGACCCTTTCGGAGTCCAGTATGCCGCAAAACTCTTCTTCAACTAAGGATCCTGCGGTCGTCTCTACCTTGGATGGGTCTGGAGCCGCTGAGCAGGCACCAGCTTCAGAGGAAGTCCTTCGCAAATACTGATTCTCGACACAAACCGACGTCTTCTTTCGTGACTACCGTTCTTTCAGAAACGACCAAGTTTCTTAGGCCCAGGGTAAGAATCACACCCAAGAAACACGACCCAATCTCTGGCACCTGCTTCCTTGCCTCAGTCTCAAATGCTTAAAATGGTGCAATACCTTATCATGCTGATCAGGGGAAGCCAAGCTACACCCTCCAAAAGGAAAAAAGATCTGTCCCCTGTAGTTTTGTCTGAACAAGAGTCAGATGACTTTGATGCATCTGAATATGAAGACATGCAACCCCTCTCTACTTATGAGGATTCTGATGCAGAGGATTCCATCCCTTCAGCCTCTCCACCAGAGGATTTTTCCTTTGGGGAAATCCTTCATACCTAAAGGGAGCATTTCCAGTGGGAGAGTTAGGACTATCCTCAGTCTAAAAAGAGACTCAGGGAATTCTTAGATCTTCTACAGCACAGACTCTTGGCCATCCCCCCTGTTGTGGAGGATGTTTTCCTGGAATCCAGCTTGACTCCTGACACCCGCACTCCTGCACCCAGAAACCAAGACAGGTTCTACAGAGTCCCTGACTCACACAAATTTATTTTTAAACATCCTACTGCTGACCTTGAGGTCATTTCTCAAGGGCCTAAAGGGATTAAAGCAACCTCTGCTAACAATCCCACCCCCTCAGATATGGATTATCGAGCACTAGGCAGATGGGGTAAAAAGTATACATCTCAGCTACTCTTGCTATCAGGGCATTACATTGTCATTTCCATATGCTAAATTTTCAGCAATATACCCTGGAACTCCTCAAGCAAACTATGTCTTCCTTTCCTGCTTGTGCAGAATCTAAAGACTTATAAGAGTTAATGCATTCTGCAAGTCAAGTAACTAAACACACCTTGCACTGTGGTTTTGACACCTTAGAAGCTTCTTGCCGGTCAGCAGTCACCGGATCTGTCATTAGAAGGCATGCATGGCTTAAGGAACAGCCCTTGCTAGACAATGTCAAATCTAAATTGTTGGATGCCCCCTTGCACAAAGACAACTTATTTGGCACTAAGGCAGAAAAGGTCTTAAAAAAGATGGAAGAAAAAGCAAAATCTATGCAGACAGTTAAGGATTGCTTACAGGTCCAGCCACCCAGGTTCAGCAGGCATTGTCCCACTAAGCACTGGTCCTTTCCTGCTCCCACTAAGCCAGTTCAGCCCAGACCCCGGGGAGCCAGACCTCCCCAGACAGCAGCCACAGGGAATGCAGAGATCTAAGCAGTGGACTACCTCCGCTTCAAAACCAGGGAGTTCTAAGCCACCCCCTTATGGCAAGAACTCACAATGACTCACCTCCCCGACCCCTTCCCTCTGCCCACCTTCACTTACCCCTAGGAGGAAAACTTTTTTTTCATGCAAGCACCTGGGCCACCATTACCAACGACTGCTGGGTTCTCAACATAGTGTCCCAGAGATACAAAATTTTCTTTCCACACCCTTCCAACCCCAGAAGGGTTCCCAGGGCTACCTCCAAACCAGTGGGTAGATGCACAAAAGAAAGTCCTTTCCCTGCTCTCTATGAGGGCAGTAGAGTACATTCCTGCAGAACAGAAAGGCCAAGATTTCTACTCCAGACTTTTTCTGGTACCCAGAAATCCTGGTGATCTCAAAATTCAAAATGTTCACCCGCTAGCAGCTGCTACCCATGCTCTCCAAGGATGCTTGGCTAGCCACCCTAGATGTAAAAGAGGCCTACCTCCACATTCCTATCAGAGAATCATGCAGGAACTATCTCTGTTTCAGGGCAGGATCTCAGTACTTTTAGTTCTCTGCACTTCCCTTTGGGTTATCTACTGCTCCCAGAGTTTTCACAAAATGTCTGGCTCCGGCCGTTGCCTTTTGCAGACAAAGGAATATCCAGATTTACCCATACCTAGACGACTGCCTAATTCAGGCAGACAGCCAGGAAAAGCTGCTCAAGCACCTGGCCTTTGTAAAGTCCTTACTAACCTCCCTAGGGTACACAATCAACAAAAAGAAATCCAAACAGGTGCCTGCCCAAAGGATTATATTCCTGGGAGCAAGCCTGGACACAGCATCCCAGAGGGCATTCCTTACACCAGAAAAGCAAATTTTCTTAACATAACAGCCTACTTCTCTCAACTAGCCACCAACCCCCCCCCCCCAGCTATCTGCAAGGAAAATCCTGCAAGCTCTGGGGTTCATGGCATCTTGCATACTACTCATTCCATATGCCAGTCTGCATATGAGGAAACTTCAGTGGTACTTAAAAGCCTTTGGTGTCAACACTCTCAAGACCTGGAGACTCTTATATCTATAATTCCTTGCCTCAGAAAAGATTTTCTTTGGTGGGCAACAGCATGCTCCCACAACAAGGGACTTACCTTTCTCATCCCCCACCCACCCGCTGCCCAGACCCTCACCACAGATGCATCAGACTATGCCTGAGGTGCATACAGGGCCAATAGAGCCCACAGCAAATCCCTCTGCACATCAACCAAAAAGAGAGGATGGCAGTCCAGCACAGCTTGATAGCTTTCAAGCCACTTCTCTCCCCAGTGGTTCTCCTGATCAAAACAGACAACACGTGTGGTATATCAACAAGCAGGGAGGGACTCACTCCTACCCTCTATGCAGGCTGGCCATGACCCTTTGGCACACAGCCTCTGCCATGCAACTCCACCTGTTAGCACAGTTCCTACCAGGTTCTCTGAACTCTCTGGCAAACCAATTAAGCAGAAATCTTTGGACCCACATGAGTGGCAGCTCAACAGAAGAACCGTCACCCTAATAACTCAGAAATGGGGCACCCCGAAGGTTGACCTCTTTGCCTCCCACACCAACCATCAGCTCAGAAAATTCTGTACCAGGGAGCATCACTGCAAGGCTTGGAAAGTGGATGCCCAGTCCTTCCCCTGGGTCAATCTATCAGTCTATGCCTTTCCTTCGCTACTGCTCTTCCCCAGGGTACTGCTCAAAATAAAGGAGGAAAAACCAAGGACAATTCTTATAGCTCCAGACTGGCCTCTTCAGCACTGGTACCCCTTGCTGCGCAGCCTGTCCCCACTGCCACCTCAGCATCTTCCTCAGATTCCAAACCTCCTGACCCCAAGGGAAGGGTAATTCATGCATCCCCAATTGCAGACACTCAGTTTGACAGCTTGGCTTATTCCCTAATCCCCGATCAATCTTCCAACCTCAGTAAACAGGTTCTAGATGTTATGTATGAGGCCAGATGCCCTAGCACTAGAAAGTCTTATGCTAACAAATGGAAAAGGTTCTGCATCTGGATTCAGGCTAAGGGAGCCAATACGGCACATCCCTCCCTCCCTCTCATCCTGGATTACTTAGCTGACCTGCTACACAGTGGCCTCTCTTTTTCCTCTATTAAAATTCATGCCTCTGCTATCTCTGCTCATTTTCCCACTGAGCAGCCCATTTTCTCACATCTTTTGATCAAACAGTTCCTAAGAGGGGCTAGCAATTTGAGGCCACCCAGAAGAGCACCAACCCCAGCTTGGGGCCTTAACTTTTTGTTGGAAAAGCTCACTTTGCCCCCATTCAAACCAGCTTCTTCTGTAGAGCTAAAGTTTTTCTCCTGGAAGACAGCTTTCCTTCTGGCCATCACTTCAGCCAGAAGAGTCTCCGAGCTGCAAGCACTCATGGCTGTGGAACCCTTCATCATCTTCCGTGCTGACGTGATATCCCTCAGGACTAACCCATCCTTCATGCCCAAGGTGGTGTCCAGTGTGGCTCTCAACCAATCCATTCATTTGCCCACCTTTTTTCCTATTCCCCAGAACAAGGGGGAAAGTATCCTGCACTCTCTAGATGTGGACAGACAGCTCAGATTCTATCTAGACAGGACTAAATCCTTCAGAACGTCTGATCAATTACTGGTTAGCTTTGCTATAGGGACAGAAGGCAAAGCAATCTCCAAACAAATCATTTCCAAATGGATAGCACACTGCATCAATTTCTCCTACAAACAACATGGAAAGCCTTGCCCAAGGGGGTCAGGACTCATTACACCAGATCATCCTCCATCTCTGCAGCTTTCCTCAGATGAGTCCCCACCAGGGACATCCTGGAGGCTGCCACCTGGACATCTCTTCACACTTTTACCAAACATTAGCACCTGCCTCTCTTCTCCAAATCCAGGGCAGGGTTTGCCTCTGCAGTCTTGCAGGGCATCCTAGCCAGCCCTTAGTTTCCTTGACTGCCTCCACCCATTTCCTCAGCTTTGGGAATCAACCCAAATGTGATGACTGCAACATTGAAGCATAAAGAACATAGTACAGTTGTGTACTCTTACCATAAATGTAGATGTTCAAGTCTGTTCACTGTTGCAGTCCTGGTTTCCCTCATTAACCCTTTTTTCTTCTGTTTCCTTACAAGGGACAGATTGGTATTTACTTTCCACTGGTGGGGTTCTTCCACCAGAACCTGGCTCCTACTTGGGGCCTCCTGACAGGTTAGGGCAAGAAAAACTGATGTAATGGCTTCAGCTGCCTTATTTTATACCACTGATGACCTGAGGTCAGTCCTGAAGCGACAGCAACTAACGCAGAAATACTTAGCCTCTGGTATTTGGGCTGGCCGAGGGCTACCCTGGCAGGGATAACCCAGATGTGATGACTGCAACAGTGAATGCACTCGAACATCTACATTTATGGTAAGTGTACACAACTGTACTTTTTCACTTTCACATAATAGATAAGTTCATATTGGGGTCCGAATGGAGAGATGAAGTCAGCATGCAAAGGAGAGGAGTAGTGCTGAAATTGAATTCATCTTCAAGTTTTGGTGAGTACCTTCGTGAGGTGGACCGTGTTTTCACAAAATCTCACCAAGGTGACACTGCTATAACTATATATATATATATATATATATATATATATATATATATATATATATATATATATATATATATATATATATGTGTGTATATATATATATATATATATATATATATATGGGATCCGGACACATGCTCGACTAGCATATGTCCAAATCACAAAACATCGAACACACATACACGAAAGCGCTTAACATCGACAAGTGTAATTTGTAATTTGGTGTAATTTTTCCTGCACCTTTTTCATCTGAGTTCTCTTTGCTTTTTATTTTATCATTTAGAAGAAAACTCAATTATGGCAGTAAAACAAAAGAGCAATAAAAGAAAGTCATATGGAAAAAAGAATCATTTGTTGTTAAATAAAGTCATACTGGAGAACTGTAAAAAGGGAAAGAATTTAAGTATGGCATGGATTGACTATAAAAAAAGCATTTGATAGTATCCCACATTCATGGATAAAAGAGTGCTTAAAAATATATAAGATACACCCTACACTGATCGACTACATTACAGTGACCATGAAACAGTGGCAGACCACTTTGCAATTCAGCCATGATAAACAACAGATTATTATTTCAGACATAAAAATTAAAAGGGGGATATTCCAGGGTGACTCCCAGTCACCATTGCTATTCTGCCTTGCCATTAACGCATTAAGCTGTTTACTTAACAGCTTAGGCCATGGCTACCAGCTCCTAAAAAAACAAAAGTGTGTAAAGACTTCTCAACTTCTCTTTGTTAATAATTTAAAACTGTATAGCTCATCAGATGATGAACTGAAAGCACAGTTGCAGGTTGTCAAAACTTTTTCAGATGATATAAGAATGTCCTTTGGTCTTGATAAATGTGCAAATGCAACCTTTAAAGCTGGAAAACAGCAGCACCAAGAAAACATCAGTTTGGGACAAGAATGTGATATAAACAAATCTGAGCAAGAGGGAGTACAGAAATATTTGGGAATTGATGAATGATCAACAATAAAACGTGAACACATGCAAATAAAAGTTAGTAAGGAATACTTTAGAAGACTTAAATTAATTCTGAAAACAGTGTTGACATCTAGGAACAAAATCCAAGCTGTAAACCAATTTGCTGTTACTGTCCTAACTTACAGTTTTGGAGTGATTGACTCGCCCCACAATGTGTTGGATAGATTAGACAGGAAAACAAGAAGGATGCTTCATGCTCACCAAATGATTTATAAAAATCAGTGCATACCAAGATTATATATTCCCTGTTCTGAAGGAGGGATGGGCCTCCTTGAAATTGATTACATGTATAGCTCTGCAATCGTGGGACTCCACACATATCTGCTGACCTCACAAGACCCAAATGTATTGAAAGTTTTGAAACATGAGGAGAACAAATTAAAGATGACTTCTTTGCTTAATTTAGCAGAAGCATATTGGCATCAAACAGGAATGAAAATCAAACCAGAAGTAGATAAAAATCAGGCAGCAACTGAATGTGCCAAAAAACAAAAGAAACAATATAAGGTGAAGGACCAGATTAGAAGGCAAGAAATGTGAAAAAATGCATAAATATAGTTGCAAGTATAGAAAACTTCTGGAAGAACCTAATGTTGATCAGAAACGAACACAGGAATGGTTAAGGAAAGGCAAATTCAAACCAAGAGATGAAAGGTTAATACTGGCAGCCCAAGATAGTGGGCTGCATACACGCTGGTTTACAAAGTTCACAGAACATGTGGGAGAAACAGACAAATGTAGGTTTTGTAAAACCAAATTGGAAACAGTCCCACACCTTCTTGCTGGTTGTGACATACTATTGGCAGAAGGACTGTATACTGAAAGGCATAATAATGTGGCAAGACTGTTGCACTGGGGATTGTGCAAACAATATGGTATTGAAGTGGCTGAAAAACACTGGAAAAATGAGCCACAAAGCATCATAGAAAATGATGATGTTTATATCACATGGGATCACCCATTACCAACAGTTCAAAAGATAGATGCTAGAAAACCGGATGTAGTGGTCCAAGAAAAGAAGACAAAAGTAGCATTGATCATTGAAATTGCTACACCCAGTGGCTTGCATACAGTGACACAAAGTCATAAAATGTCAGGATCTGCAGGCAGAAACGAGAGCAATGTGGAAGAAAGATACCCAGACAGTTCCAATACTAGTTGGAGCAACGGGTCTTATAAAAAAGAATCTACAATCGTATTTAGTTATGTTACCAATCCATGTAACCCCGTATGAATTGCAGAAGGAGTCATTACACACATTGCACATTGCGAGTGCTGTGAAGAGCACTTTTGACTAACATCAAAGATTGAAACAGTACTAATTTCATGAACTTTAATTGTACTTTGACTTAGGAATGGGGTCCATTCCTGTCATGGTATTAGAAACCCAAAAGATTTGAAGAAATTAAAAGAGGGGCTTCTTGAAGGAAATAAAAAGACTATCCTTGAAAAAATAGAACTGTGCTGGCAGATTTGACTGAATGCCCACCACGTAACAGGCTTGAATTCAAGTGTTTCCATAAAAATCATCCTAGCAGTCAGGAAATTAAACCAGAAGTCCTATGGTTAAAGTAGTGCAACAAGCCACAGTCTCTTCTATTCTTACAAAAGGGCAATGCATAAAAAGACAGCTGTTGTTACAGTACCTATAAGGGCATTAAAGGATATTTTTTATTGTGGATATCCAAACACTAAACCACTAAGCTGTATATCACATTAGGCTTAAAATGTGTTCCGAGTTAGATTGAGTCTGGCTGACACTCAGTTTTTCTGGTGCTGTATTGTTTTCAGTGTTGATTTTACAATGCTGCAATAAGCTGTACATCTCATTTGGCTTGAAAAGTGCTTTTTTATTCAGTCTGGCCAACGCTTTAATTTTCTAATGCTATACTTTTTCCAAGTTGTTTTACAGTGCCACGGTGTACACAGAGTCCTTTAAAAAATGTTGATACTGTGCAGTTGTTTATCATTTATTTTCTCTGGTTTTGTATTGATGTTGTTCTTGAATACAATTATCCCCCTCCTGGTCTGGGCAGAATTGTTTTCAAAATAAGAAATACGAGCTAAACTAGTAATGCCACACCCATTTGTTTGATTGATACCTAATATTTGAGAGGAACCAACCCACCCAGATCCCATATTGATGACATCAGCTCCGTGTGTCACTTGACCTCTCCCCTGGACCAACACTCAGCACACCTCCTTGTAGACGATTAGCTGGATCCTTCCCTGACCCCTTTCCTACCCTTTCTCTACCCAGACCCTGAGGAATTCACTTCTCTTCACTCTGGGCTGACCTGGACATCAAACCGCGGAACTTGGAAAGAGGAAGAGATAATATTGGGTGCTTCATACAGAGGACAAGCATATAGACCCAAGGACCAGATGTTGAAGGACCACATCCTGACTTAAACACCGTTCCCCCCTGAGACCCCTGGTTCTCCAAAGAGAGCCCTCCTGACCCATGGTATAAGTAATTTTTCCAGCTAATATTGTAGCAACATAGCTTAATATTTTGTCAAAAAAAAGTTTTAACTATGTGAAGATTTCCAGTCTAGTCCACAGTATAAACAGAGATTTTAAGGCTTGGTCTTTCCATTGCTCAGGTTTTTGTCTTACTGTTGTTATTTTACTCTGTTGTTGTGATACTCTGGCTACCATTTATCCAGGAAGCCACCTAAGCCCAGGTTCTTTTACTGGTTCCATCTGGGATGCAGATTTACTTCTGAAGATAAGCCAGCTGTACAAAAAGGTCAGGTTGGACACTATCATTTGAGACCGATGTTTTATTTTAATATTTGGTGTATCATTTGTGCTTATTATAGTGTCTACATTTTAGACCCTTTGGTGAGTGCAAGTGGTTTTCCAAAAAAAAAAAAAAAAAAAAAAAAAGATCTGTGGTACTTCAACTGAAATGAGCCCCTTACAAGTGGGCAGTACCACTCCAAGCAGGCACTGTCATAATTCTCAAGATATGAAAGAGTTAACCTCTTAAAGGCAGGTACTGCTGTGTTTATAAACCATTAGATAGACTGATGTTAGAAAGCAAAACTGGTTAATGATTTTAATATGAGAGCAGGCACAGCTTCTTCTTTAACTTATCACATAAACTAGTTAAATGCAACAGTAGGGGCTTGAAAAAGAAAGAACTGTGATTTAAAAAAAAATATCTGAGTAAAAAACCTTGTAAAAGCAGGTGGTGTACTGCTCTTAAAGCTGAATTTTTTTCCATATTACTAATGGATCTGATGAAACTTTAGTGAAAGCATTCCAGAAATGTGACTTATTTTTTTGTGCTGTTTTCCTGTCTCCGATATAATGTGAAGTTTAGTAAATATAAGTGTTTTGAACAACATTTGATAGGCTGTAGTAAATATGCATCTTTTTTACCTAAACAGACACCTGAAGTATTGTAAACTTAATAGGAGGATTCATGAGAAGCTGCGTTGGTAAGCCCTCCTTGGACTGTTTGGAAAATTCAGATAAGGCCATGGGACTGGTTCACTTATTTCACTATTTCTTTTCCACCACTCAGCACCCTTGGATCCACCTTATATAGTTTAAGAATGCTTTTAAACAACAGAATTGCAGTTAGTATAACATCAGAACAAGAATGCTTGTTCATCAGCTCACTTAAATGGCTTGAATAAACTTTTTAAAAAAGCTTCTACAAGGAATCTTTTTCCTTCTGCTTCGATGAGATTAAAAGCTTAGGTGATATCTTCTAGGCTTAACCATCAAAGGATTATTTACTGTCTAATCGTTCAACATTTTTATTAAAGTAACATTTCTGCTAAAAAAAAACCCTTAAGTCAATGATAAAATCGGTCACAACAACATTAACTAAGGGTATAAAAGACAGCCCTTTGCTTAAAAGCTTAATTAGGTCACCGGTAATTACCGTATAAAAATATTAAATATCAAGTTTTCCTTTTGTCCCTCAGATAATGTGGTAAAGGGACAGAAGCTAAGAACTCCATGTTTAACAAGTGACGATACAGAGTTACAAGATGAATTGCAGAATCTGAAGGAAGATCATCTAGATTTTATAGTAAGGGGGTACAGTAACAAATGTTAATGCAGTTATCAGTTAGGTGGTGGCAGACAAGAGCAGTATGGCTTAACTACAAAAAAAAAATTTAGGGAAAGAAAAAAAAAGTGGATAAGTTGCATA
>NC_056737.1:193943850-193991350 GCF_019279795.1 Protopterus annectens
ATGTTTGAAAGAGATGTTTGGATCCCCAACTGACCCATTTAGCAAATGTTAAATAAAGAAATAAAATAAACTTGGTAACAGGAATGCTTCAGAAATCTGAAGCAAAGTACTGTCTAACCCCATCTAGCTTACTAAGGTATTTGCTTATTTATTTGAATTATTTTTTTCCTTTTGATGACCAAATAACTAAACTTGTACTAGGAGCATTTTTTGGCCATTGCCCAGAACAAAGGCATGTAAAACTTGCATTATAATCCGGTATATCAGATTAATATGCAATACAAAGTTTATGCAAATTAAAAATCAATAAGGTAAAGAAGTGTGTGTTGTAATATAATCTACAAAGTAGTATTTTACATGTTGCATTGTAAAAGTACAGCATTAACATTTGTAATAGAAACATCTAGTGAATTTAAGGCAGTTCTGTATTCAAATGTTTACATATGAGAGTTATGCAAGCTATTGATTACTGTACTCTTAAGGTGTTACACAGTAAGTAAGGGGTGTACATGTGTGAGTAAGTCTGGGTCTAGTAAGCAGATAGGTAAAAGATGAAGAGTCAGGTAAGAAACTGTTTAATACAGTAGGCATAGGTTGATTAAGTGAAGATGTACTTGAATATAGGTAGGATAAGTAGAGTTAAACAGCCAAAACAAAAAGCATGCAAATGAACATGATTAAGGTCAGGAGAGGATGAAGGGTTGAGAGTAGAAATGGTGGAAGAATCCTGGCTTAAAGTATGTGATCCAGTAACAGTAGGAAGGGGAGGAAGATGAAGAAGAGGAAGAAGGAAAGATGCCACTAAAGGATACGTGAATGTTTATTTATTGATTTATTGCATTTGTTAACTGGGAAAGTCCATTAGGCCTGGAAGAAGCCCATTTTCAGTGGAGGCCCGGGGAGAAAAGCTCTATATAATTACATAGAAAGAAAATATTAATACACATAACAGAGAAAAAATAAAATAAAATCAAGCAATACTTTTACATTGATTATAACTGATAATAAAACAACAGTGAAAAAATTACAATCATAGAAGTGATAAGTGGTATATATTCAAATGACACATTACTGAAATGTATCTAGCAGGCAAGTTTTGCACAATTTTTTAAATTAGGCACTTTGTGGAGGAGAGAGAAGATGTACAGAAATGTTTTTGTGCTCTGACCATTTTAATTTGTTCTGTGGACATGTATTGTTCAGTATGTACCCCAAATGGTTATAGTTCAGCAGCCTTGATTCTGTATCTGTCTACTCGTATTATATTTGTTTTATGTTTTCCAATTTGGTAACTGGGTAGGAGAGCTGCTCTGTTGACCCTTTTCAGTTACGACCCAAGTACAAATGTATATAAAAATCATTGCATGAAAAATCAATAACATAAATTATGGTAAATTTAGCATCACAAATAGTATATTACATTCTTAATAAAAAGCATCATAGCAGTGCAATTTAATGGAATAATGTTGCTATTTACTATATTTTCAGGAAGAATATTTATAGTACAGTTTTTTTCTTTTAACAATCTATACAGCAAGAACATTTATAGTACAAAACAGAGTCCCTGCAGTTATGCTATAAATGTTAGTCAGTGCATCAAAAATAGATGCGTATAGATTCATTTTGCATATGTTGTCTTAAGTATTTTTATGACTCTAGTCTTTCTGGGTCTATAGTATGTGTTCAAAGTCCGAAAACTATGAATCTCATATGATCGACTCCATATGAGCGAAATTTTCAAACTTCAATATAAACAAACTAAAAATAAAAAAAACTACCTGAACGCTCTATGCAAGCACCCCTGCACCCCCACACCCGCCACTACTTAAATATACCAACTCTGAGATCGCACTACATTGAAGTAAAGGTAAATATTTCCTACGGCGATCTCCGTTGTAACGTTCAGTGTTTGAAAACTTCGCTCAGATGATGTCGATCATATGGGATTCAAAGTTTTCAAACTTTGAAGTTACACTATAAACCCAGTCTTCCCATGTCTTTGCATTTGTTAGTAGTTGATTCCAAATGGAGAAACTTTTTCTCCAATGGCAAGTTTAAATCTAGATCTTAGCAAAATTAAAGCATTTTCTTGACTACTTCCAAGGGAATAGCTATGCTCTCTAATTTGGAATAGCTATTTTAGGGGTGGGCAGTAGCCCAGTTTAAGAATATTAAGTATAAGAGTACTTAGAAGATAAGAAGAGGTTAGAAATTGACAGCCAATCTGTCCTTTCATATAAATTGCAACGGTGGCAGTTTAGATCTGCAAGAAAAGCAAATCTAGTTTTGTAGGCTTTTATTACAAGCTGCCGGGCTTGCTAAATATAGTACAGTTGTGTAAGCTGAACTTACCATAAAGTAGATGTTTGAATGATCACTGCTGCAGTAGTTTTACCTATATGAGTTATGTCCTGCCAAGGATATAACAGCTGGCCACCTTCCACATGCCTAAACTGTCAATCAGCTCATTCGGAGCTGAGTAAAAGACAGGTTTGGGTGTAAAGCCTTTCAGAGCTCTCTTTCCAGTGGAGAGAGAGGGAGGCTGAGCCCTGAAAGGCAGTGCTAGGAACAACAAAAATAAATGTCCACACCCTGGTAAAAAAACACACCAAAAAAGAAGGGGGAATGGAGGGAGGGACTACTTCAGCTGTGATCATTTGAACATCTACTGTTATGATAAGTTCAAGTTATACAACTGTGCTATATTCAAATCAACAACTTGAAAATTAAAAAACAAAAAAGAGCAATTACGGAAATACCGACACTTACATGAGCCACTTATAAAACCAAACTTTAATTGTAAGCGCTTTCGAAGGGGCCAATACCCCAACTTCTTCAGACAAATTTTACAAAATAAAGCCTTATATATATATATATATATATATATATATATATAAAATCAATTAATTATTAAATATATAATTGAATAATTACTGAAACACTTATTCAATTAACTATATATAAAGACTCCATGGCTTATTCCGTTAAAGACAACTCTCCTAATAACTTTTAAAATTTTCAATGAACTTTTTTATATAAAATTTATACATATTGAATCATATATTTAAGAATGCATTATATATAAAAAACACACATCGTTTCCCATAATATATGCCTTTATAAAACTTTATAACAAGATATAGAAAATATATATATTTTTAGATATAAAGCAATAATGTTATACGATATGTCAACATTTAGTGCAAAAACCATAAATACGAAGTAAAATTGAATATAACTGTGCCTAAACTTCTTATTTAAAATCATAGGGCTATACTAAACAATGAGTATATGAACAAATTAACAACATATTATGAACATCTTATAAATGTCCGTATGGCTAACCCTACACATACATAAATGCTTCATATTACTTTTTAATTCGTTTTACATTCATTTTATTACACAGAAAGCTACAACCAAGGTTTGCGCCATATATAAAACCAATATTTATGTGTTTTACATACCTAGCCCTATATGCACTCCTAAAATTAATAAAAAAATAATAATTAAAAAAAAAAACATGGAATCATTTCATCTAGGGTATCAGGTGGCCTGAGGCACTGGCCCTGATTATAGTGAATAAAAGTGTCATAATTTACACTATGAAAACAAATATAATTAACAGCAAAGTATTAAGTAAACTTTTACATGAAGGTAGTAAAGATATGGAACTGCATACAGGAATTAAAATTACTAGGGACAGACTCAAAAAGGAAAACTCAATAAATATAAATGTATTAGTATGTATTAGAGGAAAAAGAAATGTATTAGTTATGAAATAAAGGAGGGGAAAGAGTTTTTGTTTTGGTATCTTCCCTTGACACTGTTCTGTATTCCTACATGTACCACTCTGTCTTTTTTGCCTTTGTCCATTCCACTAGTCTTGTCACAATCTTTCTTCCATTTGTTTGTCATTTTCCTCTAGAAGCCAACCCACCATTTTCTCATGTACTGTATCTTTTCCCTGAATCCGTTCCTTTGCCTCCAGTAACATTGCCATATGGATTTCCTTTCCTCCTTCATGAGTGTGTGCATGTGATCTGCTGTGTATCTCTTGTATATGTGCCTCCTGTATTCTCTCCAAATACTCCCCCAAACCAGAAAAAAAAATGTTCTTTTGTGCTTCCGTTTTGTGTTCCTTTTATGCCATCTGTCATCCATACCCAGCTCCTCACTCCTTTATAGCACAAACGTCTTGTTCTGACTGATTTTCATCTTGCCAAAGAGCCACCCCCCTTGATTTGGAGGGGGCACTTCAGCTTTGCATCATCAGCTCAGTTTTCCCACTCTATTATCTGGCTATTCTCAGTTATTTATGTGACTTTATTAACTGGGTAAGTGTATTGGTCCAAAAGCATTTTCAGTCATGACATTGGCCAACTGACAGTAACATTTCAAAACAACGTTTACAAAACATATTACCTGCTGAGTTACATTTCAAAATGATATTTACATTAAACTTGCATAATAACCAACATTTGCTGTTTAATAACTACTAAAGCTGAGCTTTTCCATTAATATTAAAACAAATTACTGCATTCTGTTAAAGGATTCGTTTACTAATGCAGTTCAATAACTGTTATAGCTGTGCTTTTAACTGAATGTTATTTAGAGAATTTCTGCATTATATACAAGGATACTAGCACTGTTTATTTACATATTTCAATGACCACATAGCTGTGTGTATCATTTTGGCAGCACACTGCTGAGTATAGTGTGATTTTTGTTTATTTTAGTTAAATAACTTGGGCATTAATTGTCTAGATATAACACAATTCTCTGTAACACTGGCACATACATTTGCCAATAAGGTGTGCTTTCAAGAGTTTTCAAAACAAAATGAGTTTTCTGTGTTTAATCTGGTAGAGTATTCCGTGGTAAAAGGGCAGTTTGCAGAAGGCCTTTTCTACTGTTGCCATGCTCTAAAGAATTCCGTTGGAGCTGTTTGATCACCATTGTTGGGACCTTAGAAGTTTTCTGCTGTGACTGTCAAGTATTTGTCATCACTTGTACTATAGTCCAGCTCTTTCTTTCCCCCTCCTTGTTATGTACTTTCGTACATTGAGCTTTGCTGTTCAGTATTATACAAGTAGTGAGTGTGTGTAAAAGTAAGGCAGTCTGCAGCATAAACTGGGGCAGAGCATGAGAAGAGGATAGGGTTCCATTATTAAAGTGCGCCTTGGGCTTCTTTATATTTTGTTTCTCAGCAAAATACATCTCAAAGAAAAATGGAAGGGAGGTAATTAAAATGCTCATTTAGCTATAAAATATAATGCTTTGTGGAATCATTACAGGGCTTTACAAAGCTTAACAGAACTTGCTAGGTTATTAAATCATCACAGGATGCATTTACAAAGCATTGCATAAAAAGCTGCAAAGAAAATAAGTTTTTAGGTAATAAATAATCAAACTGAAGGGAAGTTTTAGTGACTGAAGCTTCAGACCATACTGTCCATGAATATATAGTTTAGAGTATCACTAACAACATGCCCATGTTCTTAATATAAGATTGCTGGTATCATTCCTGCTTCAGCTTTTCTGCTTGAGGGAGTTCTGCTAGCCTTTTATTGCTCACTCCATATTGGAGTGACATTTTGGAATTTTATTTGTATTGTTTCATATATTCTGTAAGTTCACAGCTTCCAGAAGAAGGAGGGAAACATTTTTTTCCTGTTTTACTGTTCACTCCTCTTCTGGGTACAGTGATCTGAGAATAAAAATAATAAAGTAAGGGGGGTGAAGCTCACGTCTGCAAAAACATGCCTTTGTGCCCATGTGATTGCTCATAACTGCACAGGCTCATGTGAGTGTTTCAGGAATATGTTTAGAATTTAGATGTCTAGTTACTAGCAAAAACAAATGTTTTCATGTAAATGTTATACTGTCCTTTAATGCCTCAGGTACATTTATATGAGATTATTTTGATGGAGTGTTCATAAAGTTAGACGCTTCATTTTTCAAGGTAGATGAATGTTAATCACCTTGCATCAAAGGTGAGAACTGGTATCAAAAGCCAAATTTTAACCTCTAGCTAAACAAATCAATACATTTATAAGCTGCTATGCAAATAAAGAAACAGAGAAACCCATAGAACAAACAAGCATGTGTCTGAACTATCACTTGTAAACCTCTATTTTTAGATATGAAAGTCAGGAATTGCCACAGCAAAACAAGTTATCTTGGACACAGAAAAGCATACATTTATTTATTTACTTTTGGTTACCAGGATAGTCTGACTGGGCTGAAAGCTACCCCTTTTCTGTGGAGGCCCCAGGATAAAAGCTCCAGATAGATTTCAGTAGTAAACCAAGGTATATAAGTAATCAATAAATAAAATTTGAATAGAATATCATTAAATAATAGTAACATCATGTAATGAGCTATGAAACTTTTTCAAGGGAGAAAAGCAGCTCAGGAAAGATATATTACATAAAGAACATGTTATACAAAGTGTAGATCAGAAGGTAAAGTGTGTGTGCTATATCTTTAAGAAGTATGCGGGGCTGTACGTGCACATATAAATTCCAGAGACGTGCAATCCCTAGTACCATTTTTTAGAAGCAGACAGAGAGTGAGCATGCATGATCACAGTTGTTAGTTTGTATTTACGTTACATGGTAGCACAAAAAATGCTCAGACAAAATCAGAATATGCATTGACCCAAGAGAATTGAACAAATCATTTAAGAGACAGTGTCATCCAATTTGCACAGTCAAGGAAGTTGCAGCTCTAATACCGAATGCCACTGTATTTTCTGTTTTGGATGCAAAGAGTTCATTTTGGCAAGTGTTGCTTGATCGCAAATCTTCATTTCTAACTACTTTTGGAACTCCATTTGGCAGATACAGATTCCTAAGGATGCCATTTGGGAAGTGAAGTTTTTCAGCATGCAGTGAAACTAATTTTTTTAGGTTATCCTTGTGCCAGAATATTAGATGATCTGTTGGTTGGAGGCAGTGGTGAAGCAGCACATGACAGAAACCTCAAGAAAATTCTAGACAGAGCACTTGAAGTGAACTTAAAGCTCAATCCTCTGAAGGGCAAATTCAGACTTCCAGAAGTTAACAAAAATAGGTAATTTGTTTACAAGTACAGGCTTGAGACCTGACCTGACCAAGCAAGCAGCTATTCTAGAAATGTCAGTGCCAGACAATCTACAAAGTTTACAGCATTTTCTGGGCATGGTCAACTATTTAGGCAATTTATACCAGACTTCAGTGAGTTGACAGTATCTTTAAGAGAGCTGACATGCAAAAATGTTGCATGGTCATGGTTAGAACATCATCAGAAGGCATTTGAAGACCTTAAGCAGAAAATTGCCAGCCTACCTACGTTAAGATACTATGATGTGAACAAACCAGTTATTCTTTCCTGTGATGCTTCAAAATTTGGCCTAAGTGCAGTTATACTTCAAGACAGAAGACCAGTAGCCTATGCATCTAGAACACTAACACAAACCGAGATGCAGTATGCTCAAATTGAGAAAACACTTTTGGCTATAGTGTTTGCATGCTCCAAGTTTCATGATTATGTTTATGGTCGAGCTATTCAGACTGAAACTGATCACAAACCTCTAGTTACTGTTCTGAAGAAGCCTATGCATTCTGTTCCAGCGAGATTAGAAATAATGATGTTCAAATTGCAAAAGTACTATTTCAAATGGGTCTACACTAAAGGCAAATTGCTCTATCTGACTGATACCTTACCCAGATCGCCCAGAAATATAACAGAACAGCTCGATGCTGAGAATTTTGACTTTGATGTGATGTCAGTACATAATTTTTCAGCCACTAGACTTGATGAGTTAAGAGATCACACTCAGACTGATCCAATTTCATAGAAGCTCAGTCACTATAGTCTATATTAATGTCGGATGGCCGTCAAAGCAATCCAGTGTATCACCTGAGCTGTAAGCATATTTTCCTTACAGAGATGAATTGTTGATGGAAGATGGCATTATTTTCAAAGGTCCTAAAATTGTTGTTCCTGCTTCCTTACAACAAGAATACATTCAGATTTTGCATAATGGTCACCCAAGATCCACATCCTCTAAGAGAAGAGCAAGAGAATTTGTATTTTGGACTTCATTATCAAAAGACATTGATAGAGTTCTTGCAATAGTACTAGACCGCATTTGCAAAAAGAACCACTTCAGCTAAGTCCAATTCCTGAACTACCTTGGTCTACTGTAGTAACTGATCTTTGAGTGGAACAATCAACACTACTCAGTTTTGGTAGACTCTTATTCCAATTGGTTTGAGGTTGATCTACTACCGAACTTAGCCTCAACTGCTGTTATTAGTACATTGAAACGTCATTTCTCAGTTCATGGTAGTCCACATAACTTATTTTCTGACAATGGTACTCAATTTACTAACCAGTTGTTTCAGAAATTTTCAAAAGAATGGGAATTTGTACTTGTCACTAGTAGTCCTGAATATTCTCAGTCCAGTGGTCTAGCTGAACATGCAGTGCAGGGTGCAAAGCAACTACCTGAAAAGTCAAAGCATGACAATACCGATGTATTCCTGGATTGGCTTAATTTCAGAAACAAACCCCATGATGATATTCTTGGCTCACCTGCTCAAAGACTACTTTCCAGGCAAACTAAAACTACACTACCCATTTCTTCAAGTTTATTGCAGCCTAAATATAAGAAAAATAAAACCATCAAGGCTCAATTGTTTAAGAAGCATAATTTCCAGAACTCTAATTATGACTGGTCGAGCAGATTACTTCGTCTGTTGAGGGAAGGAGAGACGGTACGAGTCCAGACAACAAAAACTTTTGATTGAATAGGACAGATTATAGGCATCTGGGCTGAGCTGAGATCCTACTTGGTAGATTCCAAAGGTGTGGAGTATGGGAGGAATTGCAGATATCTTCTCCCTGTACCAGAGTCATCATCATTGCAGTCACAACATTGTTTCTGTGATGCAGATTCTAAATCAAAGAATGAGTCAGACACTGTTTCCAGACCAGAATGTGTACAAAAGTCTGATTCTGTTCCAGAAAGTGATTTGAACATTCCACAGGTCAACCATTTTGCAGAAACTGTCCCAGTAGCTAAATCTAATTCTCAGTTTTATGTCGCACAATATGGATGAGTTTCTAAGCCTAGTGTGAAATACACAGCAACATGGACTTGATTGTATATACATGTGTATTTAGTATTGTATAATGCATGTTTATAGATTACCTGTGATTTCTGAATGCCAGATAATCGCATGATAAATTACATGATCTATTTCTCAAAGAGGGAGGATGTAGATCAGAGTGTAAAATGTGTGTGCTATATCTTTAAGAAGTATGCGAGGCTGTATGTGCACATATAAATTCCAGACACGTACAGTCCCTAGTGCCATTTTATAGAAGCAGCCAGAGAGAGAGCATGCATGATCACAGTTGTTAGTTTGTATACAAGTTACTTAAGTTATAGTCAGTAAGCCTGTATAGTGATGCGTTTGTATAAAATAAATCTACTTGAACAAAACCCATGAAGACCTGTTTGTTCGTGTACTAACACAAAAGCGACACAAAGGTATACAAGTAATGGCAAATATACAACATTTAAACAGAGAATCATTAATTAATAGCAGCAGCATCTAAAGAGCTATGAATTATATATGGAAAAGAACCTGGTAAAAGGAGAGAAAAGGACGAAGTCTTGGACCAATAAATAAGGGTATAGTTCTTGCAAAGAACAGGAGCTAGTAAGGGGCAGGACATTTATCATCCAGGGGCTGTGTATGCACAGAACCAGATATGTACATGTCATTTAAGTGATATGCTGATATATAAAGGTGTGTCAGAATATAATATTGTCTGTTCCTCTATGGTCAGATAATGTGCGCATTTTGTCACAATCCTATAAAGTATAGCAGGCCTTGAGCCTAAATTCTGCCTTTGTTAATACATTTGCTCAACAAGGTCACAGTATCCAGTATGTGTTTGCTGACTAGGAGATTTTCATCTGCTTATAATGGAGTTCCTAGTGGCAGATATAACAACTTACATTAGACACTACCTTGACTGCCTGACTTGGTCTTTTTCTTCAAAAAAAATAACTACCAATTTATAACAGAGAAATTCCCTTTCCCAGCCCTTCCATTTTATTGTGATTTGCAGGCCTACATTAGCTAGTTGGAATGCTGATGGGATGTCTAGCTCTCACAGTCTGTCATGTTGAGGCTAAAATCCATGGTTTTGTGTCTGAAGGGCAGGGAGGCCGGAAGCTGTTAAAGGTTTGGGGGGGGGGGTGGAGGGCAGGAGGGGCACTTTGTTATCAAAAAGAAAATTTTTTAGAGCTATGTACTACTGTAACATAAACATCTATTTGATACAAGCAGAGTTGCTTTAATAATGACTGCACAGAAATTTCATTCAAAATTATGAACATAGCTAGTGTTGAAACTGGCTGGTGTGTGAAGAAAAAACAGGATTGGTAATTTACCATACAACTATGAACTATTTACTGTTTTACCCAATTTCAAAATTCATGAGAGATGCAGTTTCATTGGAGTGCATGTTTTTGTACCACTCATAAACATGGTCTGTTTCCTTGGAACTTGGATGACTACAAGAACGGGTGGCATAAGATTTAACTGGCAATAGGAGTGAAATAACTTCACTACTGTGTTGTATTTGGTAACTGCCGAACTCCACCTGCAAAGAGAAAACAAAAACTGTAATAACTTTGTAAGCATGGACTCAACAGATTTACTTCTGACCACACTCCTGATAGCATGCCTTATACTTTATATTGGGCAGATGGAGTACACAAACTGTAGAACTTCTAAAGTTTGGGTACTTACAGCTTCACAATAAAGCATACTGTGGGCTATTAGGAATATGGTCAGAAATAGACAAACCATAAAGTCATTAAGGTTTGCCTGACGTGCAACATTATTAACTTAAATACAAAAATAGCACCCATGTGACTCACTCAAAGACAACCTAATTCATGTACATAATGTGTAACTGGTCAAATTACAAAATGCTTCAGGAAAATAAAATACAGAGGATTATACTTGAGTATCCAGCCATAAGTAGCTTATCATGTGTTCAATACACAGATACAAATGACTCAAGCAATGCTGTCCCCTATTCCCTTTTCAGGCAGAGTCCGTCTGAAACATATTCTAATGTAAGTGACATAACAGTCCCAAAACTGGATGCATTAAGGTGACTCTCATTAATGCCACAGGTCTAAACAATAAATTGCCTTATCTGAAAACATTTGTGCATTTGGAAAACATTGGTGTCTATGCAGTGATTGAAACTTGGTTTAAATGTAAATAGACTACTATGTCTATACCAGGCCTGGTGGCAACTGTGGTGGAATTTCCATGTTTCTCAAGGCACATATAATTTCCAGTCAGAGCAAACAGAACTTATTGGACTACAGATAGGTAGGATTAATTATCAACTACTACCTTGTGACAAAAGGCTTTCTTTTCCTTGATGACCACGTACGATTCATCAGTGTTCTGAATGATCTCCGTATTAGCAAATGCTCCCTTATTTTGGGTGACAAACTACCATTCCTCTCAACCTCTTAGAGAAAGAAATCTAAACAAAGTCATAAATAATGGGAGACAAAGGTCCAAAAATAGGGACAATTTTTAAATATTGCTCTTACAAACTTAGGAAGTTGATAGAAGAGCAGAACAACAGGTTTTGCATTAGCATGGATTTTGTGAAGGGCATGAAGCCTGAAACTCAAACATGTTT
The DNA here is from genome assembly GCF_019279795.1 of Protopterus annectens. Lineage (NCBI taxonomy): Eukaryota > Metazoa > Chordata > Ceratodontiformes > Protopteridae > Protopterus > Protopterus annectens. The sequence continues at coordinate 193,955,587 of NC_056737.1, forward strand.
CATTTTTTTCTGACTTTAATCGTCAACAGTTTGCCATAAAACCATACCTTTATGAGAAATAGATCAGAAATATGAGCAAAAATCTGGAAATTCTGCAAAAATATAGCCAGTTGAGAGGTATGTAACTACCATTCAATAAACTGGAATCCATATAAGATATGCCTAAAATCTTCTCGATTTAATAAAAAATTCATTGAGTAGTTGGAAAATAAACTTATTAGAAAATGTGGTCAGCTCTTACATTACTCCTCTGGTATCGCCTTCCACAGTGAAGTTTGGCTATAAACTTTTTACCTCCTGTATTCAACTCCCAAAAGCACATAGAACAAATTCACTAAATGTTAAGAACTCCAAACATGCCAACCTCAACCTACTATGTTATGAAATATCAGAATCCATTTATGCCTGCACCTCCCTTGATCGTAATGAAGCAGCAAGCTTCACTAAAGAATTAGACACCTTTTAGAGCAATTTATAGAGCTAGTAGTCCCTACCATGACACTTATTACAGGAAATTCATAAACTAGCCAAGCTGGAGGTTCTCCACCATAAATAAAGTATACAACAAAAGTAAGAAACTCCTTGTATTATTTAGTACATCCAAAACCTATCTTTCAACGATAATATTAAAAGCATTACAAAACACTGAAGAATTCTATCATAAGGTCTTACGGCTGACCCAGGTAATTACAGATCGATCAACCTTACAAATGTCATTTGCAAAGCTGTGGATGCATTTTAACTGACTCCTAAATTGTGATATGAAGAATCATGTTAGACCTGATACCCAACAGTTTGGCTTTGCGAAGGGTAGATCCTATCTATTTAATCTGGTAAATTTCTTCAAAAGGGTTGTGGATGGTGGAGATAATGGCCGTACAACGTGGGTAGCATATCTTGATCTGACCAAGGCCTTTAACTTAATTTCCCATGCAGGCATCATACAAAAACTGATTGCTTTAAAAAATTATCTGTATGTGGTAAGAGTGATAGCAAACTGGCTGAAAGACAAAACCCACCCAATGTCAGTTGCTGGTGCCTCATCAGAAAATATGAAATTTGCATGCACAGAGATTCCTTGACTTGTGAACACAAACACTGTAGATCATATAGAGCATGTGCTCACCGGAGGTGCAAACATATTGGACCTGGTACTCACAAATATGGGAGAACGCTGCACTCCACCTAGTGTCATATCCTCTCTGGTAAAGTTAGATCACAAAATGGTATCCTTTGAATTAAAAGTCAGTTCTGTGACTGCAGTAAACCCTGTAACAGTTAGGAACTATTCCAAGACAAACTGCCTCTTATTAAGTGATAACCTTTCCAAATACCAAGCTCCTCCAAACCCAGATAAAACAGCAGGCTATACAGAATTGTTCACAGAAACTCTGTAGCAAAGAGGCTGATGTGCCTACCAGAAGTAAGCCCAAAATAAACTCTATAAACAAACTACTCTGGTGGAATCCAAAAATAAACAGGTTGTACAACAAAAGAAAAAAGTCATAACTAAAATTAGGAATAGTAACAGCCAAAAAGATAAAAAACTGTCTTATCAAACTAAATAAACAGCTGAAAGGGCCAATTAAAGTCCAAGAAAGACAATTTTGAGGAAAGATGGCTTCCCAGGCCAATAACAACCACAAGGCCACCTTCAGTTGTGTCAGAAAGTGTGCTGAACTGGTTGTAAATGGAGCCATATTCACAGAGCTGGGAAATTTATCAAATCTACTGGCAGATAAATTCTGCTCCAGCTTCCCCCCCCCCCCCACACTCATCCCCAGCCACCTCCCAGGAAACACTATCTAACATAATACCCCGACTGTCAATAGAGAGCAGGTCCTAGCTGCAGTCTTCAATGGGCTGTACTCTCTTAAGGCCAAGAACACAGCTTCAGTGGGCCCCAATAACATTTAAAGCTATTTGCAAGGCATCCTTGGATATGAGCATCCTGTGATATGACCTATTAGGGTCACTGGAGTTAGTCTTAAAGTGTAGCTTTCATACAGACTTTGTGCCAACTGAATGGAGGACTTATCAGTCATCCTTCTGCACAAAGGTGAACCATCAACAGATACTGGCAACTACAGACCCATTAGTCTGCCCCATTAGACTGATTTGTCTCATGTGCAAAGCCAGGAAAGAATGAACTGTGACATAGGAACCCTCCAGACACTGGACCCAACCCAGTTTGGTTTTGTCAAAGGGAGGTCATGCCTACAAAATCTGGTGGATTTCTTTGAGAAGGTCACCAAGGCAAAGGATGAGCACAAAATGGTGCATACTGCCTACCTTGACCTGATACAGTACTGCATTCGGGAATTATAAACAATTGCACAGAATTAGGCATAAACTGCTATGTAACGCCGGAGAGCCAGCTTGATTTACAGGCAGACCAGCTCCACAAAGAGGCCAGTCAGTAGTTCCTCAGGGCTCTGTGCTGTTTCCACTACTCTTTGGCTTCCACCTCTGAGAAGTCAAGGTCAATGTAAAGGGTTTCTGGCTGACCAAGTTTGCAAATGATTGCAAACTAGGAGCAGTCGTTAAGTCCCCCCAAGATACCAACATCTTACAGGAAGGTCTAATGCAAATAAATGACTGGTGTCAAAGCCATGGTTTAAAATTCAATCCCAAGAAATGCAGAGTTGGAAAGTTGGCCACACTAGGAAACTACCTCATTGATAAAACATACCTAAGATTAGATTCATTAGTCAGGAATTTAGGGACACATGTCGCTAGTAACCTGGTCTTTGACCAACATGTGTCTAATAACCTGGCCTTTGACCAACATGTGTCTAAGGTAGTAAGAAAGTCATTCTATGGCATCTAGATCCAGAAGTGTCATTGTGCCATTTTATTCAGCCTTCATCAGACCCATCATCGAGTATAACACCCCCTCAGTATATACCTGACTAGGCACATGCAACAACTGGAATGGCCACAGAGGTTTCTCACAAAAAAGAAAACAGGATGTAAATACAATTATCTATACAGCTTGCTTCAAAGCCCTATCTCTATATTCCGTTTCCTACAGACTGCTGAGAGGTGTTCTATGGCTTACATACAAGGCATCCTTGGATCCCACTCTGACAGAGCTTTTGCATATCTACAGAATGAACAACATCAGGACTATAAGATCTAAGGACCTCAACTTTGTTTACAGTATAATAGGAAGTGTTGGAGGAACAGGTATGTAATTTAGTGAATTCCCATTCTCTGGAGTGGACTTCCCATCCATGTGAAGCAGAGCCCTTTCCTAATCCTATTCAAGTGTAACTGGGCCAGTGGCTGGTAAATCAAAACTTTACCCCAGGTCTGACACCCATGCCTGTGATGGACAACGAGAACCATTAAATCATAGCTAAGCTAACATACACTCTTTAGAATAACATCTAAGGCATAATAACTCCTGGGATACATTTGGTTGTATGCCTAGGCTTATAAAGGCCCTAGTGACCGTTAGCCAAGTATGCACCTTTGAACCTATGAGCACTCCTTGAAAGCAATATGAAACGTTACCTGGCTGGCTGCCACTTGATTTCAGTTCCACGGAATGCCACGGGCAAAGTGTCCAATACAATAAAAGAAACAAAAAAAGATTAAAGACTAGTCCCAATCCTGGTGACATAACAAGCAGAAAAAGAAATGGGACTAAAGTTTACAGTGGTCATACACTGCACTACATATTCTTTGCAGTGCTGGCAACCTCTCAGCATCCCTGCAGTCAGCAGTGGACAAGAAGATTAGTGTAAAGTGGAGAAACTGTGACCACCACTCACCTTATAAGCAAGCAGCAGCAAAGGCAAGCACCTCCACACCTCCCAGAAGTGATTCTGCACCATATTCTGATACAAAGAAACTCTACAATTTCCCTTTTCTTCCACTGAAAATATGAAAATACTGTACAATTTCCCCTTTCTACCATTGAAAATATGAAAATACTGTAAATTTAGGCAGAAGCTGCAGAAAAAAAGCATATTATCTATGCCAGATGGTCACTGTTATCACCCTACCCTCATCTCTTAATATTGTACCACTTGGTTGTTTACTGCTGTTCAGTCATCACTAAATGTTCTGCAGTTAGCACCAGTGTGCAAATTCTTAGGCAGAAAATGCATTGTTTGATGGCATAACCTTCATCCCACAGATGAGACATTAAACTGAGGTCCTGTCTGCTGAAGCTGGTGGCAGCTCCAGTGAATGTATAAGATCCAGTGGCACCTACAGAAAAGAGCAGGTGAAGAGACAGTATAAACTTGGTACTTTTTAATGAATTGTACTGCAAAATTGCACCTCACAAGGTCATTTATTTCTTTCTATTTAGAAAAAGGGAGGTGTAGAATACTTGTCTTATTTCTTTAAATTATTGTTGCCACTAGTATGTTGGTCACTTAGTATGGTTTTCTGTATAGTAGACAGCTTAAAACAATCACGTGATGGAGGAGATTCAAAAACTGTGTGAAGGGATACATCTAGTCTGAAAATAGGGACAAACTTCCAAAAACAGGTACATCCTTTGCTGGGGGTAAATCAGACCTGAAAATAGGAATGCTTGACCAAACTAGGCACAGTTGAGAATTCTGGGTGCAACTGAATGGGATATGTGAGTTTTTGGGAGTCCCCTTCCTCCCAACACTGTACCCACATCTGCTTTATGCTTAAACCTGCAGCTGATATAGTCAGTGTCCCCCAAGGGGGAAGGTGCCTGATGATGGATAGCAAGCCAGGAGAGGACCTATAACTGCGTAATAGAATGACCTAACAATCATCAGAGGTTAGTAAAATAAAACTGTACATATTTGCAAGATGAGAGTACACAATGATGGGTAACCAGTTAGTCCTACACAAGTAATTAGATTGATAGTAGTATCAGCACACCTTATTGCAGGACCAGTCAATAAATCATCACTGACCAGGTCCTCCTTACCAGCAGTGCCTTAGTTGTACACTGTTGTTGACTGAATGTCCTGATCGTGAAGCACTACTTTTGTGTTCCCACTGGTGAAATGCATTTTGATCTTTACATAATTATGTAGGCCTGGAGTGGAAGAAATAGTTAGTTTAATAGAGCATTAAGTGATTTTCTTTTTCTGTGTTTGTCTGATCCCAGAATTAATATATACACGCACAAACACACACATACATGCAGAAAAAGAACAAATGAACAAAAATATTGATGCTCACAAGATTGAAAACAAAAGGCTGACTTTACAAACATTGACATTCTATTGTGCATATGCCAAGCAAATATCTTGGCGCTTGCAAAGCAAACTTTTTAAAAATAGCTGAAAACATCTCCTACATCTCCTAATTATATATACTAAGAGATCCTGTTGGGGAAAGGGCATATTTTCCAACCCCAAGAATTGTTTAGTCTTGCACACCTGTTGACTGTATGAGTAGTCAGTTAAATATTTTTAACTTCTAGATGTCGACCAAAGGGATATTCATCCATTCAGTTCCCCCATATGCAATCCCCAATATATATATATATATATATATATATATATATATATATATATGGGTCTACTTCATATGATCGACAGTTCATTTGACCGAGACCAAAACACCTGAATTTCAAAACACCTAAAACCCATTTGATCGAAGCTCATAACACTGACACATGAAATTAAAAGTATTATGCACTTTTTCCCACTGTAGGGTGATCTTGTTGTTAGTATATATAGTTGGGAGGGGGGCCATATACTTCATACATTTCAAACATACACATGGATACTTATAACTGAAATGACTAACTCTTTGCAGAAAACAATATTTATCTAAACTATGTGGGGGACTGTTCCCCCCACACTCCCCCCTAACTATATATACTAACTCCTGGATTGCGCTACAGTGGGGAAAAGAGCATAATGCTTTTAATTTCATGTGTCAGTGTTATGAATTTCGATCAAATGGGTTTTAGGTGTTTTGAACTTTAGTTTTGGTCTCGGTCAAATGAGTGTCGATCAAATAAACTGTCAATCATATGAAGTAGACCCATAAATATATATATATATATATATATATATATATATATATATATATATATATATATATATAGGGTTCTGTTATGTTTATTCGAAATGTTGAAACACAAAATGTTGAAACGTATTTAAGGCAGGTGGACAAAACAGTCTGCAACACCCATGTGTGGGGGGGCTGCCTCCCCCACTCCCTGCAGATTATATTTACCAATTCCAGGATACACAACAGTGAGGAAAGGACAAAATCCACTTTTAACATTTTGTACTTTTAACATTTTGGCATGGAGGCGCACATACACACACACACATATGTATAGTAATGTGGTATGAGGGGATTTCCCCATTGCAGAAAAGCTTATTTTTAGCATTGTTTTATTTAATTTAATGTTTCAGTCCTTTTTTCAGTGTGCATTCCACATGGTAACTGGTCGAGACATTAATGGTCAGTCAATGGGTTCTTATAAGTAGGGAATCACAATAAGATGTCCTGGTTCCATAAATGAAATTGTAGACCATTTTTTAGTAGCATTTGAAGTAAAGAACGGGAAAATGAAGATGCAATGAGTGATCTTACTGGCCTGCATTCTACTGTATAATAAAATAAGCTGTATCACTAAATGAAGGCACCCCTCCCCCCTTTTGATGACAAGACATGACTACATCATCATAGGAAATTTCAACACATGCTTGTACAGGTGTCTGCAAAGTATGGTATGCTTTAAGTTTGAAGGTATCTGATGCCATCAGACCATATTCAAAGTCTATTTAAATACATATTGCTCATTAAGTACTTACTAACAAACCAACATCTCTTTTAAATACCACATTTATGAGTCCTGTATGATGTGACTGTCCTGTTAAAAAGATACGATCAGTTAGGAAGCACCACCTGCCAGGTTCAACAGTCAGTGTTCCTAGGCTACGTGATCTTCCCAACTCAGTTGAAAAATTGTTGCATAAAATGTGACTGAAATGTGATCAGAGAATATCGGCTGAACTCATAATTTCCATTTTAAGACAAATATTTGTGCATTTCAGCTTGTAGACCCTATCATTGGTCTGCTGCTTAGTTTAGACATTACGCACACCATTGTGTATAACATTGAGGCAAACTGTGATTTATCTGCCGAAAGAATTAATGCAGTTAAAGAAGAAAGTGCAATGAGCTGCTGTATAAAGATAAGGCAAACTACCTGAACCAAAGCAACTATTTCATAAAAAAAAGTCCTTCCAAAAGTTTTGTAATAAAGATGGCTTCTCAGCACAGAGGAGTGAAGCAAGTAGCTCCTTCAAATGTGTATTAACAACTCTGCTTATTCAAGAACCAGCACCACAGCAGAGACTTTCTGTCCATTCAGCCAGAATACTTCTTCCCCAAACAGGTCCCACAACCCTTCAGACTACTTTGTTTTTTTCTGTCCTCTTTCTTTCAGAAAACTGGCCTTAGGACCAAAGCAATGTATAGAAGGTTAATGACACCATTCATAGACCCAATGGAGTATCATGAAGGCATTTACTATTATGATTTCTGCAACATTTTTCCATATATTCAGTATCTCTCTGGTTACTGGCAAATTTCCTGCCTTATAGATAAGTGCAGTCTCTTTGGAAAACTACATCTATCAGTACTAGCTTCCCAAAAATCATAGCCATATATATCTAAAATAAACCCATCTCCCATGGTCACTGTTAGCAAAATGCTTAAGTGGACACCAGCTAAAGAAGTGACACAGTTAATAAAATATGGCAGTCTTATGAATGAAAAGTTTAAGTACCTCTTATGTGGTGCTTACCTTTTCAAAGTTCATATCAAGATAAATATGTCACTATGCTTAAAGCAACTAAGCACAGAACAATAAAGTAAATATATCAACATTCCCTTATATAGGCAATTAAACCAGCAGCGGTAGTTTGTAGTAACTAAAAGTGATATAAATCAAGTTCATGAGTTAAAAAAAATTATAGCTAAAAATCCATAACGTCAGTAAAATAATCCAGGCTGTTAGAATAAGCCTCACTAAATAGGTCATTTGTAGTATAGCTCTTTAAGCTTGCCAGACAAGGAGACCTCTGCATACCTCTCAGCTGTACAGATTTTCACAGAATGTCAGGAGTTGTCCCTCATATTTTTGGTCTGTTTCTCATAAAATTTGTGGTTTTCTGGGTAATCATTTAAGATTGAAGTCACTAAATCATACTAAATAATGACAGACATTTGAGTTTTAGCCATTATATATTTCAGAAAATACATAATAATGCAAAATCTGGTATTCTAGCAATATTTTAAGTTTATAGGAACAGTATTTAAATTCTTTGCCTATTTTAGGGTCTTTGCCCCCCCCCCCCATTCTTTCTGGCTTTGTTCAAATTTCTTGCACTGAGAAGTTGACAGGTTGAGATGTATGGACCTCTGTAACTATTAATAAAAAACAAGCTCAAATGTACCTTCACACCTGAGAAACTGTTAAAACCAAACATTTAATGAAAAATATAAAAAAATATATATAAAAAACAATAAATGGAGCGAGAGCTAGCAAACCCGATAATCGTTTTCGACATAAAGCCTTCTTCAGACCGTACTTCCTGTAGCCCTCTCTTCTTATTCAAAAGAACATTAACCAATCAAATCTTATAATTACAAGGCACACCTTCTGATTGATCCAATAGAACAAAATCATTAGTTACCCTATCACGGCAACACTTTCTGAAGCTCAAACAATAAGTAGCAAGCCTTCAAAGACCCATTTACATATCTAAGCCATACCTATATTGGCATACCTTCTGATTGACCCAATGGGCCAAAGTCATTGTTTACCCTATCAGGGCAGCATTTTCTGAGGTTCAACCAATAGGCAACAAGACATCTAAAGTTCATTTACATATCTAAGCCAGACCTATGCTGGCTGCACCTTCTGATTGATCCAATAAAATAAAATCACTATTTGCCCTATAAGGACAGCACTTTCTGGGACTAAACCAATAGGCAGCAAACCATCTGAGACTAATTTACATATTGAAGCCAGATGTATATTGGCTTTTTTTCACTTGTAGTATAGTGTCCAGCTAAAATATGAGAAATTTATTTATTTATTTATTTGCATTTGTTAACCGGGTTGGTCCAGCTGGGTAAGAATTATCCTTTTTCAGTGGAGACTCGAGGGGAAAAGCCCCAAACAGACATACAAATACATACAAATAGAGACAAATTAACAATATTACAGAGGAAAATAATATTATGGGTACAATGGATAAGAAAAACAAACAATGAAAGTTTGAGAATGTCTTATAAAAATATATATATATATATATATATATATATATATATATATATATATATATCTCATTCAATTGCAACTGCAACTACACATAAAACATTAATAAAATTTATGCAAAAAGACAACACTCTGAATGCCCAAGCAGCACTTGGTAAGTACATACAATGACTTCTTAGTATTCACAAAAAAAAAAATATATATATATATATATATATATATATATATATATATATATATATATACTACAGATGCGATGTTTGCTCTGAGAGTGTTGATGGAAGTACAGAGAATGTCAGAAGAAGTTGTATTGTGTTTTTGTAGACTTAGAGAAAGCATATGACAGGGTGCCTAGAGAGGAGTTGTGGTATTGCATGAGGAAGTCAGGAGTGTCATAGAAGTGTGTAAGAGTGGTACAGGATATGTACAAGGGTAGTGTGACAGTGGTGAGGTCTGCGGTGGTTGTGATGGATGTGTTTTAGGTGGAGGTGGGGTTACATCAAGGATCAGCTCTGAGCCCTTTCTTATTTGCAATGGTGATGGACAGGTTGACAGACTAGATCAGACAGGAGTCCCCGTGGAGTATGATGTTTGCAGATGACATTGTGATCTGTAGTGAGAGTAGGGAACAGGTGGAGGAGACCCTGGAGAGATGGAGATATGCTCTAGAGAGAAGAGGAATGAAGGTCAGCAGGACTAAGATAGAATATATGTGTGTGAATGAGAGGGAGGATAGAGGAATGGTGAGGATGCAAGGAGTAGAGGTGGCGAAAATGGATGAGTTTAAATACTTGGGATCAATAGTTCAGAGTAACGGTGAGTGTGGAAGAGAGGTGAAGAAGAGAGTTCAGGCAGGATGGAGTGGGTGGAGAAGAGTGTCAGGAGTGATTTGTGACAGACGAGTACCTGTAAGAGTGAAAGGGAAGGTCTACAAGAGGGTAGTGAGACCAGCTTTGTTATATGGGTTGGAGACAGTGGCATTGACAAAAAGGCAGGAGTTTGAGCTGGTTGTGGCAGAGTTAAAGATGTTAAGATTTGCACTGGGTGTGATGAGGTCGGACAGGATTAGGAATAAGTATATTAGAGGCTCAGCCCAAGTTGGAAGGTTTGGAGACAAAGCCAGAGAGTCATGATTACGTTGGTTTGGATATGTGCTGAGGAGGGATGCTGATTATATTGGGAAAAAGATGCTAAGGATGAAGCTACCAGGTAACAGGAAAAGAGGAAGGCCTAAGATAAGGTTTATGGATGTGGTAAGAGAGGACATGCAGGTGATTGGTGTGACAGAGCAAGATGCAGAGGACATGAAGAAATGGAAACAGGTGATCCGCTGTGGCGAACCCTAACAGGAACAGCCGAAAGAAGATGATAATATATATATATATATATATATATATATATATATATATATATATATATAAAACAGGGTGGCAGGATCCACATTTATGGTTCTGGGTTGGTAAGAGAAACATACAAGAAGTTTCAAGCCACACCACAGATCTGCCAACAGCCATAGAGTAGCAAGAGGAAGGGCGTGAACAGCCTCTGTCGAACCAGTAACTTCTTAATATACAAAAGTCACAACTCACATGAAGCAGAAGATATTAACACCAGACTCATATAGGTGATACAAGATTGAACAGTCAGACAGTGATAGAACACAGTGATACGACAGCAGCCAGGAGTGACAGCCATATGATATACCAACTATAACTGCTGGACTAGTTAATTATCCTGAATCCCAGGCCTAAATAAAGGGTGTTATAGTAGTCTGAAAAGAGGAGACCAGCATGGATGATGATCTTTTACTGCAGTAGAGTTTACTGACATAAAAAAAAACACACTGACAAATATAAAAGGCATGGACAGCACTGTGGTTTCTTAATTCTCCATTAATACAGTAAAAAATATTCTCAGGAAACACAAACTGTTTAAAAATCACTAATATAACCAAATAAACCAGGCAGTTCTCAACAAAATGAACAGTTTAATAAACACAAGCTTTCCTATACAAATCATGCTTTTTCAAGTATTTTAAAAACTCCACTTAGCATTCATTTAAATACAATAAATTAGTCATGTGATTTATGACGTAGTCCTCTTGATTTCAAGACTGGTTTTAAAGATCAATGCTCATTTAAACCAGGGGTGTTCAGTGTATTTAGCCTGCTAATCCACTCATATTCACACATTTCAGTTCTATTCACTATGTTACCTTTCCTAAGCCCACAGAACATTATTTGCAGAACACAAAACCTGAAGGTGTGCATTATGCCCATCAATAAAACATGTTTAGTCAAAGCACTAATATAATCCAGTTTTCTAATGTCATAAAAATGTTGAGCTATCCTATCTCATAGCCTTCTGTTTCTTTTCCTAAACAGAAGGATGTACAACCAGTATATTTAGTAATGTGTACTAAATTTATACTTTCGCAGTCAATGTGATGAGAGAATTCAAACCTAAAATTAGTTATATGATGTATAAAGAAGGCTGACAGTAGTTGTATTTCATACAAGGAAAAGTACCTTTGCTTACATTTAAACCTGCATCTCTTCCAATAATGCTGACTGCTGTATTCAACCTGCTATAGCACAATTGACTTTTCAGTTTGTTCTTAAATATTATCCTATTGAACAAACCTACAATTTTTACAATATCAGGCAAAGTTATTAAACTTGATCAGTTATCAAGTGGACATACAATTACTGATAAAGGCCGTAAAATATGGAAGGCTTGTACATCTAATACTGTAACCAAATTCAGTATCAGGTCCTCAGAAGTAAAATACAGACACATACTACCTTTACATTGTTGTCTAACTTCACCCAATACTTTATTTATTTAATTCTGATTATATCCGTGTTTCAAAAATCTGCAGACAGTACGTCTGCATCTACATCAAACATAGTATCATCAGATATTAATCTAGACGAATATCCCTCATATATATATTTGTGTAGCTAAGCATCCTCTTTCATCTTTATAAGCAGATGCATCTAAGAAATTAATGACATCATATGAAATATTAAAGTCAAAATTTAAAATTATTTATTAATCAGTCAACATTTTAGTTGGATGTCTCTATTTTGCTAAGCAAAGATGGCCCACCGGGATAATTTTTGGGCCTTCTGGTATTTATTTATTTTTTTTGCCTCTCTCTCTACAAAAAATCCCTCAGATACCACTTGCAGAACAATGAAGTAATTTATAGAGCTGTGTACTCTGTCATCACTGTTAACTCCTTTATATTAAAACACCTACAAGGCACTCTGTGTTCAGAACGTCTAAAACACTAAAGTCATGGTGTTTGGAACTGTGCCTTGAAAAAGCAAAGATGCAGTAAATTAGAGCTTACCATAATTTTCTGAATGGTGGCAGTGTAAAAGACTTCTGGAAATTATACTTTTAAAATATTTCTTGACACTAACCTCACCTTGACCTCACATACTGATAAAGTTAAGGAGAAATTACAATCCATGCTACAGGTAACATATCTGACTCTAGCAAAAGATCTATAATTCCTTTCATTACTAGCACAATCTGAAATCATAATATCCACACTGCAGGTTTGCCTAAAATATGCAGGTTAATCCTAAATGTACCTAATCGTGAACAATAGGACTTTCATTTCAAAATTATCTTTTTTTATTGCCCTTTACTTAGACAAGCCATGTCTGTATAATGTCAGTCTCTACGGATCCACATTCCACTGTGCAATATTAACCAAATCTTTATGATCCTTAATACTTCCTCCATTCTAGAAGTGACACATCTTCATTCAGTGCCACATTGTGTGGAAGTATCTAAGTATAACCCTGCACACATCAGAATTCTGTCTACCTTCTCAACTTCCTTATAACTATAAAGAACTGCACACACTTCCTAGCCTGCTGTTCTTCTTGTATGGGAGCTACATAGTCTCCCTATGGACCCATTCTGCAGATGCGCTCTACTAACCCATTAGTCCACAAAATCCAGGCAGCGTGTAATGCATGTGTCTTCCCTTAACTATAACTTAACAATTGTGGTGCTTTTCTCTATAGGTGTTCACTAAGGATCCTCTCTTACTCAGCTGGTAAGCAAGTATATTTATGCATAAGGAATAAATTGATCAGTAGCAAGTGCTTGCATCATTGCTATACAGTTTAGGATACTAACATAAGTATAGATTATTGCATGTTTTTCCTCTGTAATTAATCTTTGCATTCTGACATTGACATTTTGACTGCTTCAGATGCATTACTCTATTTACTAGTCATAAATACACTTCCACACACCACCTGTATGCTGTACAGTTCTTGCATTGACATTATGGTTGCCTGCCTTGTTAGTAGTTTGTCGGTGTAGAAGGACCTATGTGATCCAGTCTCCTTGCCTGTATAGAATAAAGACATTTTCAGTAAGAGCTACAAAAACACCCTTTCAGTGTGGAACAAGATTCTGAGACTCATACATGGGAAATGACAAGGACACATTCTAGATGAAGGGATAATTTTACTCTGAATTGTCAGATGCTGTCACTGAAATTCGCATGTAGGTTTAGTTGCTTCATTCGCTTATTTACTCATTATTAAATACCTTGGTCTTTGTTACCGTCATTGTTTTTTCTTCTCATTTTTTGATTAATATTGCTTAATAAAACAAAGCTTTCGTTATCAAAGTTGTACAGGGCCATGACAAAAGTCCAGTATTTTTCTGTTATGGGAATGCTAATTTGGAGATAAATGGAAGTTTTTTTAAACTAGTAGCTGTCATATTCTGTAAGATAAATTCCTGACTTTGCAACAATTGTCTTTTTGTAGTAGTGGTTCTCACAGCATTTGCCTTTATTATATTACTGTTAAATTTGTGGTGCTTTTCTCTCTCTCTGGGCCTTCACTACGAATGCCCTCTTAGTGCATTCATAGTGAAAATTACAGGCACTTGAGAAATATGAGGCTTTGCTTACTTCCTGGAAGGCTAGCTTTCTTCCAAGTTATATCCCGTTTTCCTTCCATGCATCTCCCTGTGGGTTTTCCTTGACTTCTGAACTCTAGAGCATGCAAGCAATATTGCCCAACAGGGTGTGTGATAAAGGCCTCTACACCCCTAGTAGGACATTAATTGCACATTAACACACACCCTGGAGGGCATGGGCTCTCTGTAAAACTGTTGCGTTTTACTTATTTATGTTTTAAGTACTATATTTTTTAAATATAATTTTGATATAAAATAGTTTCTCTGCGTAATGTTTCAAACTTGGTGTACGATATGTTAATAGTGTTGAAGGAAGCATTTTTACATCCAAAATATAACACTTAAAATAATATCCAGCCATTTACTTTATTTTTTGCTCCCTTACTCCTAAAATGTTTGGTTTGTTGCCAGTCATTGGAGATTGAAGTTACTAAATAATGACATACGTTTGACTTTCAGTCTTATTTTCTTCAGAAAATTCATATGACACAAATCCCTTAATTAAGCAAGTCTGTAATTTTAAAACAGCAGTAATAGCAGCTGAAAGGTCTAAAGGTATGTAAACGTCTTTACTGTCACTCAACGCTCACCTCTGTTTCAGAAAATGCATGCTAACACAAACAAAAATCCTAATAATCAAGTAAAATATGTTCCTATTTTGAGCCCTTGACCCCATTTATTTTAGATTTATCCAGATATTTTGAGCTGAGAGTTAACAGAGCATGCCTTTCAACTGTCCAGATTTTTGTTTCGTATGTTTGGCCCCGTCCTCATAAAATGTATAGTTTTCTGGCAAATCACTGGGGATTGAAGTCATTAATTAAGTTTTGTTTGTGTCTTTCGGCTTTTCCCTGTTAGGGTTCACCACAGCGGAACTCCGGTCCGATAATGATTGGCAGTAGATTTTTACATGCTGGCTTGCCGGGCCTAACGCACAACCTTCAATGAAGGAATGCCCATTCACGTATGTCACCACACAGAAGATGCTCTAACTGAGAATCAAACAGGCAACGTCTAACTGTGAGGAGACAATGCTACCGCAGCACTACCACCGCAGTGAAGTCATTAATTAAGTAATGGCAGACATTTGAGTTTCAGGTTTCATATCCCTCAGATAATACATGCTAATGGAAGCCCTGTTGCTCCAGCAACTATCTAAGTTTATAAAAGCAATATTTAAAATCTGTCCTTATTTTTGGTTGTTTGTCCCTCATTATTTGTAGCTCTGTCCAGATTTCTTGTGACGAGAGGTATGGTCAAGAGATACGCAAACCTCTTAAATGATCCTGTTGCTGCCAGGGATCTCTCTCAATCTTCACTCTTATACACACACACACACACACACACACACACACACACACACACACACACACACACACAGTCTGTCCTGCTTTCATGGAGACATTCAGTCACACACACAGATAACAAACATAAACACATGCGCACGCGCATACACACACACTCACACACACACACACACACACACACACTTTTTTCGGTTTCATTTATTTTACACTCGCTAAACAGTAAAAGCTCTGCTTAGAGAGGGTAAGATAATGGCTTGATCACTGTCTCACTCTCATACACACATACACTCTCACACACAGACATAAACACATACACACAAATTTTTTATTTTATGTTTTATTTATTTCTTATCTTGCACTTGCTAAACAGCAAAAGAACAGCTTAGTGAGTGTAAAATAGTGATGGCCATTATATTTTTCTGTCTGAGATCCACGGAAGCTTGAAATGCTGCCATGAAGTGGCAGATTCATTTTTTCAGAGGGCATTACTTGTACATTAATACCCTGCTGGAGAACATTTGTTCTCCAATCAGGGTGCTGATGTACAGTTCGCCCATAGAGAATGGATGAACTGTACATCAGCACCCTGATTGGAGAACGAATGTTCTCCAGCAGGGTATTAATACACAAGTAATGCCCACTGAAAAACAAGTCTGCAACTTCACGGCAGCTTGATCAAGCAGAAAAAAATTAACAGTCACCATTATTTTACACTTGCCAAGCCACGCTTCTGCTGTTTAGTGAGTGTAAAATGTAAAAAAAAAAAAAGAAAATTAAAAGAAAAAGTGTGTGTGTATGTGTGTATGCATGTGAGTGAAAGCAAAATTGATCGAGTCATTATTTTACACTCGCTAAACAGTGCTTTTGCTGTTCAGAGAGTGTAAAACTAAATATAACAGAAAATAAAGTGTGTGCATGTGTGTGTGTTTGTGCGTGTGCATGTGTGTGTGTTTGTGTGTGTGTGTGTGTGTGTGTGTGTGTGTGTGTGTGTGTGTGTGTGTGTGTGTGTGTGTGTGTGTGTGTGTGTGTGTGTGTGTGTGTGTGTGTGTGTGTGTGTGTGTGTGTGTGTGTGTGTGTATGTATGTGTGTTTGTGTGTGTGTGTGTGTGTGTGTGTGTGTGTGTGTGTGTGTGTGTGTGTGTATGTATGTATGTTTCTGTGTGGGTATTTATGTTTCTGTCTCTGTGATAGAAGTAGAGAGTAAATAGTGAGAGCGATCCAATACTGGGAGCAGCAGCAGCATTCAGGAGGTTTATGTTCCTCTCACCTCTTAGATCCAGTTAACTGAATAAAACCTAAAGTAAAAGGGGAACAAAGGCTTGAAATAGAAACATATTCCTGTTAAAAAAAAATCACAAAGTTGCTTCAATAATAGGACTTGTGTTAGCATGCATTTTCTGAAGTGCAAGTGTGTGTGTTGGGGGGAGTGCCTGTGTGAGACAGGGAGACGCAGTGAGATCGATGGAACACTGCCAGCAGTAGATAAGAGGTTTGCGTACCTCGACCTTTTAGCTCAAGAAGTCTGGATAAAACCTGATATAAAGGTGGAACAAAGGCTCAAAAATAGGAACAGATTTTAAATATCATACTTAAAAAATTAAAAAGTAAGTTAAATAACAGGATTTGTGTTAACATGAATTTTCTGAAGGAAATAAAGTCTGAAAGTCAAATGTATGTCAGTATTTAATGACTTCAATCCTCAATGACTGGCAAGAAATAAAGCAAATATCTAGATATTTAAAAAAAATGATATATTTTAGATGTAAAATGGTCCCAGTAACACCATTTACATATACTACAGTAACTTTTAAACATTAGGCGGAGGATCTGTTTTACATCAAAAAATACATATAAAAAATAATATAGTAATAAAAATATAAACAAGTAAAACACAATCATTTTACAGGCAGCATGTGGCGTTGGGCCTCATAACACCCCTGTTTGGGTATTAACTGCACATTAACACACACCCTGTCAGGCATTATTGCTTGCGTAATACCGTCTATGCACATAGGATCCTTCTAATGAGCCTTTTATTTGTCATTGCTTCAACATGCTCAGCTTTCACTCATTTAGAGTATCTAATGGCATTTTATTTTTAAACTTAAACTCTTTGCACATAAGTTTAACGTGAATGATTTGATGCGTATGCCTTGTAGTTTTCTGATGTACAAACTACCTTTTATTTTCATATGTATGCAAATCCTGTAGGAGTCTGTCAGGCTAGTCCAGTTGAACTTTTCAGAGCCTCAGGCATGTGCAGCTGCATTTGACTAGTGAGCATTCCATATCTGTTAATTCGTTATGCATGAAAATTAATTCATAGCATAGTTTTACATAGTTGCATTCTCCCAAGAGGATGTGTTGTATTTTAACTAGTGTCATCAAGGATGAAAAGTAAACTATTTCAGTCTGACTTTAGACCTTCCCTTCAGCTTTTTTGTAAAGTCCAGTTTAAGCATTTGTGTGGGACCTCATTTCTTATTAACCAAAAGAGGACTGATCCGCATGCTTCAGAGTCAGTCTAGGGGCCCTGTCTAGTTAAGGGACTTGTTCAAAGTCACAGTAAGCAAATGGAGGCTGAGAGAACCCTGAACTCAGGATGAAGTTCATTAATAACTTGTTGCCTTAATGTTGTTCATTAATTACCATGGAGATTTCAGAAGAGTGCTCCTAGTAGATCTTAATGTGTCTTTTCAATTAGATGATCTGTTTAGGGAGCAGTGTTATCAGGCACTTACTTGTTATAGAGTTCATTTGCAGTTTCATGGCTTTTATTCTTTGTATAATACATGTGACGCTGCTAATTTGAAAGTTTTAAAAGTGACACACTAAACTGTTTACTGGCTAATTAGAACTATACTGTTCATTCTTCAGGTGGTGACATAAATAAAGGATAGCCTTTATGGTGAATTTTAAGATATTATCCTGCCTCTTTATCATTTAAGACAGATACACTGTATATATGACAACCAAGCAAACCATAATATTATAGCTGTACTGCAGAAAGCTTGTTTTCCATTTTATCCGTGAATAAGTGAGTAGTCGCTTGAGCTCTTTTAGATCAAAGAAAGTACTACAAAGTTAAGGCTGCTTTGTAAGATATCATTGGTGAGACTCAGGACCAGTTTTATAGAGGCTAGAAGGACTACATTCATTCATTCATTTATTTATTTGTTTTGCTGGTGGTTCTTGGGTGAGAACTTTTGTCAGATATTGTGCATGTTCTTAGTGTGGCTTGGGTGTTTAAAACAGTAAACAAAATTTAAAACATGGTTATCATTTACTTAGAAACAACCTAGCAGGAATATAATTTAGACTGACAGTGCAATAAACATGTGAAGATAACAGCGTAATATTATAGAATGGATTTCCCCTACAATGCAGCTTACCCACAGCATATAAGACAGTAAGTGTTAGAGACTGGAGTAATGCTAAACAAAGATGCAACAGTGTCTATGATCAGAATACAGACACGCTATTCTTAATTCTGTAGGACTGATATGTAGTAAAACCCACACATGATGCCCCATGTAATTCATGAAATCCATGCATCTACTGTTACCTGTACAGTTACATTAAACAGGCCAGGTATGTAGCACATATGTTAATTATGATCCACAGCTATGGCCATGATTCATGAAACACAAAGGGATGGGTGCAAGACTGCACAATAGGGAGACACTGCAGGTGAGTAAATGCAGTCTAGCTGTACATAAAATCTACAGAAGTGTTCTAATTTGCCTGCAGTGATGTTGCTTTGCATGACACAGCAGGGCAACAACATTAGTAAAGTGCATTTCGGACAGTGAAACACTTACAAAATTAACAAAGGAACAATAATGCATTTAACAACAGGATGCCATGACCTCAAGTCTCTTGGCACAACCACTGTTAGCACCGCCTGCAGCAAAGTAACATGGTACACATCCAACCAATGTGAGTACATCCAGCATTTAAAAATATTCTAATGCTGTATGGTCCATTGTGCTATGTGAGCATAAACATTTAAGAATTACACTTTGCCATGTGTGGAGACCGTAGCAGAATTTTGGGCCACGGTGTAGTAGTAAAGCTTGCCATGCCTGTTGTATGCATTTCAATAGAAGATGTGGACTTAGTTTGAGAACAGGATGAGTTGCAGAGGTCCACTGAAAAGTACCATGACAGAGATAGTGTATACATTTCGCTGAATTGTTTTGTAAACTATTATCACTTTATTTCCTCTTAATTAATTCAGAACTCCAGGATGAAGTCTGTCTTACTTGTTTGTTCCATTTTAAGTTACAACGTTCTTTTAGCACTTTTTCTTCAATAATTAAACTACAAGGTCATCTCTATCTGCATTGTTTCTGTTGCTTTGTTCAGGCTTATGTATATCATTTTGATTTGTCATTAAAATTTGTGATCAGATATAATGTGCAATCCTGGTGTATTACATTTGCCTTCTCTTTAGCGCATCATCCTATTTTTAACATTGATTTCCTCCTCCTGTAATCACAGTTATTGATTGTTTCAACTTCTCACCCGAGTCATTCATTTTCTGTTTTAATTCTTTCAATTAGTTGCATCTTCCACATTTATATAGGTGCACACTTCTATCCAGGTGTAAAATTCAAGTGCTAAACATTAAAAAAAATGCTGGCTGGTGTATTTTAACCATTTGAATTATACAATATTGATCTCAGACAGTAATTATCATAGGAGGTTACTAGGCTAATGGCCCTGGGGAGCTTACAAGCGTAACCAAGAGTTTATCTCCACAAAGAAACCTCAGTCAGCACCTGTCACCCCTGTCAGTGAGGAACACAGGTGGAATCCCTGGGACAAATTTGAATAGACAGTGTTGTTACTCAGCGGCCTTTTCTTTTCCATGATCCTATTATCATATGATCTATTAACTTTTCTGTGCTAATTCTCAGACAATGAATGGTTACAACTGTTCTATTTATCTGTGAATGCATATTTTTACTTAAAAATGCTAAGTGATGGTGACTGTTCTCAAATAAGCTGAAATGCTCACTTTCAAAGCTGTTAATACATTTTGCACTACTAGCTCTGTGTGCCATGTAGAATTATGATAAGGCATCTGATCATAAATATTAGTTAATATATGGCTGAAATGGTTTCAAGAAATTCACCTCTCAAAATAGATTCAGTGATTTTTTTTTAAATGTTAATAAAAATATTTAATAAAAAAAATGGATTCAATGATCTGACATACTGGGCCTTGCACCCTCAATGAATTTCTTTAATCCATTTCTTGAATACATTAACAATTTGGTTATGATAGGCAGCCCGATCATAATCCTCTCTGCAGATTCAGGAATGTGTTATAAGAGTTTTGCTAAGCATCCTGCTTTATTACGAGTTGTCTCATGCACACACACTTAATGTGGGTGGTGTAAGTACTATGTATAATATAAATGTATTTCTGTAAAAACTGTTTTCATAACCATGCTTTTTATACCTAACCGTGTACTTTATTTAAAACTACTGTTTACTTTTCTACTGTATTATACCTTTCTTGTTAAACTCAGACTGTGACTTTGTAAACAAGGTTTACATTTGTGAGCATCTGCAGCTAATTACTGTTTTGTACTGTTGCTTTTGTGCCTGGGTTTTGGCCATAAAAGATTACAGGGCCAGCTCACCTACCTAGTTATCAACTTGAAAAAAAGAAAAATTGATGGCAGTTTATGGCAAAGGATAAACTCTGAACAAACCTATTCTGCTATATGTTGTTACTTGTCTATGCCAGATGATCAGCTTTATGGAAATTTGAAAACAATATTGAAGAGACCATTTGATCGAGCTTCCAAAAACTTGAACGTAAAAAAAAAAATCAACTTTTTTTTTTTTTTTTACATTTTTGCAGGGGGGCATGCCCCCCTGAATCCCCATGTGGGGGACTGCAACCTCCCTCACTCCCTGCAAATTATTTATACCAACTCCGAGGGCACACTACAGTGAGGAAAAGGGTAAATTTCCACATCCTCGCTGTATTGTGATCTGTATTCAGAAGCTTCAAGTTTTCAAAAACATGATCATTTAGTCGTGAACATATGATCAAGTCTTTGAAAACTCAATCAAATGATAGGGACCCACTCTCATTGGTCTTTTCAAAGGTGTTAAGGATTGCTTTCACAAGAGAACAGGCGCCAGGAACATTTTTTACAAATTTGCAGTTTGTTGCGAGAGTTTTTCTGAATGAAAGACACCAATTTTATTGAGAGTTGCCTACTTTATAATAGCAGTTCGTTTTTACTGTTATTTTAGTAAACAGGTTTCCACATCAGTAAAATGAGTGAATAACTCTGAGCAAACCCTAACTAGCCTTTTCATGGCTGCTAGTTTTAAAGGGATGTCATCTCCTTTCGATATATTTATATATTTCACATTGCATTTCATTTCCAGTTATACTTCAGATGTTGAAGATGTGATTTATTTTGAAAGAAATAAAATATAATGCATTTTTGATGTTTTAGATTCATTTGTGTGTTTTGCCTCTTCATATTGGCAAACCTAATAAACGATGTACTAAAAGCTTTAGATAGTAATTTTCATAGATCAGCAAAGCATTCCTGGTATTCTGAATCAAGTTACTTCTGTATAAGAGCAATTCAGTAGTACACCACACATATGTTAATTCTCAACAAAAGGCATTCCACCTACAATGCACACTTCACAACATTCCTTTCTATTAAGTAAGTAAATTTGCCACAGTTAGAGTGGAACTATAGTAGCATGTGCTCTAATTAAGACAGAGTGATGTGTGCCCAGCGTGATGTAATACCAAAATGTTAGTACTTTTGGAAAATTTTCTTTAGCCACAAAATTATGCTTTTTCACATTTACAACTTTATAACTTAATACTATACCTAATGTGCTAGGGTTATTCCCAGTGCCATAAAGTTTTTACTGAAACATTTCTGGCATAAAGGCACTGATATAATTTAAAACTCTTTTCTGTGCTCATAGCTGGCCTTAGGCATAGAACAACTAGGCAGCTGCCTAGGGTGCCGCTGTACTAGGGGTGCTTTTCTAGGATTTATTTGGTGTAGGTAGACCAGGATGGGGGCAGTGGGTGGTGTGGTGGGGGATGCCTAGGGCACCAGTTGACCTAAGGCCACTCCTGGCTGTGCTAAGCCATGAAGATGTGGAGATGGTTGTGTTTTTTTTTTTTTTTTTTTTTTTTTCATCAGTGCAGACTGTGTGAATTAAATGAGGAGATGAAAAGCTCAGCTATGTAAAAGCACAGTGTGGTTTATTATATATTTCAAGGTAGTTTCTTATTCTATGCTTTTTGCAGTCTAATTGCATGATGATAGTGAGTTATGTATTTTGCCCAATTGTACAACTCCGAGAATTATATCTGTGTCATTTTTTTCATTTCGTATCATCAGATCTGCTTTAGTTACTAAGAAGATAGCTCTTGGTGTTTCCTGCTGGATTCTGTACAGCACATACATTGGTTTTGAAGTTTGTATACCTGTTGATCTTTTGTTATGGTTGCTATATCATTTTTTTTACTTTAAAAGTTTATTTATTGACATTTGATTACTAGGAAAGTTCACCTAGGTGGATGTCCATTTTCACAGGAGGCCCAGGGAGAAAAGCTCCAAAGTATTACAAAAACATTTTTAAGAACAATAATTTTACAATCTCCAAACATTAGTTCAAAACATCAACAGATTAAATCATTTTAGCAAATTAGACATAATATGAAAAGATTGCTTAAAAACAGATATGACTTCTACGCCAATGATTTAATACTGAGAGAAATTTTAGAACATTTATAGAGGAATTTAATGTAAGTTAGTATAATACAACCAGGAATTGCAATATGAAGTGAAAGAAAAAACTGCATTATGGCATATTTAGAAAGAGAGTTGGGAGAGAAATTGATTGAAGTAAGGAAGTGAGTGAAGAAGGGAAAGTAAGGAGGTTTAAGGTATGAGTAGGCATGTGTTCCTATTTAGGTATATAGTTTATCCTGGTGTTGAGCTAGAACAGAGCCAGATTTTGCTAGGATGTCTTGCAAAACGAGTTTAAAGGTCTGGAGGAAGGGTATTGGCCTGATGGATACATGTTTGACTACAGACCATACCAAGCAGATTTGATTGGTTTGTGTACAGACAAAAGTTTTTGGTCATTGTATCATAATGACAGATTGGGAACATAGTTGTGTAGAACTGTATTTAGTGCTGCACAAGCAGATGGATGGTAGATAATTTTTATTGGTAATAAGAAGCTGTGTAAATGTTAGTTGGATGGGGTAGTTCTAACCAGTTTAGGCTTTTTAGTGCTATACAGTGCTGGGTTCTGAAAGGGGTATTTGCTGCAAATTTAGCAACTTTGTTATAGCATTGTTCAAATCTTGATTTTTGTGATGCCTGGAGTTTAGCCAAGATGGGGGACACCATAAATTAGTGCGGGGAAGAGGTAAGTAGAGGCAAGTATAGTTTTTGTTGCATTAGATTTTGGTGATTTTTTTTTTTTTATTTTTTATGCAATTTTATATATGGAGGTCAAATTTAAGATTATCATTCACTATCATCCCTTCTAATTTGCTATGAGAAGTAACTTCAGTAGGTGTATTTTTAAGAGAGAGGACTTTAAATTTTCTTTTTTCATGAGAGAGGGCTTTGGGAAAAAAGTAGTACCTTTGTGGGAGGTGGGAGTTGAGTATGAGTTGTGAGTTGCAAAGCCATGTTTCAGTGGCTATTAAAGCTTCTTGAGTAAATTTTTGAGTATGTGCTAGGTTGCCATATTTGCATACGAGTGTGGTCATCTGCTTACTGTATTAATGAGACCCGCTGTGTGAAGAGTGTTAGTGAGAATGTCAAAGGGGGGACCAAGGACAGAGCCATGAACTGGTGGTGACTGGGAGGTATGAAGAGAGGATGGAGTTCCATTTTAAAGTGATCTTTACATTTCAATTTTCTACTTATATCCTTCACTGGGATTATTGGGAATTTTTTTTCTGTTACTTTAGTCTGGCAATTCTTCACTTTTCCAGTCTCCTTGCTTATGGAATTTTTATTCTCCTTGGAAAGGGTTTATGCTCCACTTTTCAGATTGTAGTTTGTGGCCTTAATATCAATGATGTAACTTTTACCCTATCCTTTTTGAAGTTAGATAACATTATGTGCACTGCTCTTTCATTGTTTTATTACTTTATCTGTGTATGTAATTTTGAATTTGGTGTAACACTTGCTTTGTGCATTGCTGCTTAGTCTTATTTTCTTGACTGTTGAAGTTCAGTATTGCTATAACAAATCTGTAGTAAGAATTTTTCTGATGTCCTTCAAGGATGCATCTGCAGTCATAACATATGGGTTGTCCTGCCTCAGGCAGCACCTTCGGTCGGCCGGATTCCAAAGTCTGGGTCTGGCCTCGGCTGATGTCGCACTTTCCCCGACGTCAGAGCGTCTGGGGTATAAAAGCATCAGCCGACGCCATTTTCCTCAGTCTTTCTTGCCGCGCGGTGCCTGAAGCAGAAGCTGTTCGCAAGTGCCGGTCGGTCAGATCCAGTGAATTCAGCTACCGAAGACTTCGAAAAAAGCTAAGTACCCCGTTGGGGGCTCTTTCTTGCCTCAGCCGATGTCAGACAAAGTAAATAATTGTTTAACTTGTGGGAAACAAATACCTCATAAGGATTTCCATTCCTACTGCCTTCCTTGCTTAGGCCCAGACCACGACGTATTGGCCTGTTCTGCCTGTGCTTCCTTCAACCGATGAACTCTTAGACGTCAGTCGGAGTTTGCAGAGGAATTTTTTGGGGCCAGTTTTGCTTATAAAATGCCGACGGAGACTCCAACTTCGCATTTAGTAAAAAAACAGAAGGAAAAGGACCGACACTCGCGGCCCGCGGTCTCGGCTGAAACCATGGTAAAAACTACCGCGAGTGTCTCGGTTTTGGCCGAAACCGAGTCCTCGGAGATTCCTATTTCCGAATCCAGTCCAATCGACCACCGCGGCCTGAGAGGCCCCGGCTGAGTCGGCTACCGAACTTCCAACCGAAACCAGTGTCCAGGAAATGTCCGACACCATACCTTTGGACATTTCTACTCCTGCACGTGGGGCAGCTAGGCCCCCTGCTTCCATGTCCATTAAGGCCTTTTCTAGGGCTAAAGCTCCAAAACTTTCTAAAGCTTTGCCTCCCAAGACTACCTCCCAGAGGCCTTCCTCTAGTTCTCAGATCCTCAGCCTTGCAGAGGACCTTATTTCTTTAATTAGAGGTTCACAACCTCACCCAGACAGGGCCTCTCACCCTCCACCGGACAAAAGGCCCAGGACTGACCCCTCTGACCCACACTCTTCAGATGAGTCCACGGATGGATCTGAGTTGTCAGACCACCAGGAGGAGGCTTATTCGCCTTATGAGGATTCAGATGCTGAGGAATCTATCCCTTCGGCCTCCCCTCCTGAAGAATTTTCCTTTGATGTGAGACTCTACACTCCATGAGAGAGCATTTTCAATGGCTAGGTCAGGATTTCTCTGATTCTAAAAAAAGATTAAGGACCTTTTTGCATTTGCCTCAACATAGGCCCTTAGCTATACCTCCTGTTCTGAATGTAATTGATGATGTGTACAATGATGTCAGTACAGCCCCTGATACTCTTCCTCCGGCCCCTGCCAAACCTGATAGGTACTACAGGGTCCTGGATTCTCATTTCCTTCTGTATAAAGCCCATTCTGCAGATCCAGAAACTATTTCTCAGGGCGCTAAAGGGGTTGCAGCCACCACTGCCAAAAATCCTCTACCCTCTGATAGAGAGTCTAGAGCTTTAGAGAGATGGGGAAAGAAGGTATATACTTCTGCAACTCTTTCTGTCAGGGCATTAAACTGTCAATTTCATATGATACAGTACCAAGAGTATTTGTTAGATGAACTGAATAAGAAACTTTCTTCTCCTGAACCCCATGACCGTAAATCCCTTCAGGATTTGGTACACAACTCACAACAGGTTAGTAATCATTTCTTAAAATGTGGCTATGATGCACTGGAGGCTTCATTTAGGTCAGCTATGACTGGGGCAGTTATTCGTAGGCATGCCTGGCTGAAGGAACAATCTTTGCCAGACCATGTTAAAGCTAAACTCCTGGATGCTCCAATGGAGAAACAAAATTTATTTGGCTCCTCTGCTCAGGAGATATTAAAAAAGGTTGAAGAAAAGGCAAAATCTGTGCAAACAGTTAAGGATTTCCTGCAAGTACAACCACCAAGATTCAGCAGAAACTGGCCTACTAAGAATTGGTCCTTTCCAGACTCAGACAGAGCCCAGAGAGGCAGGAACAGGCACCCTAGAGGCAGAGGCCAATCGAAGGGCTCCTACAGAGGCCGTCAGTGGCAGCCTGCCAACCAGAGGAGTAGTGCAACAGCAACAACAACAACTACTATACCAGGACAGGCTCAATGACTTTACTCTGATTCCGCCTACCAGGGAACAACTGGAAGCACCCTTGGGCGGAAAGTTGGCTTTATTCTCAAAAAACTGGCATTATATTACAAGGGACACATGGACACTGCAAATAATAGACAAAGGATACAAGTTCCACTTCCACACTTTGCCAAAAAGAAACGGAATGCCAAACCTTCCACCAAATCAGAGGGTAGAGGCCTTAAGGCAGATCAACAATTTGCTTCAGATGAAAGCTATAGAAAAGGTACCTCATTCAGAACAAGGCCAAGGTTTTTACTCCAGACTATTCCTTGTACCAAGAAAAGAAAATCACTGGAGACCTATTCTCGACCTGTCCACACTTAATACTTACCTCATTGTGCCAAAATTCAAGATGCTGACCCTACAGCAACTTCTTCCCATGTTGGGCAAGGAGTCTTGGCTGGTGACTCTAGATCTCAAGGAGGCATACCTGCACGTCCCTATTCAACCAAGTTGCAGAAGACACCTCAGATTTCTTGCAGGATCAGAGCATTATCAATTCTCAGCATTGCCCTTTGGCTTATCTACTGCCCAGAGTATTCACGAAATGCCTGGCATCAGTAATTGCACATTGCAGACTTCAGGGAATTCAAATCTACCCATACCTGGACGACTGCCTAATACAAGCGGACAACAAGAAAAATTTGATAAAGGACTTGGCCTATGCCATCCACCTGCTACAGGCCTTGGGATACACAGTCAACATCCAAAAGTCAAGACTAGTGCCATCCCAAAGGATAACCTTTTTGGGTTCAGATCTGGACACAACCACCCAAATGGCCTTTCTCACAGAAGAAAAACAAACACAACTTCCAGATTACTTCATGATTCTGACAAGACAAACTCAGCTTACTGCAAGGAAAGTCCTGCAGGCCCTGGGTTACATGGCATCCTGCATAATTCTGATACCACACGCCAGGCTGCATATGAGAAAATTACAATGGTACCTAAGGAATGTATGGTCTCAACACAGTCACAGTTTAGAAACCTTGATTCCAATCATTCCATGCCTTCGAAAGGAATTTCTGTGGTGGGCTCAGGCCTGCCAGTCCAACAGAGGGTTGCCTTTCAACAAACCAAAAACAAGGCAGACCATCACCACGGACGCTTCAGACCAAGGATGGGGAGCACACATGGAGGACAAATGCATCCAAGGACTACGGCCTCAAGGACAGCTAAGCATGCACATAAACCAAAAGGAAATGCTGGCAGTGATGCATGCAATCGAGGCTTTCAAACCCTTCCTCCAACAAGGCCACCTGTTAATAAGGACAGACAACACCACGGTCATGTGGTACATAAACAAGCAGGGAGGCACACACTCTTACCCTCTATGCTGGCTGGCTATGAATCTACGGGAACTATGCCTGAAACTCAATATCCAACTACAATCCCAATTCGTGCCAGGAAAAGAGAATACACTGGCAGACACCTTAAGCAGAACTACCATGGATGCGCACGAATGGATGCTGCACCCAGACGTCTTCCAACTCATAACAAAGGCATGGGGTATGCCGGAGATAGACCTGTTCGCCTCTCCACTCAACCATCAACTGAAGACATTCTGCTCAAGGACATTCCACCCACAAGCTTGGAGGGTGGACTCTCTCTCTTTCAGCTGGAAAGCTCTAAAAGTATATGCCTTCCCACCTCTTCCATTAATGTACAAGGTTCTACTGAAAATCAGGGAGGACCAGCCAAGAGTGATACTGATGGCTCCAGACTGGCCAAGGCAACACTGGTATCCATTATTGAGAAGCATGTCTCAGGCAAAACCATGGCCTCTCCCCCTATGGCCTCTTCTTCTGACGCAGAACAACTTCAAGTCCATGCATCCCAACTTGAAAACATTGCAGTTAACTGCCTGGAAAATTCTTTAAATCCCACTCAAACTGTTTTATCACAGAGGGTGAAGGACATTATCTTGGAAGCTCGCAGGCCTTCCACAAGGAAAACATACTCAGCTAAATGGAAGAGATTTCTCATTTGGAATACATCAAAAGGCTCAGATGTGACAGTTGCAAGCATGACACATATCCTGGAATACTTAGCAGAATTGTTCCACAATGGCCTGTCCTATTCTTCCATTAAGATCCATGCCTCAGCAGTTTCAGCAGAATACAATGTGGATCCACCTATCTTCTCACACCCTCTCCTCAGACAATTTCTGAGAGGGATCAAAAATATTAAACCTCCAAGAAGACCCCCTCTACCTGCTTGGGATCTCAACTTCGTGCTGGAAAAACTGACACTTCCTCCTTTTGAACCAGCAGCATCAGCGGATCTACAGTTTCTGTCTTGGAAAACTGCATTCCTTCTGGCAATAACTTCAGCAAGAAGAGTATCTGAGTTACAAGCATTAATGGCAGTACAGCCTTTTCTTATTTTCCATCAGGACAGAGTTTCACTAAGAACCAATCCTACTTTTATGCCAAAGGTGGTATCTAGGGTATCCTTGAACCAAGCTATTCACCTGCCTACGTTCTTCCCAAATCCACAGAATAGAGGGGAAAAACTACTGCACACCCTGGATATACACAGACAACTACGCTACTACTTGGACAGAACTAAAACTAGCAGAAAAACTGACCAACTATTTGTAGCATATGCTACTGGGGTGCAAGGAAAAGCAATTTCCAAACAGACAATTTCAAAATGGATAGGAAATTGCATTCAATTTTGCTACTCCTTTCATGGAAAGACAGTTCCTGAAAACATCAGGCCTCATTCCACAAGGGCCACTGCCACCACTACAGCCTTCCTACGGGGGGTGGCTACCAAGGACATTTTAGAAGCTGCTACTTGGAGCTCCGTGCATACATTTGCCAAACATTACAATCTACCTTTATACTCCAGATCCAGAGCAGGTTTTTCTACTGCAGTCCTGCAGGGGATCTTAACTACACCATCCTTTTCTTAGTACCTCCTCCCCCAGATTGGCTATGGTATTCTACCCATATGTTATGACTGCAGATGCATCCTTGAAGGACATAGTACAGTTTTGTACCTACCATAAATGTAGATGTCCGATGGGTATGCATCTGCAGTCAGGTTTACCCTCCCTCCTACCCCTCTGTGGTATTCCTAGGGTACTTACCCCTCTTTTAGCTAGCTGGGGGAATCTATTATGGTGTATTTGTTTGTTTATACATGTATATATTTAGATAATTTTACAAATGTTTGGAACTTTCTGCATTTATCCAAATTTAGCCTTCCTAGAGGGCACCTGGCATCTGGGGCAAGAAAAACTGAGGAAAATGGCGTCGGCTGTTGCTTTTATACCCCAGACGCTCTGATGTCGGGGAAAGTGCGACATCAGCCGAGGCCAGACCCAGACTTTGGAATCCGGACGACCGAAGGGCTGCCTGAGGCAGGACAACCCATATGTTATGACTGCAGATGCATACCTATCGGACATCTACATTTATGGTAGGTACAAAACTGTACTTTTTGTTTATTCTACCTATAAAATGGGTGTTGTTTAATAAATTCTGTAGAAAAAAAGGAAAACTCTTCTTTATTCAGTTAAGCACTTTCATCAGACTCCACTGACTTCATCAGAATACAAATACAAAGTGCATAACACTGCTTAAATAACCCATCCCACCCTACAAATTAGTTACATCATTTCCCCCAGGAAATTAACAATGAATGACAAGACATGGTAAAACACATTTTAAAGGAACCACAACACAAAACCACTCGTTGTTAGTTGGTAATCACACATAAAAAATACAAAGACTTCAGTTTCAGTAGAGCCATGATACTAACCCTGTCATTAAGCCCAGGTTTTTTTCTGGCATTAAGTTTAATTTGCCACTTTAATTCAAGAAGTTCCAAAAACTCTTCCAATGGTCCACCCCTTGAACCCAGGTCAGCATGATCAATGGCACAAAACTTAAACTTGTGCAAAGGGAACATCTCTATATGCTTGTACAACAGATTTTTGTTGTTTTTCTGTCTAATTTCATAGCCATGTTCATAAACCTGTTGCTTGAGGGCCCTCTTAGTTTTACCTACATAAAATCCATCACGAGTCACACAAAGCAACATACACTACCCCTTTTGAGAAACAGTAATACCTTTTCTTTGGGTAAATAAACCAGCAGTTCTTAATAAAGATCTCCCCTCTGTCCACAATAGATAGGCAGTGAGCACACCTACCACATTTAAAGCAACCCCTTTTTTTAAAGACCTCAAGTTCTTTTCCAAAAGGCCCTTAAAGCAGGTGTTTTTTTTTATAAACCACAACTGGTTTATCAGTGCTGCGTTCCTTTCCATGGAGCAATGGCTCAAGAAGAAGTACAGTTTTTTGACAGTGCTGATAGACCTGATGATATTGCTGGGTCTTTGGACTCGCAACTCAGGTCATTTCAGGACTTTATTTTTAAATATAAAAAGCTTCAACTGGAAAACTCCTATTTGCAAGAGTGTGTTAACCGAGAGCAAGTGGCTAAAGGGCTGAGACTTTGGAAATACCCGATAGGACTTATTAAAAATTTGCAGTTACACACGGACCTTACTTCTTATTTTCAACAGGCAAGGTTGTGAACTGTTAAAAATACTTATTAGTGACAATAATAGGAAAATGTCTATGCTTTTAAGAGATATTGACAAAGTTGAAGTTAGTATTAAGAACGACTTGTTATATGAGAGTGTCAAAAATTATTTTTTTTAATGTTTTTAAGATTGTTGACAAGGGGTTGACTGATTTAAGAGCTAGAAAACAGCGTAAGCTGTTAAGAGATAAACAGGACTACGACACTGGCAGAGCATACCCCGACCCCCCCCCCCCCAGAAGGGCAACAAGCCCGTTATTTTGATAGAGTCCCTGTGGATTATGATGAAGCTCATGAGGAGATTTTGGAGGTGGACGATTACCTGAATAGGGATGTCCCTTTAGAACCTCCACAAGTGAGGAGATCCGAGAGAATTTGGAACGAGAGGGAGATGGTGTCGTATTCTTTTACCTTAGAGTTGGTACCAACTCCAAACTTTAATGACCGCCAGCATACATACAGTACACAACAACTTCCTGTCTCAAGAGCACTAGCTAAGGCAAGACAACACAGTCCATTGAATACACCACATCTCCTTTTCCATAAGGCCCCTTTTCACTTAACACAAAACCCAGATCTATTCAATTTCTTCCACTTCCATTCAGATTACTATAAACCCCAAATGACATTGTTATTTATACACTGATCTTCACAGATCCCTTGTTAATAACTCTTCCTGATCTGGTCCTCACAACATCACTGTGTGCCCACTTTCCGGACACAGGGTTTGATTCACAGTCAGGCTCAGATAAGGGAATCAAATGCACATCCACCTTGAATGACCTCGGCGAGTAATGTTTTGCTCTACAAACTGAGGTCCATTATCAGACACAAGTACCTCTGGGGATACCATGGCGCGGAGAAGAAGATTTTAGGTGGGGTGACCTCCGTTGATTTTTATTATGTTTCAATGCGATCTCAAGAAACCTGGATAAGTAGTCCACAGCAAGAAGGTAAGTATGGCCTTTTAATTCAAATAAATTCAGGACATTCTGTTGGGATGAGGGGCTCAGGAGGATTCTTTCTCTGAGATGCATCTTAAAACCATGTCATTTATCTGCTTGATGTCCCTCATGTAGTTTCAACACACCTCATTACGCATGGCAGAAAAGCAACCCATCTTTCACTGTTAGTGTGGACCGATCTGGCCAGTAGCTCTTCAGTAGGGGTTCCTGGGAGGAAGGATGGCTTCACCTGCATGTTTTCCACAATACTGTTCACGTAAATATCCGTGTCCTCCATTAACTCCGTTTCCTCCGGGTTAGCTTGGGGCATCTGCCACCCACAGTGATTTCATCAATCTCATCCTAAAGCGTTGGATTCTAGATCCAGTGCCTGACCTCCCAGCAATGAAACCAGGGGTTTGTGATCAGCTCTCAGACAGAGCGATTTGCTAATAGGTAATCTAGAGCCTCTTTCTCAACCTGTGCGTGTCGTTGCTGCTGTGGGTCTCCCATTGTTGCTGCAACACACTCCCTAACCCAAAGGAAGAAGCATACAGCCAAAACTGGAGGTGAGGTGATTGCCTTTTAAGTCCTTGAATGCCTTTTCCTGGTCCCCACCCCAGTACCAGCTGTTCTTTTGATAATAAGTCTCTCAAAGCTGTGTCCCTCTCAGCCAAATGAGGGATGAACTTACAGGTCACATTTCCCTACATTCAGTAATACCTGCTTCTTCCAGTCTCTTTAATCTCCTGGCAACGCCCAGACCAACACATCGTCCATCATCCCATCACACCCTCTAAGCCTTCAATGACCTCTGCCATCATGCGTTGAAAGTGTTAATGTGGTAGCCAACTCCTCTGACAAAGGAATTTGCCAAAATCCCATATTGGCATCCAGTTTGCTAAACACCTTCGCCCCAGCAAGCATCCCAAGACTCTGCTCAAACATAGTCTCAACCTGTTACTGTCTTTCTTTGGGACTACCACCATGCCTGCACACCAATCAGTAGGTTCTTCCATTCTCATCCTCATTAACTCCTCTTTCACTTTCCCATCAATGGCAATGGTATCCTCCTGGGGGGTCTTCAGAGAGTATGGCATATGTGGTACTTACCCAGAACATAAGTCCGGTATGAGGTCTTCAAAGACTCCATGGTGATAGTGTCAACACGTTGCAGGAGGCCCCCCCCCCAAAATAGGAGGGCCCCCTAAAAGCAGCACACTTTCTCACATGTCTGTCTTTGTCCATAGCCAAGCTGAAGCTCCAGGATCCTGTAACCTCCAGTGGCATCCCTCCAGGACCCAACAAGGGTTTCTCCGCTGCTGGAGCACAGGAGCATTCTTCCCACTGAACAAGTTGTGCAGGTCTGACTTGGAGAAGTAAGTACATGGTGTGCCCTGTATTTTCACCTCCACAATCCAGGAATGGTTTCTTCCCACACAAGCGACATCTTGCAGCGATCGCCGGGCATAGGGAGTATGGTGAAATGGCCCCTCACACCTGTAACACTGCGGGAGAAGAGGCGTCTTTACTCTTCTTTTGACAATAAAAATCTTGGCTCTGGCGGCTGAATACTGAATGTAGCACCTGGGAGCACTAGCCGCCATGTTGATTCGTCTTCAGCAAGAGATCAGCACTCCCAGGTACAGCCACACAGCACTTCTGACCATGTCGTATTCTTTTTTTTTAGCCCAAAGAGCACTAGCTAAGGCAAGACAACACAGTCCATTGAATACACCACAGATGGGGCCTGGCAATTTCAGGTACGGGCAGAACAACTACCAAAATCAGTGGAGGGGGATGAGGGGAGCTCAGAACAGATGATTGAAATGGCCAGTGTTGTTTCAGTGGTCAAAAACTTGGATGGCGATTTTACAGTTTATAACTATAACCATGTTCATGTTGATTTTAATTGAGCTAATTTATTTTCAAAAGGTTTGAACTTTGTTCCAGCTAGGACTGCTAACTTGGCTGACACTATCTTAAACTTAAAACTTTTTTGTAGGAAGCTTAATTTGGCTTTGTATTTTAAGAACAACCACCAAACAGTGGTTTCGCACTTAACTCACAAGCCCGGTACATTTATTCCACCGGTGCACCCTCTTACTTCATTTTTTGAAGCTTTGTGTGAAAATAAATATGGGGAACTTCTCATATACCAGAAATGAACTGTGGTCAATAACTTAAACCATCAGGAATGGTCACTTCTCCAAGATGTTATTAGTAACACAGAGATTATGTTAATGAAACCTGACAAGGGTGGGGGTCTCATTATTCTGAACACTTCTGACTATGATAGTAAAATATTTGATTTGCTAAATAGTGATACATATGTTGAGACCTCTGTGAACGAAATGAATATATCTTAGAGAAACATTGACCTTACCTTGGATGAAGTGTTACTTAATGGACAAATCAGTTTAGATATTCATAGTCTTCTAGAGCAGAGGTCCCCTAGGATCCCTACTATTTTCGGGATCCCAAAAATACATAAATCCATCTGTAGCCCACCCCTACAGCCAATTGTTGATGCTGAGACCTCCAAAACTTTTGGCATAGCCAAATATATTGATGGGAAAGTTAAGAACATTTTGGATGGTAGGGAGTGGGTTATTAGAGACTATTGGGACTTCCTTGCAAAAAATCAAACCAGATATATATGATGATGAGCTTATTATGGTCGCTTTAGACATCAAGGACCTTTTTTCTGTGATACTTCACGAAGAAAGCCTTGAATGGTTTTATGAATATTTATGTTTCAATACTGACTGGGATCATGGGACAGTACTCACCCTGAGGACATGTATGCAATTGTTTTGTTTTGATGGTCATATTTTCAAACAAAGACAGGGAGTTGCTATGGGTGCTTGTTGTGCCCCAGCATTTGCAAATATAGTATTGGCCTTCTGGGAAGATGAATTCCTTAGAAACTCAGAGTATAAAAGGTACTGGGTCTTGTATGGGAGATACCTAGATGATATAGTAATCTTGTGGAAGGGTAGTGAGGCTAAACTGGAAGAGTTTATTGTTTATATCATTGAGACCTTTGGTTTCCTTAAATTTACTATGACTAAGGATAAAGATAGCCTGAACTTTTTAGACGTTACTATCAAAAAGGACTATCCTAAAAGATGTTTATTTCTCTGTTATATAGGAAACCTTCGTATTCTAATGCACTATTGCACTTTGAAAGCTGTCACCCTGAACACCAGAAAAAGGCCCTGGTTAAAGGCCAGTATGTCAGGGTTGCCAGGATGGTCTCAGAGGACGATGATTTTCAAAAAGAATG
>NC_056737.1:193993850-194131350 GCF_019279795.1 Protopterus annectens
ACAGTATGTTTTGGAAGGTTTTTATGTAAAGGGAGCAGTATAGAATTATGACAATCAGGACCAGTCCAGGGTTTATGTCAACCTTCTCCTTGAAGGCTTTGGCCGAGACGTCAGAGAGAGATTATTTTCAGTGTGCAATAAATCCTTTGGTGGAATTTGTTTTCGTTGTTTTTTCCTGTTTGGTTCCTGTTGTTCCAGTTTTATGCCAAAGGTAGTCTCAGTGATTTATTTGAATCATTCCATGTAGTTTCCTCTTTTTACCCCAGTCCTCAGAAAAAAGCAGAAAGTATCTTGCATACCATTGTTGTGCAAAGCCATATCAGATATACCAACAAAAGCAGAGACTTCTAGTCTGACCATGTTTATATTCTTTATTTGGGGGAAACATGCATACCTCTCGACTGCCCAGATTTTTGTCTCTGGTTATTTCTGGTGTGTTCCTCATAAAATTTGTGGTTGTCTGGAAAATTAGCGAGGCATGAAGTCTCTAAATAATGACAGACATTTGAGTTTCAGACTTCATATCACTGGGATAATGTATAGTAACACACAAAATCTTTTACTGTAACAGCTTTCTAAGTTTATTAGAGCAATGTTTGAAATCTGTCTCTAGTGCTGCACCTTTGTTCTCCCCATTATTTTTGTCTTAGTCCAGATTTCTTGTGCTTAGAGGTTGAGAGGTATGGACTGCAGTGGTGGTGCTGCTTTAGCGTTGTCGCCTCACAGTAAGACGCTGTCCGGTTCAGTTCTCAACTAGAGCGTCTTCTGTGTGGAGACATGCGTGAATAGGTGTACCTTTGTTGAAGGTTGTGCATCAGGGCTGGAAACTCGGCACATAAAAATCTACTGCCAATCATTAGCGGACCGGAGTTCTACTGTGGCGACCCCTAACCGGGAAAAGCCGAAAGACACAACAAAAAGAGGTTGAGGGGTATGGAAACTTGCATGAGAAATTGTTTCTCTTAATTCACCAATAGGAAGGCTTCTATTGGACATGCTAGAATGCATTACACAAAGGCAACCACTGTCATGTCATTGCAACTTTTTCCAAAAAGTATCAGCTCAGTTAGTTTGTGAGGTTGCTACCTATGAATTTCAACATTTCGAAGCATTATAATCTGCACATTCACACAAGAGGTATGGCAGGTTTTGTTTTATGCCTTTTTTTTTACAAGGCATAATGTAGTCTGTTACCCAAGTATAGGGTCTGAGACTTTTTACTGCTTAGAAATTTCTCATTAATTCAGCAGTAATCCATCTGCTGAATCTGGTACAGTTGTGTGAAGGTACTGGCTGTAATTGTAGATGTTTGAATAATAGGATTGTATTTTATTTTTATCATTTTAACTGGATAAAGCTATATGCTCACTTGCCTCTTCTGGGGGTTAACCCAGAGCACTGATAGCTTGTGTCTTGTACAGATAGCACAGAGGACTAAAGCACTGAGCTGCTAATGAGCATCTTCCTGTGCTACTGAAAAAGGTTTGATTCCTTCCACCCGTATTTGCCTACTGTGTGACTCTGAGCAAGTCATTTAACCAGACAGAGCTCCTGGGGTTGTCCTTGAAAAAAGACAATTTGTCCAGTGGGTTTACCTGGTCAACAAATAAGTAAATACAGGTATCCTGCTGTTTTCCAGTTCCATGTTAAATTACGTACCTACCACCAAAGCAAATAGTAAGCGTTAATATGTTTCCAGAAATTTCTATCACAGAATAATTGAACGAAGGGGTGAAAATGGAGGACTGCTTTCTTTATTCTGACCTGCCATCTTTGCCTCTCTTTCTTTTTTAGACTCATCAGTTTCTCATCTCTTGGCTGTAGGGTTGCCAACTGTTCAGAAGCTCAAAGTGGGACATTTGTTATGGAAGCATATAATTTTGCAGGACAAGCCATACTTCCAACAAGTGCAAAACCAAAAGCACACTTTTATAGTATTTCTTTCTGTTGTTTCATATCATATTAAAGTATTTCAGATACAAAATACTTTTTTATGCAGCTGTTAGAGGAAATGTGGAATACATTTTCCCTTGTTATCATAGGACATTTCCTGTTTTTCATGCAGGGAGCAATTGCTCAAATATGGATGGTCCTACATACAGAGGAACAGATGGCAACCCTATTTGGTTGTCTGGCACCCCTTTAAACTTTCTAAACTGAAAAAAAAGAATGCATTTGACTACATCTTTTTGTTGTGTATGTATTTTAAAAAGGGAAATACTTGAAGTTCATATGTCATGTTTCCACAAACATTCATTGCATTACCTATTTTCCCCCTTGTTTTACATCCAAAGATGGGAAGAAATAAAACCTGATTGCTGAGAGCTGAGGTTACAAAGCTAATTTCATTTCTGCTCATAATATCAGGTTAACTCCTGTAGTGAGAATAATCTAATTACAAGGGGCAAGGTTCCTTTACAGTGCTAATGTTCAGCATATTTTCTAGGCGTGAGCAAGCCTTTCATAATAATTATCGTAAGTAGGTCATATTTTAAACTTTGTTATTCTTTTTGTGAAATCATATCTGCATCACCTGTTTAGAAACAGAATCATTAGATTATTTTTATCAGTTGTTTTGGTTAAATTACAGTGTGGCCAAAAGCTACATTACATGGAAAAAAGAAAACTTGTATCCAGAAAAAATGTAGCTTGAAAAAACAATGTGAGCCCATATCACTGATCTTTTCAAAGTCCCTTGATATTTTGGGACCTGGGTTCACTTGTTGGGTGCTTAAGTGACAGTTTTGTGGAAATGTCAATTGTTTCTTGAAAAAAAGTCTGTTTCTTTTATTTTAAGTTGACCTTTAGGTTCCCAAGTAAAAAAAAAGGCACAATTTAAAAAGTCGCCCCTATCTTCTCTGTCTGCAGTTATTATTCCTGCCATTCTGAACACTAATTTGGTTTTCCTTAAATTGTTCTTTTTTTTAACTTCTGCAATTTGTCTTGTTACCCAGTGGATTATATAGTAAATTGTATAGCAAGGTCAAAAAACATTAGTACATGACAAACTCCAGTAAACTAAAACAATTAATATCGAAACCAGCACTCTCAAATATATTTAAAGGAAATAATATATTTTTGGTAACAATTTATACTACTTTCTACTGTTTGTGCAAATTGTTTCCAGAATTTCCCCGTTATCTTAGGAGGACAAAATTGTAATGCCACTGATATAGAGGATTAAAGCCCTGACTATGTTGCAGGTGACTTAAGTTCAAATAACAGCTCGGGTACCTATCAGAGCTGGTAGGGGAGCATGGGAGTGAGCAGACATTGCTAGCTCATCCATTATGAGGATAGGGAGGGAGGCAACTGTGGCTACCCACATGAGGGACTGCTAGCAGAACCACTAGGTTTTTACCCTGTGGAGCTATAGTCTGTTGAGCCTGTGCTGCTGTGTGAGGGAAACCCCAGATGTCAGCTATAGTGGAGCTTGGAAGAGCTTTCACAGGGGAGAGAGAATAGCCCATCCTGTAGGACCAACAAGCTGGCCTGCCATACCACATAACTCTTACCATGACTGGGTGAGCTCATGGGAGATTTTCAGGCAGGAATGAATGGTTTATTTGACTGTCACCTCACATGGGAATTTCCATTTCCTGTGACCATGGAACAAATGGACCAATTTGGCATAGCTAGAAGAGCCATTAGGTTTAGTCCTGTAAGGGGAAAGTGGTGAAAAATGTTTTAATACCAGCAGTGATGTCCAACAAACCCAAAGCCTGAGTTCTGTCTCAGTGCTGTACCAGATGAGAAATGAAAACTATGTATATGACTGGTTCCATTCATCCCTGTCATAACTCCAGATACTTCTCCATCCCATCAAAATGCATTGACTCTTGAGGGCAGAGATGTCCTTGTTTTATCACATATCTGAGAACTCTGCCTTGAGCTAGAGACAATTCCAAGCAGCAATGAAAACTCTTCAGATCCACAACATTTATGTGGAGTTTGACCAAAATGCAAGTGTTTTGTGATCAACGGTCATAAGTGTGATTACAAATGAACTCGGCACTTGAAGACATCCCATATTCATAAATGAAAGAAGCATTAAAAGAAATATGGGGGGGGGGGGTGACAAGGCCTTCTACACCTACCCATATCTGTGTTACTTATTTATGCCATCTCTGACATTAGTATATCTGAGGGAAAGGAGAAAATGCTGGGATGCACCAGTCAGTCAGTGATTACACACAAAATTGCTGCTGCTCACTTGGGTATCATATATAAGCCTGGCATCCACTCTAAACTGAAACAAAGAAACATCTGCTGCAATTGGCAACGATGAAACCACTTTATTGCAGAGTAAGTAGAATTTTGCAGCCTGAAAACTTATCAAAAAGTAATCAAATGCTCACTATTTATCTTAATGTCCAACATCCTTTAAGTTCATCATCTGTCTCTCCAGAACACATTAAAAACTTTCTTCACCAACTACCAACCCTACTGTACCTAGACAAGACAAGTCAAATCTCACACTGAACTTTGTCTGAAAGTAATTTCCAATTCCTTTAGTAAGAAACTTCTCAACAAACTAAAGTAGCTACCACAGCAAGTTAATTCCATCTACTTTTTCATAAAAAAATCCACTCCTTTCATAGCAAAACCATTAACATGGCTCTTCAGATACCAATCTCATTGGTAATCCACAAGGATGGGCTGCATAAAGTGTGAATGGAGTTGCAGAACAAAACAACTGTCAGGAAAAGCAGAGTGAACAAGGCTATGTGAGTCTTGATGAATGTGAAGCCTACATAAGAGAGGTGAGATATATTAAACCCAAACCGAGTCAGTCCTGACAAATTCAGAATGTTAGAAGTGAACCTGTATTGCACTGTGAATGTCATTAAATAAGGAATATATGGTACCCTAATGGGAATCGATCCATCATTTCAGTCTGTGTGCCAGTATCTCCACAGTTTACTGACATGGTGAGCCACTGCAGTACTTGGAGTAAACATGGTCAGAAAACACAGATATCATGGAAATGAAGCGCACATGGATAGCGAATAAAAAAGGATAGGCCTCAAGAGAATTAACTCATGACTTTCCCATTGAATGTTGTCATAGAAGTGCATTAGCAATTGAAGCCACTGTGGCATTTACAGTATAAGAGGTCATAAAAAGCACATGTCACAGAAATGTAGCACGTGGAGACTGATGGCAAAAAAAGAAAGATAGGCCTCAGGGTAACTGAACCCATGACCTTCCCATTGAATGGTGCTGTAGCAGTGGATTAATAAGTGAATCCACTGCAACACTTAGAGTAAAAGGGGTCGTAAAACACACATATAATGAAAATCTAGTACATGTACACACTACACACTGAAAATTCATAAAACAGTGCAACTCCCCAAAGAATATGAACCCCCCAACCATTGCATCAATATAGTAAGAATAATCGCTTGAGTACCATTGACCATCAGAGTTTGAATAAAAGCAGTAGCTGTACTTTATTTCAGATTGATATGCATGGCAAGGCTTAGCTCATTTGCATGATTGATTAGCACATGCCAAGGATTTTCTATCTTATTGCCATTTGGAGTGCCATTTATCTGTGTTCATAAATGACCACCTACATTGCTCTCTGCCAACCATTGCACAGAAAGATGATTTTGAATTATATGCCCATTCTCAGCATGTGTGTGTTGGTTTATTTATTTTTTTACCATACCAGTGGTTGGAAATGGCAGTATAGGACATACAGAGATGAAGAAGGTAAGCGTGCAGAAGGTAAAGCAGAAGCTGTGCTGTTATGGAATGAGGAGGAGGGAGGTAGGAAAGGAGTTAATCTCCCCCAAATACCTAGCTCAACAATGGCAGAAGAATCCAGAAATAAAATGTGTCAGAAAGTGCCAAACTCCCCCATATAGGTTCATAGGTGGTTACTGGGCTATTGGCCCAAGAACCATTTTAATCCTAGCCAAGTTTACCCCAACTTTATTAAAATATTGCTGACATGTCTCACTACCTCAGGGAATTTTACAGTTATGCTATAGGCTTGTATACATTAAGAATTCACAAGTTGCCCTCGTCCATTGGGGACGTAGGTGCCAAAGCAGGGATAAAGTTGAGATTTCCTTTCAACTGGTCCAAGCCACATTTGAATTAGGTTAGCTTTACTTCATATGGATGATGGATGGGAAGCTTGTTCTAGAGAAGAAGTTATCTTTGAGACACACGTCTCTCCCTCCAACTTGTCCAATTTAGGTCGCAGATGAGGTTTAGGTCCTTAGAATGAGCGTTTCTGATGCTACATGTTTTTATGGATGTGGAACAAATCCGTCAGGGTTGGTCCAGAAGGATGCCTTCAACACTTGGCATAGATCAACACATAGCAGTCTGTAGGAAACTTGAGTACTGGGATAGGGGTTCGATAAAGTGTAATTTACACATTGATGGTAGGAATGTTTACTTTAAGGGGACACACAGATGACAAGAAAAGTGAAACACACATGAGTGGAATTGACCCTCCCCTATGTCATTGATATTCTTTACACCAGGCCATTAGCAAGGCAGGACATGGAAGCACCTGTGGAGTGTGTGACTAAAAAACTAATTTCAGGGAAATGGAACACATGATAACAAGACAAGAAAAATACACCTAACTTGGTTTGAACACCTGTGTTTAACAATGACATTCTGTACATCAGGGCATTATCAATGTATGACATGGAAGTACTCATAAATAAACGGATCTGAACCCCTGCCTTTGGAAATGGGACTGTCTACAACAGTGTATTTTCAAGTGAAGCCACAAAAGAACTTCTGCAAATACACATTTCAGGAGAATGTTAGAACAGTGTTGGAAAACAACATACCAACCATTAGGTTCATAGGTGCTTACTAGGCTAATGATCACAAGGGCCTTTTTAAGCCTAGCCATGCATCCCAAATCTCTGACAAGTTCTGGTACCCTTGATAAATGTAAGCAAGGGCTTGTGAGATGAAACATTTACAAGCAGGAGCCAGAAAGATGAACCATTTACAGGTTGCCTGTGTCTGTTAGATATATTGGTGCTAAACCAAGCATTTTGGTAACAAAACTGGGTCATAGGATCATAGGAGGTTACTAGGCTAATGACCCTAGGGTCCTTACAAGCCTAGGCAAGTTTTACCCTTATTTCCACGGTCAGTGCCTATCACCCCTGTCCAAAAGGGCCATAAGTGGAATCCCTGGGGTGAACTTACCATTACCCATCCAATTGTCCAGATTGCATTTGAAGACGGCCAATGAGGTGCTCTGCTTGACATGAAGTGGGATTGTGTTCCAAAGGTGTGGTAACCTCTGGGAGACAAATCTGTCCCTCCAGCAAGTTCTATTAATGTCACATACCAGGTTAAGGCCATTAGAGTGAATAACCCATGTACCATTTGACTTACAGATATGCAGCATTTCCAATAAAGCAGGGTCAAAGGTTG
Source organism: Protopterus annectens (assembly GCF_019279795.1). NCBI lineage: Eukaryota > Metazoa > Chordata > Ceratodontiformes > Protopteridae > Protopterus > Protopterus annectens. The sequence continues at coordinate 194,001,273 of NC_056737.1, forward strand.
CCTTATATGTAAGGCAGAGATCACCTCTGAGCAGTCTGTATGAATCAGAATAAAGTGACAGTGATTTCAGGTGGTCCTCATAGGACAGATGCTGAAGACCTTGAATTTTCTTGTGAGGAACATTTGTGATATCTCCAGTTGCTGCAGGTGCTTGGAAAGGTGCGTACAAAAAGGGGCCTTGTACTCAATTATTGGCCTGATGAGGAGAGAGTACAGGGAGGTTATAACTTCCTTTTTTTTGGAAGCAGTGCCCTTACTTATCAGATGATCAATATAGAATGTCCTTCTTACCACTCTGGATGCACGGTGATCAAAGGTAAGGTTAATGTCAACCTGTGTGCCCAGGTCTCTCAACACTGAGTGCATACTTAGGGTGTTGTTATTGATGTGGTAGTTAACAGGAGCATTACTCTTACTGAAAGGGATGATAATACATTTTTTTGCATTGAGTTTAAGACCATGATTTTGGCACCAGTCATTTGTTTGTGTAAGACCCTCTTGTAGGATGTTGACATTTTTTGGCGATTCTATGACCGCTCCCGGTTTGCAGTCATCAGCAAACTTCGTCAGCCACAGACCTTTAGTTTTAGCTTGCACTTTGGAGAAATAGATTCCAAACAGTAGAGGTGCCAGGAGTGAACCCTGTGGAACACCACTGGTTACATCTCTGTTGGAGGTGAATTCCCCTGTTTTGACCATGTGGGTTCTATCAGTGAGCCAGTTAATGACCCACCTAATGATGTACGGTTGATACCTAACTGGGTGAGTTTGTCAATGTTGCCTTAATGGGCGATAGTGTCAAAAGCCTTGGCTAAGTCTAGGCAGGCTATGTGCACAGATTTCCCCTCATCAAGGGCCTTGGTGACTGTCTCAAAGAAGTCCACCAGGTTTAATAGGCATGATCTCCCTTTGACAAATCCAAATGGAGTAAGGTCAAGTGTTTGGAGGTCACCAATTTCTTTGTTGATAAGATCCTTGATGATTCTCTCCATGGCCTTTCAGATAAGTCTAGTCAAGCTAATAGGTCTGTAGTTCCCAGGGTCAGTGGAAGCACCACCCTTGTGCATGGAGATAATGATGGCCTTTTTCCATTCAGCTGGGACAAAGCCAGTGCTTAGACTATGATTGAAAAGAGTACCCAATGGTATTGCTAATTCTTGTTTGATCTCATGTAGGACACAGCCTGGGATGTTATCAGGTCCAGTGCATGATGTGTTTTTTTTTTACCTTGGATGTGTTCACAACCTGCTCTTTAGAGATACAGGGTAGGGGACAGGTAGTAGGGAGGTCTTGGGGTAAGTGTGGTGGGGAAGGGAGAATGAAGTTTCACATAACCTGCAGCTAGTACGTTAGCAATGTCCACAGGCTTAGTATATTTGATATCATTTACTACCAGTTCAGCACAAATATGAGCCTTTCATTTTAGGTTATGGACTTAACTAAAGAATGCGTTATAGTTGTCCTTAGTTGCAGAAGCTAATTTGGATTCACAGTTAGCTTTGGAGGACTTCATAAGAAGTCTTGTTTTCTCACTTAAGTTGAGGAGAGAATGTTTCCAGTTTGGGGCTTGCTCCCTCTTAGACAGCAACTTCTTCTTATTATTGTAAAGCCTGTTAATTGCAGTTGTCCACCACACAGGTTTGCCCTTCCTCGAGGAGCTTGTTTTGGTCCTATCAGGTACGGCCACATCAGTGCAGTTGTTCAGGTGTTTGTATAAAGCATTTGTGTAGAACTTGGCATAGTTGCCAGTTCCATCTGAGGGAGGAGGTGCAGTGAAGCTGTTTATACCATCCTGTAAGAGGTTATAATCTGTTTTGGAGAAGTATTTTAGTTTAGTTTGTGCTATGGGGGGGGGGGGCAGGTTTATCTTCAACTGAGACTGATTTATGGTCAGAGCTCACCAGGAAATACATCACAGTGGGGGTGCTACAGTGGACCCCCATATTGGTAAACACCAGATCCAGGATGTTGGCACCCCTTGTGGGAGTGTCAACTAGCTGGTCCAGGGCATTGGAGTTAATGAAGTCGAGGAACCTTTGGACAAGTGAGTTTCTGCATGAGTAATTCCCCAGTCAATGGATGGGTAGTTAAAGTTGCCCAAAACCATGGTGTTTGGATGTACCTTGATAACCTGAAGTAGATCCAAGTAGGCAGAGTGGGTGTCCTGATTCACGAAGGGGGTCCTGTAGCTGGCAATGACTTGAATAGGTGTCCTAAAAGTATCTCCAGGGAATCATGCTCTCTAACCAATCTGGACGTGTATTTATCTTTAATGAATATTGATACACCACCTGCTTTAGTTTTCACACCTTCAGTTTGTGGTCTGAATGTATGGAAGGAGGTATAGCCCAGTATGGCTGAGGTGCTCACCACAGCCTTGAATGAGCTCTCCTTGACTGCACAAATGTCTATGTTTTCCAAGGTGAGGACTGCTTCCAATCAATGCAGTTTTGTGTTAAGACTCCTAGCGTTTAGCAGCAAAACCTTGAGGTTGTTCTTAGATGGAGTTCTTACGTCTGGAATTTTGTCCTTGAGACACTGCCTAAAAAAGGCACTATTGGGGTGGCAAGAGCCTTGGTCCATAGCTGAAATCCCAGGGTGACAGATGAAGACCATCTCTAGCAAAGCATTGAGGTCTGTCAATCATGTCATCCCAGGCTGACAGATACTGTATCCCCTTGGAATGACACCAGAAACCAAGCCAGTTATTGAAGTCAATCATTTTCTGTTTGTATTGAGACATCATTCTAGGTGAAGGTAAAATGCTGCTTTAGGCTAGGGACATACCAGCATGAGACACACAGTCTGAGAGCTTAATCATGTCTCTCTTCATATAGTCCAGAGAGGTACATCTCAAGTCATTCACACCAATATGGACTATGACAGAGTCATAACAGTAGTTTTTGTTGAGAGACTTGAGTGCATGTGTAATGTGGCGGATCCTGGCACCTGACAGACAGCTGACCGTGACCTTCTCCTTATCCAGCCTGGTGAGAGGAACATCTGTATGTCTCACGATGGAATCACCTGTGACTAATATGTTTGGTTTTGTGTTTTGTCTTAAGGGCTTGACAGGTGAGACACTGGTATGTGAGCTGTTATGTGTATTGTGTTCTGCAGAGGAAGTATTATGTGTAGTGTGCTTGTGTTTGCATTTGGGAGGTCTCTGTATGTTTCTGGTGATGACCTCTGCATATGTAGGTATGTGAGATGTAGGTTTGGGTGGAGTAGGAGGTGAGGTGTGCATACTGATGACCCACTCATTGTCATATGTACTGACTGGTGTGTGAGAGAGCATGGATTTTAGGTTCTTAATATAGCTGCATCTCTCACATATTGAGTTTGTGTGGCCTAGGAGCAGAGGGTTGTCGGTGAACATGAGACAATTACTACACTGTCTCAGGATGCCCATGTTAACCAAGCTGGCTGGAGAAACTGTGGGAAATTGTACATCCACAGTGTTGGGTAAATTTATATGGTTATTAGGGGGATTTAAATCATTGCTAGTGTATTGGTAATGTAGACACCAGTGCATGAGTTGACTAAGCAATAATAGCTGTCACATACACATATTTATTTGTCTTTGTTGACTGGGAAAGTCTGATTGGGCAGATCCCATTTTCATCAGAGGCCAGTGGAAAAAAGCTCCACCACTGCATATTTATATTAACAAGTGAATTTCAGACAGTTCTCAGAAAACCGCAGTTACATATCTCATGGAACAGTAAATATGGTTACAGGACAGGTATGTGCAGTATTTACATCAGCAATTATAAGTCTATACAGTTGCTTCAGCCATAACCTCTTGCAGAAGTAAATAGACTGATGCTGCAGAAGGGAAAACATTGTAAAGAAGTTTAGTGTTCTTACATTTCAGTAAAAAAGGTTTGCAAGCAGTTCAAGATACATAAGTAAATAAGTTATAAAATTATGTAGGAAGGAAGCTATTAGTATTGTACAGGTTTGTAAAATATTCAAGAGATATAATGAAGTAAGTTATAAAATTAAGCAGGAGGGGAGGTATGACAGAGAGCATAGTATAGGATTGGTTCTATTTAGACTGCCTGCTCCAAATCAGTGTATCTAGAAAGTTTATAACTTAGATATACAGGAGATGCATGAGAGGGGTAGAGTAGTGCGTGGGGGCAGTTAGAAAAAATGACAGATGAGAAGTGTTGTTTAAGGAGGGTGTGTGAAAAGGTAGGTATTGTTTCAAGTGCAGGAGGGAAAGTTTTTAAGGGTGTAATGATTCGTGTAGAGGAGGGTAAAAAGTTAGTGATAAACAATAAGAAGTTTGTACTTTCACTAGAGGTCTCCACCTGGTGATGAACATGAGCATGACCAGGATTGGGTGAGGTACTGCTTAAGCTGATTTTTATAGTTAGGGAGTTTGTTAATCATTTTTACTTGTGTGGGGATGGTGTTCCAGAGTTTGGAGATGTGATAGGAGTATAGTGGGTCCCCCATTGCATTATTGGCTTTAGTAGTGCCTAGTAGAAATGTATCACCAGAATGGATGCCCCTTGTGGATGTGTAGGGCAATAATATGTTTTTAATGCAGGACATTGTTCAGGAAATTATATGAATTTGTATGCCTTTTCTAGCTGAGAGTATGATTTGTAGTTGTTAAGCTCTAGCCAGTTTAGCTGCTTTAAGGCTTGGCAGTGGTGAGCTCGGTGTGCAGCGTTGGTAGCAAATGTAGCTACTTTGTTGTAACAGGAGGTTTGCTTGGATTTTAGTGTAGAGTTTAGGTTTGTGAGGATAGGTGAGGTATATAAGAGAAATGGAAGCACATAGGATGAGGCTAGGGTTTGTCTTGCTGGGTCTGTAAGGTACTGTTTTTCGCCCTGTAAAGGAGCAAAGTTTTTGATGGGTCTTTTTAATTGTTTGAAGACTATGTTGATCATATTTAAGATTGTCATCTATTACAATACCTAGTAATTTAGTCTGTGGTACTACCTCAATTTTAGTATTATTTGCAGATGTAACCAAGAAAGATTGTTTTTGATGGTGATAATGTTATGGGGTGAAGAGCATCAGTTTTGTTTTATTTGGATTAAGGAGTAGGTTTGAATTTTTCAGATAGCTTTCAATTGAAGAAATTTCTATGATTTATTGTAGTCTGGATATTGAGGGGGCTGTACATACTAAAGTTAAATCATCTGCATATTATACTATATTTGCTCAGTGTATGGTAGTGTGAAGCTTGTTTATAAAATTATTAAAAAGAAGGGGTCCTAGTATAGAGCCCTGAGGGACAACTATGGTAACCAGAAGAGTAGAAGACAGGTCCTCTTGCTATTTGACTGCTTGTTGCCTGCCAGATAGATAACTTAGGAACCATTTAAGGGACGATTGATAGAGACCTATAGAAGAGAGTTCAGTGAGTAAATATTGGTGTGGTATAGGGTTGAAAGTTTTAGATAAGTCCAGGAATAACAGCTGACACTAAGGCACCATTGTTCCTATGCTAAATTACAATGTTGGTGAAGTGAAGGAGGGTGGTGGTGGGGTGAGAAACCATGCTATGTTTCTGAGAGAATATTATTTGAATTTAGGTGATGTAGAAGCTGAGCATGAATACATTTTTCAAGTATATTTGCTTGGTGGGAGAGAATTGCAATGGGCCTGTAGCTATTAAATTTTGTAGATGTGTCACCTTTGTGTAAAGCTAGAGTAATCATTTTTTTCCAGATGGAAGGAACATACTTTTCAGATATAGATCTGTTTATCAATATAGGGACTGGAAAAGCAATTGCATCTGCAGCCATTTTAAGTAGTCTGAGGGGAGTTGGTCAGTAGCTATGGTGGTTGGTCTTAGCTTATGTAGAAGTTTTTAATGGTGGAGGTAGGTACTGGGCTGAAGTAAAATAGCTGAGGATATTTAGCAGAGGCTGCAGGTACTGAGAGGGTAGTGGAAGTATTAATGCTTGTGAAAGACAATATAGTTAGTTTAAATAGTTGTTAAACTGTGTGGGAATTGAATCAGTATTATTGTTGGATGTAGGGATGGGGGTGGTAATTTGGCCTGGATGTAAAAGTTTGTTTATGCTTATGGATGTCCAGAAGAGTTTTGGATTGTTTTGATGTTTATTTTGGAAGAAAGATGTTATAAAATGTTTGCTTGTCATGTTTTATTTGGTATTTTGCCCTATTTCTTGGTTGCCTGAAAAGCTGAAATGTATTTTGTGTTCCGTTTTTGAGCCAGTCTTTTCAGGCTTTGTCTCACTGTAGCATTAATTTCCTAGTTACTTTTATTAGCCATGGTGCAGGATTGGATTTGTCCCTTTTAGTATGTACTAGAGTGAGATTATTGAGAATTTTTAGGATTATCTCATTGAAGTGTGAGACAGCAGAGTCTAAGGGCATAGATTTTAATATTTTCCAGTTATATTCTCTTAAGGATTTGATAAAAAGAATGTTTGTCAAAGTTCTTGTGTTATTAACTTGGTTGTAAGTTATATGTTCATCTTGGATATTGTAACTTCTGAAAGCATAAGTAGGCCGATGTTCACTTAGGCTGTCTGGAAAGTTATCGGCTACCCTAATTTTGTTGAGTCTATTAGTAAGAATCCAGGCTAAGATTGATTGCCTACCAGTACTTTTGTGGCTGCTAGTAAGTGGTGTAATTAATTGGGTAAAGTTGTACAGATTTATGGAATCATATAGGGTGTTGCTATTAATATGTAGCCAGTCTATATTTAGGTCTCCTAATATTATTGTTTCATGTTGTATATGGTGAGATATCCAGTATAGGATATTTTCCACAGTGGTAATGTTTTTACCTGGTGGGATATGTATGGCCGCTAAACAAAGGATTTTTATATTATTGGTTTTTGAGATGTGATATAAATTGTTCTGCATTATTAAACTGTGAAATTCCATGTGCATACATGGTTATCTTTAGAGAATTTTTGTAGATGATGGCTATTCTGCCTGCCCTTCCTGCCAAGTCTAATTATACTGAAACTAGGTAGCATAATTTAATTGTCATTTATGTCTTTCTTCACCTATGTTTCTGTAGCTATGATTACATCTGGGGAATATGTGGCAATAGAAGCATGTATATCCTGGATTTTATTGCAAATCCTTCTAAAATCGATATTTAGGAAGACAAGGCTGGAATTGGGGGATAGGAGAGGAAGAGAGAGTGGTTCATTTAATACTGTGCTGTTAGTGTAGTGTTTTTACTGTTGTGTGGGGCCAGGGATTAGGTGAATGTCTCGACTGATATTTTGGCTGGCGATTTTATGAAGAAAAGTATGTAGCCAAATGAATTTGTGATTTAGTTTTATTGGATTTTGTATGGTAACGTAGTTAGATTTAAGATGCCTGTAATTGAAAAAAATCTAAGAAAGTTTGCTGGTAGTGCCAAACTAGAGTCAAGCTCAACAGGGTCTTCTTTTCTTGCTGATTCTGCCAAGCCCATTCCTTTCCTGTGGCTGTGGTTTCATTAGATAGTAGGTAGGGACAGTGAGAAACTCATTCATCCATTCATGCGCATCACTAATTAGATGGTGAGGCATTTGGCTACTTTAAGAGAGTCATAGTTAACTGCCGCCGTTTACTTGTGCTTCATTGAATTTCTTTACTGTGACATTCAGAGCACAGGGCAGAAATTATATTGCATCAGCACCTGTCTCTGACCTTTGCAATGCTTTGTTTTAATTGAACAATCAGATTCCCCCAGTCCGCACCAGTTGTAAGTCAGCTGCTAGCTGCACGATGATGCAGGACACTAGTCAAAACCGGCGCCTGCCACAGCAGGGGCGATCCACAGGAAGGGCCTGGTGCGCATCCAGAGTCGCTGCTGCCATCCCCCTGGCCTCCCCTGGGAAGGAGGGGCACAGCAAAGGGGTGACGTGTCATCCAGCTGAGGCGCTCGCCCAACCCTGCTTCACCCCCGAGCCTGACCAACCCAGGCATTAGACCCAGTCCTTATCCCAGAGTTACAGACCTGGCTTGCCCACTTCCCTTACTTACATTGTTCTAACATGCCAGAGGCTGTTCCCCTTAGAGACCTGCTGTGGATATGGGTACGGCCCAGTGGTAGACTTACACCCTCTCCCCCAGAATTTCAAGGGCCAGTGAGAGCTCACCTGACACCATCTGCTCTTTACAAAAAAAAAAGAGAACTCTCCCAGGTGCCCCCACCGGCTTCTCCAGGGTCGTTTACATCACTGCACTGGATGCCACAAGGTACAGTGTGGGTGCTGTGGTGATTTGTTACACTTGGTAACTGTAGGTGTAGCAAGTCTGTGTTTGTAGGACTATTAATTACATTTATTTTGAAGGTATGGTAGTTGGTAAGGAGTACTAATATTCTGAGGAGACACACTAGTAGGGTTTGAGTAAGAGTAATTTTTTTATAATAAGTAAGTTAGAGTTTGCTGAAGATATTAGTTTGCACTGTAAAATGTTATTGGGCAAGATTATTTATAGTTACGGCAGAATAACTTCTAAAAGGATAAGCTGGTAACAGCACTTCAGGTAAATGAGGCAGTGATGCTAATTGTAGGGCTGCTGCTGTTGGGTTATGTTCTGATTGTTTTGATGCAGAGAGAGTTTGGAAGAAAAATGATCAGTAACCTCTGGCTATGGCAAAAGGTAAGAAGGTTTCCTGAGACAGTTAACTGTATGAGTTGAACAGTGTAAAACAGAACCTGAGAGGGGGAAAGGAGAATTACAGAGAGCAGTAAAAAAAACCTAGGAAGACTAAGCAGAGATTTACATGCGTGAATAAGTATCTAGAGAGTAAACTGTAAGATAACTGTAATAAAGGAAGAAAAGGAGGATGGAGTAGTATGAAAATAAAAACAACGCTTTTAGTTGTCGTTTCTTAAACTTTGTCCTAGGTGAACAAGGACAAAGAGTTTGTTTCCTTGATGTAGAATTAAGTTGGGATAGTTTTCTCAATAGTTTTGTGAGTCGTAACCATCATAAAAGCACTTTTTCTGTCAGTCATGTGCATTTTAAAAGTGGGCAGCCTCGTTATATTAACAAAATATTCCACAGAGCCAATTTATTATAGCTTCATGGATGGTGAGCTTAGATAGTGATTTTGACAAAGAAATTGATTTTATTATGAAATTATTTCAAGTTATGGCATGCAATTATTGGAAAATATAGCAGCCCAAGTATGACTGAAGAGGTCTATGGAGTTTCCACTTATATTATTATATGGTATGAGCAAAAATGTAAATAATACAACTGGAAATTTGACTTGTATGCCCAGATTTTGTGTAGATATGACTGTTGATAGTGATGCAATTAAGAATGTTATAAAGAATAATTGGAAAGTTATTATGGGAAATGAGGATTTACTTGCAATAGTTGGAGACACCCCAAGTTTTGTGTTTAAAAATCTGGTAATATCAAACAATTGTTACAACATAATAATACTAAAGTTGTACCACCCCATACTTCAAAGGGAGATGGAACATACAAATGTTATAGTTGTAACATGTGTAGATATATTTACGAAGGAGTATATATCGCATTGGAATATTTGACCTATAATATAAAAGTATGAGGTAGATTTAATTGCAGTGCCACGGGAGTAATTTGTATAGCATTATGTGCAGTGTGCAAAGCTTTCTAGGTAGGGATGACTAGAAAAAGTTTGAGTAAAACAAGAGAGCATGTATATGCAGTTAAGACAAAAAATGAAAATAATGCTTTATGTAAGCGCACATTGAAGTGTATATGATACAAAATGTTATTGTTTGTTGTATTGGATTATGTAATGGAAGATTTAAGATGTGGGAACTTTATGAACTAGATGGAAAAGAAAGAAACTGAATGGCAGGTTCATTTATCTGCCAGTTGTCCACCTGGTCTTAATGAAAGCATTACTATCAAATGCTTTTTAGTGGATAGGAGATTTAAAATTAGATATAATTGAATGGCTATCTTTTTCCTTTCCTTTCAGTTGCATATCCATTAGATAATTAATTGTTTATTAGGTAAGGCATTTCATTGGCTGCCTGTTTTTAAATGTACTGTATAAATTTGAAATTGTTGTTTTAGTATTTCTGATGAAGTCTATGGACGAGCAGTGAATAAAGAATAGGATACACACAAAGCTGCTGAGAAAAGGTTCCAGAATCCACGATAGTCTTGAAAAATACCAAGGAATAATGCTGTGCAGAACTGCTTTATTGCAACACACTGAATAAAGAATGTTTGCTGAGCTAAAAATGTACTCTTTTGATTGTTTTCTCTGCGAGCATCTAATGTTTGTGTTAGTTTTACTATGTGCTTTTTTTTTACACTTTTCTTTTTGGATTTTCCTGGTTTTCTTGTGTTAGGTAATACATTTTAGAGATAAAGACAATAAAAATTTTTAACATAAGGAAACAACTTCTAGCAGTATAATTAACTTTAGTTTGCAGTACTGTTTGTATACAGTTTGCACTTAGTTAAACACATTGCCATTAAGACACTGAGCTGCTAAATGAGTGAGTTAGATTTTACAAACAACACAACATAACATTTAGTATTTGCAGCCTAGTGCATGAAAGAGTAACTTTTCTATGGTATAAATATGTTCTAACTGCTTGTGACTTACTGGGTTGTTCTGACTATAGGCCAAGGGTCCAGAAAAAAAGTACAGTTGTGTACCTACCATAAATGTAGATGTTCGAGTGTATTCACTGTTGCAGTCATTACACTTGGGTTATCCTGCTGGCAGGCTACCCACAGTCAGCCTGAATTCCAAAGTCCTGGTCTGGCGTCGGTTGCTGTCGCCTCTTCCCTGACGTCAGTGCGCCAGAGGTATATAAGATGCAGCCGACGCCATTTTCTTCACTTCTTCTTGCCCCAGATGTCAGGTGCCCCCAAAAGGGTAGGCTAAAAACATTGCTTAAAAATAGCATGCACTAAAATAAACATTACCTTCATCTACAAGCAAATACACCACATAGGTTGTATAGAATAGAGAAGTACAGATAAGTCCCAGCAAAGTAAGGGGGATGGTGGGTGGGTAACCTGGACTGCAACAGTGAATACACTCGAACATCTACATTTATAGTAGGTACACAACTGTACTATGTTCATCGTGTTTCACTGTTGCAGTCATTACACTTGGGTTGAATCCCAAAGCTGAGGTCGGGTGGCTGGGTCTAAATAGAATTAGGAGTGGCTATAAGGCCCTGCAGAACTGCAGTGGCAAAGCCTACTCTGGATTTAGAGTAAAGAGGCAAGTGGTAGTGCTTTGTAAAAGTGTACACTGAAGTCCAAGTTGCAGCCTCCAAAATATCCTTCGTTGGTACTCCTCTTAGGAAGGCTGCTGAGGTGGCTGCTGCCCTGGTCGAATGTGGCCTAATGCCCTTAGGCAATGATTTGCCATGTTGTGAATAGCAGAAAGGAATGCAGTGTCCTATGCATTTTGAAATAGTCTGCTTTGAGATCGCCTTTCCTTGTGATCCTGCAGCATATGCCACTAAAAGTTGCTCAGTCTTTCTGAAAGCTTTAGTTTTGTCCAAGTAGAAGCATAGCTGTCTGTGTATGTCCAAAGAATGCAGAAGTCTCTCCACTTTATTCTGGGGATTTGGATAAAATGTAGGCAAATGAATGGTTTGATTAAGAGCCACACTGGATACTACCTTAGGCATAAATGTTGGGTTTGTCCTTAGAGAAACCCTGTCCGGATGGAAAATGATAAAAGGTTCCACAGCCATTAATGCCTGTAACTCTGAGACTCTTCTTGCTGAAGTTATTGCTAGGAGCAGAGCTGTTTTCCATGTTAAGAATTTTATCTCGGCTGTATTGGCTGGCTCAAAAGGAGGCAGTGTGAGCTTTTCCAAGACAAAGTTGAGGTCCCATGCTGGTATTGCTGCTTTTCTTGAGGGTCTAATGTTTTTGGCCCCTCTGAGGTACTGCCTTAGTAATGGATGTGAAAAAATAGACGGGTCTGTATTGTAATGAGCTGAAATGGCAGAGGCATGGATCTTAAGTGATGAAAAGGATAGGCCTTTGCCCAACATCTCAGTTAGGTATTGTAAATTCTGAGGAATATTTGGTACAAGCATGTCAATTCCTTGTGCCTGGTTCCAAGCACAGAATCTCTTCCACTTTTCTGCATATGTTTTTCTGGTGCTGGGCCTCCTGGCCTCCAGAATAACATCCATTTGGTATTTGGTTCCTGTGTTCCTCCATTTTCTTGTGTGGCCAGAGGGAAGTTTCTTTACTCACCAGTGAGAGTGGGGAGTACTGAGCTGCCTGTTTGTCCTCAGAGGAGTGATTAGAGACAGCAACTGGTAATTCATTGGCCATTTTAGGTAATTTCCTGTTTTTTCCAGCCCCCTGCTATAAAGCACACTTTGGCGGGCTTTTCTGGCATTAGAGAACTTGGTCCCCTGCAGAGTTCCTAAGGCGAGCAGAAAAGCGACTTTCCTGATTCTAAGTATTTTTTAAGCATTTTATTGCTTTTGTGCATTTCGACCACTGTTTGTGCTTATATTATTGTTATATTACCTGTTTTCTCTGTTTTTCTGAGTTTATTTTGTTGACTGAACTTCTTAGCTAAAGTTTTGCTTATAAGTTAACCAACAGGCTAATACACTCAAATGTACTAGCATTTGATAGCATTTAGTCGAATAACTAAGCATTTACTGTATTTTCTGTCTGTGTGTGTAAAAAAACTAAAAAAAAACAAAAAAATACTTCTGCTTTCCTAGCTAGTTGTTCCAGTGATCAGATTTGCTGATCCCTGGGCTTTGTATTTGGTTCCTGTGTTCCTCCATTTTCTTGTGTGGCCAGAGGGAAGTTTCTTTACTCACCAGTGAGAGTGGGGAGTACTGAGCTGCCTGTTTGTCCTCAGAGGAGTGGTTAGAGACAGCAACTGGTAATTCATTGGCCATTTTGGGTCATTTCCTATTTTTCTAGCCCCTGCTATAAAACACGCTTTTAGCGGAGTTGCCACAGGAGCACACAAGAGCAGCGCGGTTAATCAAGGTTAAACTATTCGGCTACCTAAAGTCCACTCTTCAAATTTTCCTTAAAACAGCCTTCCTGAACTGTACTGCTGATCTAACCAGCGTATTCTATATCTAAAAGCTCAGCTCTACTTGATTCCTGAGTAGAATATTCTCTATCTGTAAAGCCTAGCACTTGCTCCTAAAGTACTTTTTACTTGATATTGCACTTTTATTATACATAGTACCCCATCAGCCAAAAACCCCATTCGATCACCCACATCCCCCAGAGTCTTTTGAAGTCCTTGTCTATTCCTTCTAGCATGTCAAGGGATCAGTTGCTAGTGTCCTCTCCTGCTCAGCTGGTGAATCTGGGAATATTGAGGCAATGTTACAATTGTCTCATGTACACGGACAACCCTCTCCTTCTCCCACAAAACACAAATACATGTGAGAGATGCAACTATATAGCCAAACTGGAGCCTGAGCTCTCTCAGCATAGGACTGGTAAGACCAGACAGGAGGAGAAGGTAACCACACACACCACAAACCCAGTCTCACATAGTACTATCACAACTTCAAATCATACACATAAATACACAAAGACATATTCGGAGGCTCTGATCAAAAATCTACCAAAACAGCAGAGGCCACCAAAGCAGACACCCAAACAACTGCCACCTCAGGACACAACACATGCAACACATAGACCACATAGTCAGTGTGCCAAACAGTCACAGCCCTTAAGGCCAAACACAATGCCAGACACACTCGTCATTGGTGACTCTACCCGAATATAGACTGGGATCACTACTCAAGCCCCAACACTCTAGCCCAAAGGTTCCTAGAGTTCATAAACTCAAATGCCATGGAACAACTAGTCAACATTCCCACAAGAGTAGATAACATACTAGATCTCATCATCACGAACATGGGGTCAAAATGTTCAACACCGGAAGTATACCCTTCACTGGTGAGATCAGACCATAAACTAATCTCACTGGAAGTCAACATCCCACCTGAGATAAAAGACCACAGTGAAGAACTTCTCAAAAGCCGACTTCACACTTCTAAAGGCTAGTGTGGTCTCTTTAAGGCCCCGAAACCATTACTCAAGCCGCTGAATCACTTACAAATGCCTTCTACCAGCACCTACAGGACTGCATGGACCAGGCAATCCCAAAGGATGGGGTGAGAAGATCATTACATGGCTGGAAAATATGATTGGGGACAGTGCATTTCCCTTTTTCTGGTGAGATCCTAAGCTGCATCACAGGGAATGACGAAAAGACCGTATGTTAAATATGATAAACTTTGTATTTGCTTGTTGTTGTTTTTCCTTCGCCTTTTCCTGGTTAGGGGTTGCCACAGTGGAACTATGGTCCGCTAATGATTGGCAGTCAATTTTTATGGTGCCGAGGTGCCAGCCCGACGCCCAACCTTCAATGAAGGCAATTCACACATGTCTTTCCAATGCCACTTGACCACAGGGAGGACATGCAGACTCCACACAGAAGGCGCTCCAGCCAAGAATCGAACGGGAGAACCTCTTGCTGTGAGACAACAACACTACCGCTGCACCCCATACCTGTGGATTAAACATTTAACTACATTACTGGCTTTGGGCAAACTAAGATCATTACCTGACTGGAGGCAAGGCAAGCATCCAGTTTGGTGGACCCCAGCCATAAACAAGCTCTACAACAAAAGGAGGAAGCTACTACAAGATAGAGCAAAATCCTTAAAAGGGAAAACACCCTCGATCATTATAAGTAAAAAATTGAGATCTCTCATAAAATCATCCAAGGTAAATTTTGAGAGAAAAGTCGTTAAGGACCCAAAGGACAATCATAAGGCCTTCTTTAGCTATGTTAGAAACCTGGGAGGAAACTCCCAGATATGCTCAGAATTAATTCAAAATGATGTAAAAATTACTGAACCTACAGACATTGCCAACATACTGGCTGACAGGTTCAGTGCAAACTTCTCCCAAAAGGTGAGATATCTATACCAGGGAATTATAGCCCCAAACATCTCTAACGCTCAGGTGAGAACTGCTCTCAAAACACAGCATCCATGGGACCAGATCGTGTCCCCGGATGTGTGCTCCACAATCTCAATGAGGAATTAAACCAGCAGTTAGGGCAGCTGTTTAATCTTAGCCTCACCTCAGGATACTGTGGTCCCACTTCACAAAGGAGGTGCCTCCACCGACCCGGGAAATTACCGTCCCATCAGCTTGACAAGCTTGATCTGCAAAGCTAAGGAGAGGATCATAATGGAACTCATAAATAAAGACATAGGAGACTTGCAGACTTTGGATCCGACCCAGTTTGGCTTTGTCAAGGGCAGATCATGCCTTTTAAACCTGGTGGACTTTTAAACAGTCACCAAGGCCATTGATGAGGGAAAGGCAGTCCACACAGCCTACCTCTGACTGGGCAAGCTTTCACAATACCCCACTCAGGTATCATTGAAAAACTCATCAGCTTAAATGTAAACCCATACGTCACAAGATGGGTTGCAAATTAAGTGACAGAACCCACAGGGTCAGAGTTGCTGGCGCCATGTCAGACTCAAAGCCTGTCACAAGTGGTGTCCCACAGGGCTCAGTCCTGGGGCCCTCTCCTTAGAGCATCTACTCCTGGGCCCTCTCCTGTTTCAGAAGTACAAGCAAACACAGGAGGATTGTGGCTGACAAAATTTGCAGATGACTGCAAACTGGGCCATAGTTGAGAACACATCTGACACAGATATCCTTCAGAAGGGTCTTATAGAAGGGGAAAACTGGTGCCAGAACCATGGCTTAAAGTTAAACGCAAAAATGCATAGTCATACCCTTCGGGAAAAACAAAGGTTACTAGCTACCATATACCCACTAAGCACAGAAGAGGTTATCAGGGATCTAAACCTTTCATTTGATACTCACGTTGCAAAGTAGTTAGGGGAAGACCTTCTACATTGCCCACCTAATCATGAAGGGATTCAAATCTAGATCAAATACTCATCACTCATCAGGCCCATGATTGAGTACAATGCCCCATTCGAATGTATCTGACACGACACCTGCAGCAAACTGAAAGGCCCCCCCAAGTTCCTCACCAAAAGGATAAAGGGTCTCAAAGATATGTCCTATGCTGCCCAACTGAAGGAGCTTCAGCTCTACTCAGTCCAGAGGTGACCTGTGCCTGACATACAAGGCCATGTCCAACCCAGAATTGATGAACATGCTTCAAAAATCTAGATCCCTCAGAACTGCGAGACTTAAACCTTGACACAGTTATGGACAGATTCATCACCCAGAGACTATGCTGTGGAACAAAATCCCGGTACATGTGAGGCAGAGCACCTCGCTGGCTTTGTTCAAGAGAAATCTTGACCAATGGATGGGAGATCGCAGATATGGATTATCTCAGTGTCACTGCTTGACAGAGGCACAGCAAAATAATGGGCATAGTATCCTCCAAACTAAAGGGGTAGCGAAAGCCACAAAAACTCTGGCTAGGCTTATAAATGCCCTTGGGCAGATAGCCTAGTATGAACCTATGAACCTATAACTGCTTTAGAGAGAGGAGTGTCCTGAATGGTTACATTATCCGCCATGCAGCCAGATTTAGGGTTCTGAGTTGGCTGTGCAGTATCTGCTTGCTTTGTTGGGTCAGTAAATGAAGAATTTGAGGTAATGTCCAGGCTGGGCCTTGAGACAAGCTCTTTAGGATTGCAGGATCATTTTTGGCTTCTCTTGTCTGACCTTTAGGAGTACCTTGGGGAGGAGAGGTAGTGGAGGAAAGGCATATACTGTAAGGTTTTTCCAGCTAAATGGTAGAGCATCCACTTTCCATGCTAGCTTGTGATAAGTCCTTGTACAGAATCTCTGTAGTTGGCAGTTGTGAGGGGAGGCAAATAGATCTATGTCTGGGCATCCCCATTTCCTTGTTATTATGCTGAAGATTTGTGGATCTAGTTTCCACTTGTGAGGATCCATGAGGTTTCTGTTTAGTTCGTCTGCCAGAGTATTTGTCTTTCTTGGCAGGAATTGTGCTTGCAGGTGTACTTGATAAGTCAATGCTGTGTTCCACAAATTCATGGCTTGTCTGCAGAGGGGGTAGGAATGCGTGCCTCCCTGCTTGTTTATGTACCACGTGACTGTAGCCTTGTCCGTCTTTATCAGTAGTTGTCCTGGATGAAGTAGATCCTTGAAAGCTGTCAGGGCATTCTGAACAGCCAGCATTTCTTTTAGATTGATATGAAGATGCATTTGGCTCGTGGGCCGTGTGCCCTGAATACATTTTCCTGCCATGTGGGCCCCCCAGGCATAATCTGATGCATCTGTTGTTATTGTCTGCCTGGCAGTGGGTAAAGTGAAAGGCTGTCCCTTGTTGTGGTGACAGGCCTGTGCCCACCATCGAAACTCCTGTTGCAGGCAGGGAATTAGGGTAATTATTGTTTCCAGGCTGTGGCAATGTTGAGACCAAACACTTTTTAGATACCATTGAAGCTTCCTCATATGTAGTCTTGCATATGGAATTAACAGAATGCAGGATGCCATGAAGCCCAGAGCCTGCACAATTTTTCTTGCAGATAACTGGGTTTTTGTTGCCAACATTTCAAAGTAAGAAGTCAGTTGCCTTTGTTTGTCTGGCGTGAGATAGGCCATCTGGGCAGTTGTATTTAAGCTTGCACCCAGGAATAATATCTCTTGAGAGGGTACTAGTTTTGATTTCTTTTAGTTTACTGTGTACCCTAGGCAAATTAGCAATATTTTTACAAACGCCAAATGCTTTAGTCGAATGTCCTTGTTCTCTGCTTGAATAAGGCAGTCGTCCAAGTAGGGATATATTTGAATTCCCCTTTGTCTGCAAAAAGCAATTACTGGTGCTAGGCATTTTGTGAAGACCCTGGGCGCAGTAGATAAGCCAAAGGGCAGTGCAGAGAATTGGTAGTGCATTGAGCCAGCTATGAATCTGAGGTATCTCCATGCATGTATGCCTCCTTTAAGTCCAAGGTTACAAGCGAAGCCTTCTTGCCCAGCATGGGCAGAAGCTGCTGCAGAGTCAACATTTTGAATTTTGGAATGTCCAGAAAAGTGTTTAGAATAGACAGGTCCAATATTGGTCTCCAGGCTTTGTCCTTTCTGGGTACCAAGAAAAGACGTGAGTAAAATCCTTGTCCCTGATCCTGTAGTGATACTCACTGAATGGCCCTCATGTCCATGACGGATGAAACTTGCTTTTGTGCCTGTGCCCATTGATTGTGTGGCAGGTCTGGCATGCCTTTTGCCTTTGTCAGGGTGTAAAGTGGAAACTGTAACCCTGAGACACCATATTCAAGATCCATTTGTCCTGGGTGATCATGTGCCAGTTTTGTGAAAAAAGTGCTAGTTTTCCCCCTAAAGGAGCGTCCAAAAGATAAGTGCTTGGTACTGGTAGAGGAAAGTCATTGGGACTGTTTCCTATAAGGTTGAGATTTGTATTCTTCGCTTTTGGAGGTAGAAGCACCCCATTGTTTAGGCCTGTATGAGCCTTGGGGTTGGGATCTGCCTCTAGGGTGCCTGTATCTGCCTCTTTGTGGCCTATCTGACACTGGAAAGGACCAATTTTTTGAAGGCCAGTTCCTGCTAAATCTGGGTGACTGTACCTGTAAGAAATCCTTAACTGTCTGCATAGATTTTGCTTTATCCCCCATTTTCTTCAACACCTCTTCTGCCTTAACACCAAACAAAGTATCATGCTGTAATGGAGCATCTAATAATTTTGCTTTAACATGATCAGGCATATTCTGTTCCTTTAACCAAGCATGCCTCCTAATAACAGAACCCGTTACAGCGGCCCTACAAGAGGCCTCCAAAGAATCAAAACCACATTGCAAAGTATGTTTTCCCACCTGTTCAGCTGCATGCAATAATTCCTGCATTTCCTTGTTTTCAGCACATTCAGAATTTGTCAACATTTTCTGTTTTAACAGTGACATTAAGTATTGCTGATATTTAAGCATATGAAACTGACAATTTAAAGCCCTTACAGCCAAGGTAGCAGAAGTGTAAACTTTTTTCCCCCATCTGTCCAGTGCTCTAGAATCCCTATCAGAGGGAACAGGATTTTTTGCAGTGGAAGCCTTGACCCCTTTGAGACCCTGAGATATAGTTTCTGGGTCAGCAGGCCAGACTCTGAAAAAACATCATCTACAATGTCCAAAATAGGAGGAATAGCAAGGGGCCTGTGCTGAGGAAGTAAAAAAAAATCTCTGAACCTTTTCTTGGATTCTGAATAATCCTGGCTCTCCCAATGAAAGTGCTCCCTCATAGTATGCAGGGTTTCCCCAAAAGAGTAATCCTCAGGAGGAGAAGCTGAAGGAATAGATTCTTCAGCATCAGAATCCTCATAGGGAGGGAGAGATTATTCCTGATCAGAGGAGGAATCTGAGGAAATGGAAACCTGATCTGAAGATTCATAGTCTGTCTCTTGCCTAGGCCTCTTATCAGGTGGGAGATGGGAACCCCTGATCAAAGTAATAAGGTCTTCGGCCATTTTGAGCATCTGTTTTTTAGGCATGGAAGTCTGTCCTGGAAAATTCTGTACTTGTTTCTTTGTCTTTAGAGCTGCTTTAGTCTTTGGCTTTGAAGCTGAAGATGGCTTTACATATAACTGTGTAAGTCTGAAAACACCCTCAGAGGCCGATGCATGCACAGCGGCTCCAGACCCATCTGAAGTATAGTTTCCGAGGATCCAGTACCTTGAGTTTCCAGAGGCCCAGTCGGCTCCACGTGGGAGTCGGAAGTGGCCTGTGGCTCTGCGGTAGTTGGTGTCAGGGGCTGCGAAAGCGCCTCACTGAGAACTGATGAACCGACGAGTAGCTTAGAGGAAGCCTCATCGTCGGTTTTGGACCTCAGATGCCTGTCCTTGTCTTTATCCTTGCGTTTTTTATAGACTACGGTCATTGGCTGTTCCGCCGGCATTGTATAATTGAACCTGCGGCCAAAGTAATGAAAGGCAAAATCGTACCGACGCTTAATAGTGCGTTGGTTAAATCTAGCACAAAACCGATAACAAGCAACGTCATGGTCAGGGCCTAGGCAAGGAATACAGTAACAGTGAAAATCCTTATGAGGTATTTGCTTCCCACAAGAAATACAATTGCTAACTTTTTCTGACATCGGTCTGGAGCAAGAAAAAAGTTTCCCCAATGGGGTACTTAGCTTTAATGAAGACTTCGGATCTGAAATTCGAATTTGAAAATCTCAGGAGTCGGCCAACCGGCATTTACATCTGTGTTAAGCATTAAGACAGTTAGCTGCAAGATATGTAGAAAATAAAGAAAATGAGGAGGGAATATTCTGAAAATGAAAGCAAATCAAATAGTTTGCCCTGTTTTAGTGTGTGTGTTTGTGTGTGTGGGGGGGTGACAAGCCTTGTATTGGCTATTATTTAAAACCTAGTAAACTGATTGGAAGCAGGACTATTCAACCCAGGACGATTCGACACCAGTGCAATTGTATATAGACTTTCATGTTTACATTTACATTTATTGTCTGTGGGAGTAGCTAGTGGACAGTTTGACCACAGACGATTTGACCCCAATTGTATAAAAATATTTTTTTAAGTTTTATAAATGCATTTAATTGCTTAACACATCAATCGTGATTTTTTCCACTGGAATTTAATGCATTAATTAACCTTTTTATACGTAAATGTTAATTTATTTAACATTTTATTTAATTTGCAACTATAATTAATTAACAGTTTTTTAAAGTTAAGTTAAAAAAACTGTTAATTTAATTAACAGTTTTTTAACTTAACTTTAAAATCAGTATTATTTAACATTGCAAACATTAATATTATTTTAAATTAACATTAATAATATTATTACATGTATTTCAAATGCAAATGTTTTAAACAGATATATGGCCACGGTGGTGCAGCAGTTAGCCTTGTCGTCTCACAGCAAGAGGTTCTCTCGTTTGATTCTCGGCTGGAGTGCCTTCTGTGTGGAGTCTGCATGTCCTCCCCGCGGTCGTGTGACGTTTAAAGACATGCAGGTATGTGCGTGTGTGAATGGGTGTGCCTTTTCTGAAGGTTGGGCGTCAGGCTGGCAACTAGGCACCTTAAAATTCCACTGCCAATCATTAGTGGACTGAAGTTCCACTGTGGTGATCCCTAACCAAGAAAAGCCAAAGGACTTAGTTTCTTTTATATCCTCGTGACTTCTTTTTTCTTGTTTTTGAGGTAATCTTTGACATTTTCTCAGTAACTATGTGGATGCATGAGCAGTATATAACATTTTTTCTTCTTTATGTCAGAATATCTCTGGCTTATTTTTTTTCTTGCCGTACCATTTCAGTGGGGTCAAATCATCTGGGGTCGAACTGTCCCATACCCAACTGATTGCCCATTATCGTGGGCTGTAGTATATACCAGTGGTATAGGTGCTGTTGGGGGTTCTATGGAGTTATGTTCTCTACTACAGAGTATGCACCAATACAGTAGTTACCTCAGGTGAGTGTGAATGGACACTTAGCTGTTCATATATTTTGAGTCTACAAGCTGTAAGTCTTATGTTAACTTTACAGGATTACACATACTTATCTACTTTGACTGCACACACACTGTCCTTTCAAGGATGGACTTTAGGCTTTGGTGATAGTTGCTGGACAGTGATAGTTGTTATGCAGCTTGTACAGTCTATTAGTTGGGGCTGTTTTGGTCAGACTAAACAGTGTAGGAGTAAAGATGGATATCTACTTTGACTAAACACTCTCGGTTCTTTCAAAGATGAACTTCAGGCTTGCGTGATAGTTCTTATGCAACCTGTGCAGTGTGTTAGCTGGAGATGGTTTGGTCAGGGTCGACAAAGTTGGAGTAGAGATGGATATCTAGTTTGACTACACAATATTGGTCCTTTCAAGGATAGACTTCAGGCTTGGGTGTGATAGTTGCTGGACACTGATATTTCTTATGCAGCCTGTGCAGTGTATTAGCTGGGGCTGGGTTGGCGAGAGTTGACAGAGTAGGAGTAGAGATGGTGATTTGATCTGACTAGAGGCCAGGGGCTCCAGAAAAGGTGTGCATTTACTGTGAATTTTGCTTAACTTACTTCATCTTTTCATAGCACATCATTGCCACATGATATGGATTGTTTTTGTACTGTTACATGGATTTTTGACCCTGCCTGCCTAACTGCTACTTTCTAGATCTGTGCATTATCAAACGGAGCCACAAAACCTATAGTGATTTAATCAGAAAACATAGATTTCAAGGGAATTTTGGAATAATGTGGAAGACTGAAAAATGAACATTGGTAATCAGCATACAACAATAAAGTGATCAAAAACACCCCCCTAATGTATTGACGATGAACACATCACTGTTACATACACATACTATGTTTAGCCTAATTTCATATATGCATTGTAAGTGATTAGTACATGACACA
Source organism: Protopterus annectens (assembly GCF_019279795.1). Classification (NCBI taxonomy): domain Eukaryota; kingdom Metazoa; phylum Chordata; order Ceratodontiformes; family Protopteridae; genus Protopterus; species Protopterus annectens. Next base: position 194,023,619 of record NC_056737.1, read on the forward strand.
CATTGTTTTGAAGGTAGTTACGAGGTAGACCTCCAGGGACTTGAATCTCTGCCTTCCTAACTTAACTGATACTCTCTAGAGCAGTGCATTATCAGGTGAAGTCATAGAAGAAATGTGCCAGAAAATAAACATTTCAGGGAAATGTTAGAAGAATGTGGAAGTCTGAAAAATAAACATTGGTAAACAACACATGACCATCAGGGAGCAAAACCCACCTAGTCATGTATTGACAATGTACAGATCACTTCATGACTACAATAAGCCATGTAAGCTGCTAAAGTGAAGCTGTTTACATCACCTTATGTCAGTATTGTCTGGTGTTGTTTATCAATAGTCAGCTCAGTTGTGTGATGGATGCCAAAGCCTTTGTACATTCCAAGGATTTTTCTGTAGTTTTGCTTTAGGGCTAGATGTGATATTTCTCTATGGATACTTATAGACAGCAGTTTTTCTCTGCTAACTGCTGCACAATGTACATGATTTTGTTGTTCTATAAGCCTTTTTTGTGCAATTTATGTGTGTGATAAAATGCTTTTGTTAAGAGTAAAGGTTGTAAATGGTATAGGACAGAGATGAAAATGGGCAGCAAGTAGAAGAAATGACAAAAGGTAAGGAGATTAAGTATTGAACAGGATGGGGGTGGGTGAAGAAGACAGATATACATGAATGGCTACAAACCCATAACTTTGATATTAATATTATAAATAACATTGTTTTAGCAAGGGCAGTCTCTGAAGCTGTTTGACTGTAAGGGGTTAAGAAGTATGTATCTGGGATATGTATAGCACATTTGCAGAGTGGATACAAAACAGTGTAAAACAGCCACTTGCTTACCTGTATTGTGGTTATATGTGTGTTGCACTTATTTTTAGACCAAGAAAGAGGTTGGAAATGGGCGTTTAGAACCTAGAGTAAAAGGGTAAGCGCACAAAGCGTTGCATCCAAGGCGACCTAAGAAGGAATGAGCTAATGCTTTTAAAAGCCGCTATTGCATTTGCAGTCAAACCTGAGTGCTGTAGCACTCCATGTGTGGTCTAAACTGTAACAACTGCTTGCTAAATTGAAGCAAGTACAACTTAAAAGTAAAAAATTTTTTTTTTTAACTAAAATCTGAGCTCCATAGTACTCCATGCAGATAGAGTATAAACTGTAGAAACTGTTAAGTTTAAATAAAAATCTTAAACTTGACTAAATCATTCATTTCTTTTGATATCCTGGGATATGTTTTTACCCTAATTTGTTAAAACTTAACTGGTGCCTCCAATTCTGTCATTCTGCTCAGAATACTGTTAAGCATGGTGATTTTCTCTTCTAAATTAGTATAGTGCTACAATTGTAGCTAGCTGCTATTAGAAAGATAGGCACACTTTCAAGTACAACCTTTGAAATGACTTATGCACTTTTAAAAGGATATGAATTTCAGTAAGGAGTGCGTCAGGACAAATAGTAGTGATGTTGTCATTCACCACATTCCAGCTGACAACTGATTGGTTATTTTTATAAAGAATCGAATCCAAATCATATTTAGATAGTATGTCAAAGGTTTCAGCTGACATTGTAGCCATTATTGAACTATAATCAGCCAACAGTACCCATTTAATGCATATTAGATTATTTAGTCTAATGCACTGCAGTACTTCCCCTGACATATATGCAGTGGTTAAGAATAAATAAATCTCTTTGATCAGATAACCCACCACTTGACCTGTGACCCAAACTGAACACATCTGTATGTTGGGATGAAGACTGAGGTGATGTGTGACTTAGTATAAATTCCACTTCCCACCCCCTAACAGTATCATTCCTCTAAAGCAAATGGACTGGTTTCTCTATGTCAAGGTTGCTACCAAGCCTTGGAAAGATGAAATAGCAATCATCTGCTATATCCAGGCAAGTTCATTCTGCTGTTACATTCTTGTATCTTGTAAAACATGCAATGCACTGTTTCCATGCACAAACCTATCATTAAAATCATCAATACAAAATTTCTTGCACATATTAAAAACATTGTTAATAACCTTAACAACCTGCAAATATTGTTCAGATGGCAAATGTAAATTGCAGATCATTTCTTCTGTAAGGGTTGCACAGCACTCCGCTAAGTCACATGCTTCATTACACATGCTCATTATGTGGTACTTTAAGGAACTGTCCTTCCCCCACTCATGTCCTCCAGTCAGGTAATGATCTTAGTTTGCCCAAAGCCAGTAATGTAGTTAAATGTTTAATCCACAGGTATCTAATTGCGAATGGCTGCGGGGGTGCAGCGGTAGTGTTGTTGTCTCACAGCAAGAGGTTCTCCCGTTCGATTCTTGGCTGGAGCGCCTTCTGTGTGGAGTCTGCATGTCCTCCCTGTGGTCAAGTGGCATTGGAAAGACATGTGTGAATGGGCGTGCCTTCATTGAAGGTTGGGCGTCGGGCTGGCACCTCGGCACCATAAAAATCGACTGCCAATCATTAGCGGACCATAGTTCCACTGTGGCAACCCCTAACCAGGAAAAGGCGAAGGAAAAACAACAACAAGCAAATACAAAGTTTATCATATTTAACATACGGTCTTTTCGTCATTCCCTGTGATGCAGCTTAGGATCTCACCAGAAAAAGGGAAATGCACTGTCCCCAATCATATTTTCCAGCCATGTAATGATCTTCTCACCCCATCCTAAAGCCAGAGCTACAGTTGTTAAGTATTTAAATACTGTCCCAAATCATCATGGGTGGCTCATTGGAGGTAACAGCCATGAAACCTAAAAAAATCTCTCACTTGACTGCTTCTTGCTAAATGAAAAAAAAAAACTCTTTCAGTCTGAATTTGTTATCAACAGGTGAGTGGGCAGTAAAGATATAAATTACAGGAAAGATAGTATCTCTTGCTGAGGCAGTGATTGAGTAGGAAAGGTATAACACCCAACTAAGATATTTAGAAGCTCTTTATTCACTATGGCCAGAGTTTCAGTCTGAAACAAGAAAGGATGCCAAATACATATTAGGAGCTTGCATTTAACAAATGTCAAAAAGAATCATTAAAAACATTTGTAGAAGTTGTCTTCATAGACATTCAAGCAGTAAATTCTGGATGCTGCTGCTACAAGTTACTGGAGACATAAATCTGAAAATGGGTAAAAATGCAGTTTCTATATTACTGAGTTACATAATGCATTATGGGAGAAGAAGCCTTGGTTATCAGTCAAAATTACATCATTATCATATACCCATGCAATTCTGGGATAGAACCCCCCCCCATGAAAATGAATAAAAATCTTCTTCCTTCCAAATTAAATTTAATTATAACACCATGTAATTCTTATGATGTACTGCCTGATTCAGAGTCATTTCCTGAGTTCTGATCATTTTAATAATCTTGAAACTCTCAGCATTATATAAATTATGAACTCTGTACACACTGCTTAGTTGAGCTAACAGTGGCAGATAAGACGTGCAATTCTCAGATTGTGGTGCTTAACTATATAAAGTAAATTTGGAAAAGAATAGAAATAACCCATCCCCCTTCCTGCTGAGGAAAGTGAAATGATCATAAAACAACTCATGTTTGGTGAAATGAGACTTCCTAGAATCAGAGGCTATAGTCCCATCTAGGAACTCATGATAATCTTTGCTGAAGTGTTGTTAGCTGATGCTGTTTTGATTAGATTAGCTGTTTTGGTAATTGCATTGGCAAAGTCTATAGTGACATAGCTAACCTTCCCAGTTACTTATTTTCCATATCTAGTTTATTTTTAAAGTATTTAAAACATACAATGAGAAGTACAGTATGGTGCTGATAATTCTGTATTTGAATGATCTGCACCATGTATACCTAAAGTGGTCATAATTGTACATGCATAAAAATACTGAGTAAAGGAGACTGTTAATCTACCTAATGTGCCTGACATTTGGACCTAGTACCACACAATTTCCCTTAGTCATCTGCCTTCCATTTTATGCACCTAAGCTGTGCGGTTTGAAGGCTGCCATTGATGTTGACCCAGGAATTAGAAACTGAATGAATGAATTAGCAAACAAATAAGTAAATACCTATGGTCATCTCCCATTTTGGGAATTTGCTGCACGTTCCCACCACCCTTCCTATGAAACAGTATTTCTTCATTTCTTATTTGAAGTTTGTTCCTTCCACCATGTTCCTTTTCAGCTCTGTTTATTTACCATTTTTTTAAATATTTTTTGTGGATCAAAACCATGTCTTGCCCTTTCCTTCCTTTTGTTTAGAGAGTAAAACACCAATGTAGAAGGTCACTCATCATCTTTCCATCCTATGTGTGCTCTTGGTATCTTACTCTACCAATGTTACTCTTTTCTCAATGTATGATAGTTTTTCAATATTCCTGACTGTACAGTAAATCAGTGTAACTGAATAATGGACCGAGCGTTACAGAATAATTAGCAGTGGATGTGTTCCATCCCTGCAAAACCTGTTGTCTGTCTGAGATGCCAGTTGTTTAGCCCAGGAGGTGTGACAAAAGTATTGTATGTTGAACAAATAAAAAAAAAATATTTTCAAGCAAAGGCTAAGATGAGCATTACCTGATAGCTCTCACACTGCTTTCTTAATGTGTATTTTATCTGTAATCCTGAATTTTCTTGGCAATAGGTAAGTAACAATGTTTATTGTATAGATATACACGCGAGAAATATGAAGAAAGTGTGTTAATTTGACAAACTGCTGCATCAAGAGTTTATCGTCCGAAGTGAACACTCAAGAAAATTTATGAAAGCTTACTTCATGTTTTGGAAATATTTTGTCATACTCCTAATATATGACTCTGTGAGGGCACAAAAGGAGTGGGATAAATAATTATCAAGCTTTAATTGGAGTGCTTTTCACTGCCTGGATGTATCCAGTGAACTTAGAACACTTTTGAGAACATTAGTTAGCAAATTTTACTATTAGAACTTGTCGTCAGGAGGTGGCCATTGAGATATTTATTCTGCAGAGCTGTGTTTTACACTGAAATTGCCTAACAAAAAGCAACACTTTCAGTTGGTTTGTTAGTTTTCTGTATAGTCCTTATGCGACTGTGTTTAAAATTTACCTGTAATGGAGTGGAGAGTGCATGGGGGATTTCCTTTGCAAAAAAGTGCTTACAATATGTATGATGGGGGTTTTCTTTTGGTATATGTTATTTGCATTGTTAGCAATGAAGTGTGATAGATGACATTATATATTTGATATAGATAGTGGCAATAAAATCACTTGGGATACATGACAGTACTCACACTTTTTAAGTTTCTGGGTGGAGTTTTCTTTTAATTTGAGCAATATTTGCAAGCCTGGTTTTGGTATTTCTGACTGCAGTGTTCTGGTGGACAGAAAGCAGAGCCACTGGTTATACAAGGCAAGCTTTTGACAAGGAGAAGTTATAACAATAAATGTATATTAATTATTTTCTGGTGAGTCACTGCTTGTCGGCTCAAAACCACCATTAGCCATTTCATTGTCCTCTCTTATTGTCATACTAAGGGACCACAGGAGTTTGGGCAGCATCTTGGCATGATCTTGCAGGTGAGCCCTCTACCAAAGGGAAAAAATTACCTTGCCATCCTGTGACTGCCTTTCCTTGTTTAAGAGAGAAGACAACCAGGACACAGGCCTTGTATATGGGGTGAAATTACCCCAAGTTACTGAATAGTAGCCTACCTGTAGCTAAGGATATGCACCACAGGCTCCACCATGGTGTGCCTCAGCTGCATGCCGAGCACCTGTCCCTTCCTCCCCTGGCATGGGCAAGCTGGCACAAACTCCTTATTCCTATACCTCCACTCAGGTGTTCCAGCAATGGGGTCAGTAACTGAGTAACCAAACTCAGGTCATCTAGGTCAGTGCCAGGCTCCATTCTTGTACACCAGATAGTCGTCCTGCTTGTCAGTGCTGTGACATACAGGCACCAGTGACCTCAGTGTGTACAAATATAAATGTTAAGATTCTAATTATTGATGCACAAGATGAAGCCTGATATATCATAATATCTTATTTCTCAGCTGTAGTGAAATGATGAATCCCCATTTCAGCAGGGCTTTCCTCTGCTGGTTTAAGTGACTAATCCAAGTATATATGAAAATAATATGTAATAGATGTGGTAATTTGGTTTTATTAATATTAGTTTTGTTGTTTCATACTGTAGTTAATAGCCTGCACTATTCTTATTTATGCAGCTTGACACAATTTTTTATTATTTAAACCTAATAAAATTTATAAGTAACATTCAGCCATCACTAAAAAAGGTACTGTAAATAACAGATGTTGAAAATAACAGATGATCTGAAGTTGTTGTCTTCACTTGGTTATCAATCTGTGGGTCTCAGATCTGACATCAGTTCTGACTCAGCAGTATACTCCAGCCTTGGAGATGAAAACTGAGCTCCTCCTATCCTACTCATAATGCCTCAGTCTCCCACCACCCTCATATCTCATTTGCCACTCATTTGAATAGCCACGGGGTTCCATCTCTGAGCTTCCTCCGGGGAATGTCAGCAATATTTTTGGGTGTGTGAGTGCATTATTGTTATCTTTGTTTCTCTCTTCAACTCCCTTCCTACCTCGCTATCTCTTGTTAGGAAAAAAAATAAAAGTAGGATCTCTCTCGCTCTCTTTCCTTCCACTCTTAGAGTGTGCTTATGTAGCACTTGTGTCCTGCCATGGCTGATTCCAAGCCAGCAGGATTCAAGAAATGCAAAGAATGCGGGCATAAAATTCTGCCTTCTGATTCCCACATTCTGTGAGTAGTTTGTTTAGGTGCGGCCCATAAAGATTCGTCCTGTTCTATATGCAAGAGCTTTAATCAGCATGTGCTTATAGACAAGAGGAATAAGTTAATCCGGAAGGGTCTTCTCCCTGCCTCTGCTTCTTCTCCTTCTGTATCTGCATCAGGTGCTCATACCCCCTCAAAAAAAGCCAGTGACAAGGGTTTTGAGAAACCCAATGAAAAGGACAAGTCCAGGAAGTGGTCTCCCAATAGAGCATGTGTTCCTGCAGGAGAACCACCTACTAAAAGCATGTCTGCTACATTCCCTCAGCACCTATCTCTATGTTTTTCACCGGAGCCAACCAGCCCTCTCTTGAAGTCTCCTCTGTTGTCATCACCTAGGCACCACTCCAGGCCAGGGTCGACAGCTTCTTCTGTCAGGTCCTCCCAAAGTCTCTCAGAGTTCGAGGTAGACAGGCTGATTAGGAAATTACTGAAAGCACAGATTCAATTGGGGGTTTTGCCAGCTCTGTCTACCTCTGGAGCCATGAGTGCATGGCCTACCTTTATGCCTATTTCTCCTTGTCCGATCTAACTTTTGGCTTCAGAGCCCTTGGGTCTGAGGATCCTAAGTTTCTAGACATCTGCGCCGATATGTACCTGTACTTCGATGCTGACAATCACATTGAGTAGTTCAGTCCCTGTTTCATTGGGCCCTACAAACTCTTGAAGCCATAGCTTCAGTGTCTGGTCTGAGGGGTTGGCTTCAGCTGCCAGGCATTCAGAGCTGTCTCTCTCTTGGTACCACAACGCTTGACAATTTGGCTCCGACTCTGCCTTCAGTGCCGGGAGCGGCAGGAGTTCCTCGGGCTTCATTGGACAAAGTGTATCCCGGTTGATGCAATGGTGGTTGTAGCAGTCATAAAGAAAGAGTTGGCCCAGGAGAGCTCTTCAGTCCATCCTCCTGACAGGGAGTCAAGCACAATGGACAGATTTGGTAAGCGGGTCTGCTCTTCTTGGAGAGTACATATATAATATTGTATCAGAATAAAAAATGACCTCACCATCCTATAAATGATCAGCCCTTTTCTTTGTGTTTGCTGAATTATCTGGCACACATGATCAGACTTCTGAGAGGCCTCATTAAGGAACTCTGTGCTTCTGCCCCAGGTTCCTTGTCTGAAGAGGACAAGAAGATCTTCTCCTCAAGAATGGTTAGCCTCTGTTCTATCTTCAAAATGTCCATGAGGCTACTTTCGCATGCGGCAGAAGGCACCTCAAAGGTGGCTGGTTAGGGCGTTGCTATTAGGCTCCATGCCTGGATATGGCTGTGTGAATTCTTGAAACCCTTCAAGGAGTCCTTCATCAATGCGCCCTTCGATGGATCATCTGTTTTTGTCCCCAGTGTTAGAGACACTTTCTCCCAGAACAAGAAAGACAGAAAGACCTTGTTTGCCATTGGAATATGCTTTTCTACCCCACAATGATCCTACTCCAAGAATCAGCGTGGTGGTAAGAAGCTATGGTTTTAAAAAGTCTTGAGGTGTTTTCCTGACTTCCAGGGAGACTTTTCCTTTAGAAGCAGTAGGGGAATGATTCTAATGGCAGGTGCCAACCCCACAGCAGGGGGGGGGGGGGCTGAAAAATCATGGATTTTGAGATACGTTCTCGGACAGGCCATTTCAGCAGTCCTGAAGGATTGCCTGACTGCTCTACTCTGGAGGTGGTCAGGGGACATCTTTCCTTACACCCAACAGCCTGGGAAGCCATCACTGCCAATCATTGGGTGTTAAAAATAATATCTAGAGGTTACACCATTCCATTCTTTAAATCCCCAAGTTTGAGTCAAATCCTCCCAGATGTGCCTCCCAATCAGTGAGAGAAGGCATCCCTGGAAATTGAAAAGCTGCTGACAAAAGGAGTCATCCAAACTGTCCCCCAGGACCAGTTTGGATCAGGAATCTATTCAAGATTCTTTTTTCATTCCAAAGAAGACAGGGGAATTCAGACAAGTTGTGGATCTCACTTCCCTAAACAAGGTTGTTGCCAAAACAAAATTCTGGATGGTCACAATACAGTCCATTCGGCCCTTTCTGCAGCAGGATGATTGGATGTGTTTAGTAAACCTTCAGGATTCGTATTACCACTTCAAGATGGACAGACACTCCAGAAGGTTTCTCTGCTTGCAGTTGGGAGCCAATCAGTTCCAGTTCAGGGTTCTTCCCTTTGGACTCACAACAGCCCCAAGGGTGTTTACCAAAGTGATGGCATTAGTTGCAGCTCACCTGAGACTGCTCAGATTCCATGTATTTCCCTATTTGGACGATTGGCTCCTCACTGCTCCCACCAACCATTTACTTCTTCAGGCCAGGGATTGTCTCCTTCACCTAGCCTTGACCTTGGGCATAACTATCATTCTTTCAATGTCAAAAATGGATCCAGTCCAGGTCATCGATTTCATGGGAGCCCAACTAGATACAGCACAATGTATGGTCTTCCTTCCTCTGAACAGGATTCAGTCCCTTCGACTACATGTAATTCAGATCCTTTCCAACCATCCTCCCCCACTTTTCTCATTCTAAGAGCATTGGGATTGATGGCTACTACTGCAGCTCTTCTGCCCATGGCTCATCTTCACAGGAGGGTACTTCACTGGTCCTTAGTGGTGCAATGGTCCTTTCTCGAACTGCCACTAGATTATCCCATAAGACTATCTAGAGTCTGCAAGGAGTCTGTCCTATGGTGGCTTCAATCCTAGGATCTTTATTTAAGATGACCATTTTTTCCCCCCTTCTCCCATGCCAAGGTGACCACAGATGCCTCCCAGCTCAGGTGGGGGGGGGGCATTGGCTGGGTCAGATAGTCCAAGGCACCTGGTCCTCCCTAGAGACCAATTTGCATATAAATGTCCTGGAGATGAGAGTGGTCCTTATAGTGTTGCAAGCTCTTCATGCCTATCTTCCCATGGGGACAATTGCCATCCAGACAGACAATATGTCAGTTGTCTGGTGCATCAAAAGCAGGGAGGAACCAAGCCTTATCCCCTATGTCGAGAAGCATTGAGATTGTGGGAATGGGCGATCTCTTCCAACTGCTTTCTAGTAGCAATGCACGTTCCGGGGAAGTCAGACATTCTGGCAGACAAACTCAGCAGAGCCATTCTGATGCCTCTTGAGTGGTCTCTCAATCTATCAGTGGCAGACATGATCTTTCAGAAAGGGGGTCAACCTTGCTACAATCTCTTCACCTCTCCTTTCAATGCCAAGTGCAGTGAGTATCTTGCCCTGATTCCCCTCTTTGGGAGAGTCCCACAGATATGCTCTGATCCATGCTAGGCCATCCTGGTTTTCTTTATGCCTACCCTCCTCTTCCCCTGATACCCAAATTCCTCCAGAAAGCCCTGAGGTTGAAGTGCAAAGTCATCCTCATTGCCCCATTCTGGCCTCGACAGGTTTGGTTCCACTTCCTGTGATCTCACCTTGCATGTCCTCCTTGGACTCTCGATCCCATTCTAGATCTTCTGTACCATCCTTCAGGCTACCCACGTCCAGATGTTGTCAACCTAAAGCTAACCGCTTGTCTTCTCCACTTTCTTTGATGGCTATAACTCTCAAGCTATCCTCTCCTGTTCAGAAGATTTTGATCGCAGTTCATAAGGCCACTGCCAGGAAAATTTACTCTAGAAAATAGAAGAGATTTTCTTTCTAGGTGCAGCAGCACCAGTTAGACCCTTTCACAGCTCCTATTCCTGCTATTCTGGATTTCTTAGTTCACATTTTTAATAGTGGAGCTAGTTTTTCTGCAGTCAAGGTACACTTAGCAGCCATCTCAAATTTCCATATTGGTGAAGATTCTACATCTTTAGTATCTACAAAAATATGTAAGGCATTTTTAAGGGGCACCTTTCTACTTTGGCCTCCAGTCAAGGATCCTACACCTCCTTGGGATCTCACTGTGGTGTTACAAGCCCCAGTTTCTGCTTCTTTTAAACCAGCTGCCACAACTGATTTACAGTTTTTATTTTGGAAGATAGCCTTCAAAGTGGTTATCACCTCTGCTAAGAGGATCTCTGAACTTCAAGCCTTGTCCATTAAACCTCCTTATCTTATCTTCCACAAGGACAGAGTGACTCTTCACACTAATCCTTCCTTTTGCCCAAAGTTGCTTCAGAGGCTAACATTAACCAAATCATTAATCTCCTGGTCTTTTTTCCTAATTTCCAAAACAAGGGAGAGTACAAGCTTCATCTTCTTGATGTACACAGATAGCTATGTTTTTACTTGGTTCATAGGTTCATAGGTTCATACTAGGCTATCTGCCCTGGGGCATTTATAAGCGTAGCCCGATTGTGTTTGGCTTATGCCACCCCTTGATTTGAGTATACTGTGCCCTTTTTAAAGTTTAGTTTACTGTGCCTCTAATAGTGACACGGAAGTAATCCCCGGGACAAACCTATGATTCCCCCATCCACTCATTAAGATTCTTCTTGAAGAGAGTCAGTGAGGTGCTCTGCCTAACATGAATTGGAATTCTATTCCAGAGCGAAGTGAGCCTCTGGGTTATGAATCTGTCCCTCCAGCATGTTCTATTTATTTATGTGCTGAGGTTCAAGTCCCTCGAGCGTGTGGCTCAAAGGGATTTAGATTTACTGAGGTGGAGCATGTCCATTAATTCTGGGTTGGACATAGCTTTATATGTTGGGCAAAGATCGCCTCAAAGTAGGCGGTATGCAACTGAGTAGAGATGGAGTTTTTTTAACCGAGCAGCATATGGCATCTGTTTGAGTCCCTTGATCCCCTGGTGAGGTACTTTTGGGGTCTTTCTAATTGCTGCAGGTGTCGGGTAAGGTACATCCCAAAGGGGGCATTGTATTCTATGATGGGCCTGATGAGGGATGAATAAAGGGGCACGATTACCTCTTTTGATCTAGATGTGAATCCTTTCATGATGAGGTGGGCTATGTAGAAGGTCTTTCTAACCACTTTGGCAATGTGGTTGTCAAAGGAGAGATTGCTATCAACTTGGGTCCCCAGATCCCTAATTACTTTCTCTGTACTTAATGGGTTGCCACCTATGTGGTAATTTGTGGGCACACTGTTTTTGCCAAAGGGTATGACTATACACTTTTTGGCATTTAGCTTTAGACCATGGCTCTGGCACCAGTTATCCGTCTCTGCGAGACCTTTTTGAAGGATGTTTGTGTCAGCTGGAGAGTCGATTATGGCGCCCAGTTTGCAGTCATCTGTGAACTTGGTGAGCCATAGTCCTCCCACGTTGGCCTGTACCTCAGAGAAGTAAATACCGAACAAGAGAGGTCCCAGGACAGAACCTTGTGGGATGCCACTTGTGACCGGTTTCGAGTCTGACATGGCTCCAGCAACTCTGACTCTGTGGGTTCTGTCTTTGAGCCAGTTTGCGACCCATCTTGTGACATAGGGGTTTATATTTAGGCTGGATAGCTTATCTATGATGCCCGAGTGGGGTATTGTGTCAAATGCCTTTGTGAGGTCCAGATGGGCTGTGTGGACTACCTTCCCTTCATCTATGGCCTTGGTGACTGTTTCGAAGAAGTTGACCAGGTTCAAAAGGCAGTATCTGCCCTTGACAAAGCCAAATTGGGTAGGATCTAGTGCCTGTACTTGGATAGGACAAAAACATCAGAAGATCAGACCAACTTTTTTTCTCCTTTGCTAACTCTAGATTAGGAAGACCAGTCACTGAAGTGACTTTATCTAATTGGATTTCAAAGTGTATTGCACTGGCATATTCAAATAAAGGAATTCCTGTGCCATCTCAAATCAAGGCCCATTCCACTACATCTGTGTTCACCTCTGCAGGTTTTCGGTCCATAGTTCCTATCGATGACATTTGTTCTCCTCTCATACCTTCATATCACATTACAAACTGGAAGTCTGTTCTAGAGGCAGGGCCTCCTTTGGCTTTGCTGTGCTTCAGAATATCCTTCCATGAAGGCTACCCAGGAGTTATGAAGCTGGAGAATCTGTCCCACAGGTTAAAGACCAAATGAAGACAACAACTTCACATAAAAAAGTTATGCTCTTACCATAACATTCCATCTCAGTTGTTGACTCATTTGTCTTCAACCTTTCCCCCTTCCTCACATTCTGGGAGGACTTGGCAGAGGTACACTCAGGTTTCTCCCACTTACTGTTTCACTCGAACCCCTAATGTACTCTTTGGTTTAATGTGGCTGATGCTTGATTGTACTTAGTGAATGATTTTTCTTATCAGCAGCAAACTCAATCTGAGGGGTGGAGGCAGAGTGGGGCATTGGGCTTTATGGGTGGGATAGAATGAGCTCAGTTTTTGGCTCCAAGGCTGGAGTATAAGGGCGAGTCAGATCTGAGACCTCCAGGTTGAAGACAAATGAAGCAACAACTCAAATGGAATGTTATGGTAAGAACAAATTTTTTTTAACAAGATTAAGTGAAAGTATAAAGTAATGCAATCTTTAAGGAGCAGAAACACTTAGAATCTGTTACTGTGTATTGAATGGCCTTTGGCAATTTTGTGATAGCTGTCATTACATACTTATGCTAAGTAATGAGAATTATTAAAATGCTGTCATTGTTTGCTTTATGTATATAAACACTGTGTCTTTCATGATCAAGATTGTGGATGACTTCACACTCAAGAGTAGTAAAACCAGTGAAAAAATGCTTTCTTAATTGCTTTAAATGCACCATGTTAAGGACAACATATCAATAAAATTACCAGAAATATTGGTAAAAGAGGCAGTTGGCTATCTGAAATTCTCAATCCTTATCTTTGACGGTAAATCTGTTAATTTATGCAGTAGAGTCTTTATGCTCCCTGGATAATAGAAAATAAGTTTTATGCATATCCAAACACATTTGGTAAGTAAATCTAAAAAGCAGACCAGCTTAGTTTAAGTAAACATAGACAGGCTATGCTGGCTTGATGTTAAATATTTTATTGCAGAGTAATTACACAGGCAGATTAGCACATTGTTGAAAAAGGCCTTCAAAGCTGAAACTGTGTTATAACCACAACAGTTAAAATACTTTGGTACCCATAAATCACATTTGAAAGGACTGATCGGGTATGATTCAAAACCAAGTTGCCAGTAAAAATAAACTGATATATTATTGGTCCTTTAGAATGTGATCAATGAGTGCTTAACTATTGTGTTTATAACACAGTTTCATCCTTGAAGGCCTTTCGGTGCCAAACTCTTGTCTGTCTAGGGAGTGAATCTGGAATAAACTACTTGATGTCACACCAACATAACTCACCTTGTGTGTTCTTTAACAAAAATGAACCACATAGAATATTTTACTGTGGTACACTCAAGTATTGGTATATCTTACTGGTTTTACAAAAATATGGCAAAGCCACTTTGCCAAGCGGTTGTGTTTTACAGAATGCATATTAAAGACTAGGAAATGAATTGCAGCTTCATGAGGGCAAGAGTAAAGGTCTGCACTCTTTGTGTTTTGGAAACCCTCCATTTGCTGCCACTTATTCACATTTCTCTTTATATCCACAGGGATAAACACAGGATCTTTTTATGCTGTCTCCACATTGTTGAACAAAACAATTATGATGCACTACCCGGTAAGTACTGCACCGAGTGATTGCCATCAAGAATGTAGACATAAATTTCCATTTTATGATCATGCTCTATTGCACATGCCTTTCCATTATATAAAACTGTGCATATGTCTTCTATAACTGCAGCCTCTCTCATTGTCATCAGAAATTTTACTTTTATATCAGTATTTCTATTTTTAGGAAGTTTGTATACAAACTGTCAATGTCACTGGAGTAGGGCATCCTCTTATCCTGCCAGCGACTTGGGTTTGATTATCAGACCAGACAAAAAAAGGCTGATGCAGTAGAGTGGGCATAGTTGCTAATGGCTGGCTTGCTTTTTGGGTGAGAAAACCCTCTGTAGTCTTACATTTGCCCCACTATTACCATTTCTCGGAGGCAGGCAACTAACAAGGTTTATGAGGGACATTACCATACAGAAATAAGTGATGACATTCAGCTTAATGCGAGATATGTTAAGTACAGGAGGAAAGTGGAAACTGGTTTAAGGGCTAAAAGAAACTGATGACCTTAGGTAACAGCTGCCCTCTAAAAGGGAGGGGAAAATGAATTGAGCTAAGAAGCACTCTGGTTAATAGGTAGGCCCCATAAGGCTCTGAGATCATGGAAAGTAATCAACAATTCATTTAATTTACACATTTTTGCCTGCATTTGTTTTTTTTTTTTATATTTGTTAATTGGAAAGATAGCTGATCCTTTATTTTCAGCAAATAAAGGATTTTATGTGACAATTCAACCTTCTCGTTTTTTTCCTTAACCTAGTTTGCTGCCAGTGGGGTCTATGAACTGCTTTTGTTTCAGTTATGAGTTTACAGTGTGTTTTTTGCATTTTTTGAGTATGGCTTCTGGTAGTTCGACGGATTCTTCTTTGGCTGGCCTTCCACCTGGACAAGATCAACAGGAAGCAATTAAAAAAAGCATAGGCAATCTAACTGCCTTAATTCTGCAACTCTCCCAAATATTCGATGGATTATATCAGGGTTTTAGTGAGCAGTGTGCTTCAGGAGCTCCTACTACCATCCAACCACTGGAAAGAGCTGCTCTTTCAGTTACAGACTTTTCTAATACCCCACTCTGCCTAGTTACTATAGAAAAACATCATTCACTAGAGAAAAGTGATTTTCCTAACAAAAGTGAAATATTACAGACAGAGAACTAGCCAGTTTTCTAGTTTCAGCACTCAAATCTGTTTCTTTGAGCTCAGCACTTGTTCAGAACTCATTGTAAGCACTAAATAAGTTACAAATTACTGCAGCACTCAACTTTCCTCGCTTGTCTAGAGGAAAACAGTTTTTAGTACTTAATAAATAAGTACCTATCCAGGCATGTCTAAGGGTCAGCTCCCAGTGTTTTCTCCTGTCTACCTGATGAATCTGGGCATCTTGGGGCAATGCAGCAATTGCCTCATGTACACAGACAACCCTCTCCTCCTACCACCCAACACTACAACCTGTGAGAGATGCACTTATATAACCAAACTGGAAGCAAAGTTCTCTTCACCCAAGACTGGACTAGACAGTCAAGAGGAGAAGGTAAACACTTGCACCACACTCATCACATATTCCCTCAAAATCTACACCACCAAAACACACACATAGAAACACAAAACACACACCTACATTCATGGAGGCTCTCAAAAAAAATCTACCCAAGCAACAGGGACCTCCAAAGCAGAAACGCAAGCAACCTCCACCCCCCCAACACAACCCAAATAACACATAGCCCACAAACTCAGTGTGCCACTCACTCACAGCCCATAAGGCATAACAACGTACCTAACACTCTAGTCATAGGTGACTCTATAGTCAGGCACACTGATGTTCCACTCACCAGGCTAAACAAGGAGACAGTCACTGTCAGCTGCCTGTCAAGTGCCAGGATCCGCCACATAAAGCATGCACTCAGGTCACTCCACAGCATTGTCATTGTCCATGTTGGTGTGATTGACCTGAGATGTACCACCCTGGACTACATGAAAAGAGACATGGATGGGACTTTCTGATTTTGTAGCCCAGGCAGGTATGACCCTAGCCCTGAGTAGCATCCTGTCATCACCCAAAATGATACCACAGTACAAGGACAAAATGATTGACTTCAACAATTGGCTAAGCTTCTGGTGTCATTCTAAGGGGATCCAGTATCTGTCTGCCTGGAATGACATGATCGACAAACCACGATGCTTTGCCAGAGATGGCCTGCACCTGTCGCCCTTGGGATTCCGGATACTGGCTAAGGCTCTTGCCACCCCTATATTGCCTTTTTTAGGCAAGATTCAAATGACAAATTCACCACCATAACAGGTACAAGCAAGCAAAATCTGAGGGTAATGCTACTCAATGCTAGAAGTCTAAACCTCAAAATGCACTCACTCAAGGCACTCCTTAAAATGGAGAAAATCATCTGTGCAGTGACAGAGACCTGGTTCAAGGCTCCAGAGAACACCCCCGCATTACCAGGCTATAATTCATACCACACCTTTTGGCCACCTAACTTGGACTAAAGGCGGAGGCGTGTCCATATTCATTAAGGATATCCACACCTCCAGGCTAGTTGCTCAGAATAATGCATTTGAGATTATCCGAGTGGAACTAATTCTGGGCAAGACCGCAATGCAAATTGTAGCTTGCTACAGATCCCCCACCATGCCTCAGGATTCCCACTCCTCATTTCTTGATACACTGGAAAATATTAGGGTACAATAACACCCTAATAATGGGTGATTTCAACTACCCCACCATTAACTGGGAAAACTACTCATGTACCAACTCTTGTGCTCAATGTTTTCTGGAATTCATAAATTCCAATGCCGTGGATCAACTTATCCACACCCCCACCAGGAGCAGCAATATTCTAGACCTGGTCATTACCAACATGGGCAACCGGTGTTCCACACCAGAGGTCAATTCCTCGTTGGTCAGATCCGACCACAAGCAAAACACCCTAGACATCCACATCCCAGCCCCCATTAGGGAAACCACCGTAAATAATTTCTCCAAAGCCAACTTCATGCTTCTTAAGACAGAAGTGGCAAACTTCACGACACCCATGCTGATGGACAATAGAGATACGACTGCTGAATCGTATACAATTGCACTTTATAAGCACTTACATGAGTGCATGGATCTTGCAATCCCTAACAGAACCAAGATGCTATCCTTCAGAAAAAGGAAGCCAATCTGGTGGTCCCCTGCTATAAACAAACTCTACAACAGAAGAAAGAAACTTTTGCAAAAAACAGTGTATAACTACTCAGATGTGAATATTGACATGGAAATTGCAAATTTATTAGCTAGAAGCATGACTTTCGTTCCGAGTAGATCTTTTGATTTCACTACTACTGTCATAGATATGAAATTGTTTTTGAGGAAGTTGAATTTTTCTCTTTTATACCATGGCAACTTGCATAGAGTCAGTGATAATCTATGGAATATAAGCTCAATCCATAATCCCCCTCCACCCCAAGCTTGTCTTGTATGAGAAACTATGTGAATTAGACCTTAAGAGCTTGCAGAAGCACAGAAATGGACATCTCATGAATAATTTGAAAGAAAGTAAGTTAGCCATTCTAGAATCACTGCAAAGAGAGAAAATAAGGGTCATGAAGCCTGACAAGGGGGTGGGGTGGTAATTATGGATGTAGACATGTTCTAGAAAAAGATGCAGGAAATCTTGGATGCTGACACATACAGAAAAGTCACATTAAACGAAGTGAATGGTGCATATAGGAAGATTCACTCACAAATGGGCGACATTTTCATGGAAAGGAGAATTGACATTCACCTTTACAGTTATTTAAATATTATTACACCTAGAGTACCTGTGTTCTTCGGCATCCCGAAAATCCACAAGGACCTCTCTAACCTTCCCATGAGACCACTTGTTGATGGTAGGGATTCCATCACTTCACCCTGTGCACAATATTTAGACTATGAACTAAAGAAAATTATAGAGAAGGAACAACAGATATGCAAGGATTCGTGGAGCTTTTTAGCACACGTTAATGAAATTCCCTATGATGCCAATGACACTCTAGTAACTATTGACATTAAAGATGTTTATACCATCATCCCACAAGACATTGGCTTGCAGTGGGTGAACGAGATGCTGTTAGAGCACAAGGTAGCTCATGACACTATCACTTTAATTTTAGAACTCTTAGAATTGGTTCTCAATAACTTTATCTCTTTTGACAACAACTACTACCTGCAGAGTAGAGGAGTGGCCATGGGGTCGCCATGCGGTGGAGCTTTTGCCAATATTGTAATGGAGTATTGGGAGAAAAAGTTTGTGTTCCAGTCTAGGTATTACCCAAGCATCAGATTATATCTCTGATTCCAAGATGATATATGTGTAATTTGGAAAGGTACAAACAGTGAAATGGAGAATTTTTTGAAACACATTAATGAAACCACCACCTTCCTTCAATTTACATGGAAATATAGCACTCAATCTATTGATTATCTGGATGTTTCTTTATGTAAAGATCATGTTAACAGGTATGAAGCTAGAATTTTTAGGAAGGAAACCTATTCTAATTCCTTCCTTCATTTCAGTAGCTCAAATCCTTTTCACCAAAAGAGGTCGGTCGTCAAGGGGCAACTGGTTCGAGCACCCCATATGACCACCACTTTTGAGGATTTTTTAGATGAGTGCAATTTCTTAAGTTCCATGTTTCTTAGAAGGGCATACCCAGGCCAACTTGTTGATGAATTAGTAGAAGTTAAAACAAAGAGACTGAATGGCCATTTCAAACCAATATTGGACAAGCAGCATACAATTTTAGAACTGACTGATTCCCACAGAGAGGTAAGTGTTGGTGAGACTAACCTCCAGAACATTTGTCTGAGTGGAACAAAAGAGGTTTCATCGGATTCTCTAAGGCACTTGTTATTACTTATAGCAAGGAAGCTCATGCCTTAAGATCCATCTTTGAGGAAAAATTGGCCTATATTGCTAGAAGATTCTTACATGAGACAACACGTGGGAGATAAACCCATGATTATATAGAGGAAAGGGCTTAACCTTAAAGATTTACTTAAAATGAAACAAGTAATCGAAATACAAAATATACAGGGAATGACTAAGTGTGGGGCATGTTCATGGTGTCATAAAGTCCAAGTAGCCAACAGCTTTACAGTGAGAAATACCACATATTATGTGAACAGTAAATATTATTGTTCTTCTAAAGCAGTGGTTTACATGGCATTTTGCACTTCCTGCCCTTGCTTCTACGTTGGTAAAATGGAAAGAAAGTTCTGGCAGAGGATTTATGAACATGATTATGCTGTAAAGAAACAAAACTTAAATAATGCTTTGGCTAGGCACATTAATTGCAATACTGATCACAAATTCGGTTTTATGGCCACAGATTCAGTGTGTGTACAAGACAACAAGCCATGGGGACTCATTTTAGAGATAAAAGAACTAAAGTGTCAAATCCGCCTACAGGCAGATAGTTGGCCAGGATTGAATGAGTGGAGCTCCATTGCCCCAGTGTTGAAGTTGAAAGCTCTTGAAAGGAAAAATGTTAAGATAGCAACATCTAAATAAATAAAATGTATTGCCTTTTATTCACATTTTGATATATTCATATATACACATATGTATATATATATATATATATATATATATATATATATATATATATATATTAACAAACACATTTTTCACCTACATATTTTACATATATATATGTTTTATACATATATTTATTTTTTTACACTTTTACATATTTATTCAGTATTTAACTTATTTAATATATATTTATATGCATTTATTTTTTTACATATAAAAAAGAGTGCACATTTAATATTGGTGTAGTGACCTAAGCTTGTTTTTATTGAGTATAGAACATATACTTTTTAGAAGTATGTTATTATATAAAAATGTTTTAGTAGTGGTCTTTCACTGTGCATATATATAAGAAGTTAAGAATTCTATTTATAGTTCACTATTAGCTTGATAGCAATAGATGGCAGGCAGGTGCTTTTTAGAATGTGTGTTTTATATTCATGAGATGAAGTATTTAAATGTTATTAATATTCATGAGTTGATTCACCAGTCAATATTACAGGAAGTCTATATAGGAAGTGATTTCAAAATTGCCAACTGTCTGATGAAGTTTAACATATGGTTTAAACAAAAGCGCTAACCTGATTTTTTATTTTCAGCAAATAAAGGATTTTATGTGACAATTCAACCTTCTAGGTTTGTTCCTTAACCTAGTTTGCTGCCAGTGGAGTATGTGAGCTGCTTTTGTTTCAGTTCTGAGTTTACAGTATGCTTTTTGAATTCATTTAAGTTACACATTTGTACCTACATTTGTTTTTTATATTTGTTAACTGGAAAGATAACTGATTCACATGGACCTTGCTCAGACTCAGCCTGGGAGCACTGGTTGGTTAAGTGACATGCTCAGAGTCACTAAGTAGTCAAATGGAGGCTGAGGGACTTGAACCCTGCACTACAGGAAACAGAGCATAAATAGATCATAGTCTTAATAATCTGCACTGCCAGGCATTTTAATTTAATGCAACTAAATATATAATAAGCTACGGATGCTGTCCAGTGGCCTTGTTCTAAATAACATGATACATGGCTACAGAAAGTCATATAGTGCCATAGAGTTAATAAAATACTATTTAAGTGTGTGAACTGAATATGCCTAATTACATCTATGCCGGCCATGTTCTCAGATCAATTTTCTTGTCTAAATTAAACCTTTTCACTGATCAGCAAGTGTATTCAGCAAGGTTAGTGATAGCTGATTATGCATTCCTAGGAAACTTACACAACATGCCTTGCACTAGAGTCCATATGATTTTATGACAACATTGTAAATGTTTTATTTGGTACTGGTGAAAACACACACACACACACACACACACACACACACACACACACACACACACACACACACACACACACACACAAAGTATCCATGCCTTGACTTGACAGCTACAGCAAGAAAAGCACATTTTTGGCTTTCTTATATTTGTGTGCTAATGCTAGAGTTTCAGTAAAGACAGATGTCAAGGCAGTTTAGCTTTGCTTAATGAGAGAATGGAACTTTAATTTGTCTGGTCCATCATCCTCTCTCCCCAAAACACACAGAGATAGGAACAACAGTAGCCATGATTAATCCTTGTTAAAAGAAAATGCCCTGCTTCTTAAACAGGTACTATAATTTATTAACATTATAAAACTGAAAATCTTCTCTGTTTGCTACCTGATTTTCCACATCATACCTGCTTCCTTACAAACTAAGGAGACTGTGCATTGCCAGTGATCCATGTCTGTTCAGTGGGTGGTGTCAGTCTACTAGTGCCTGGCATCTGAAATAAAGAAAATTGCCCTTCTCATTGCCTAAATTGCAGACTATAGTTTATTTCATTTCATTTTATTTATAACCCTTCACACTCTCCTATTCTGCTAGGTAACTACCAGCCCAGCCCCACACATTACCAAATTACTAATGACATTGGTAGCACACCCATTTTCTTTTGTCATTCCTTATAGATCTGAGCACCAGCATTTGTCCAGTCAGAAAGTGTCAATATGAAAAGAAAAGAACAGTGTCCTTTTTGTGCTGACTTTGCATTTCTGCACTTAGAAAACAGTCTGTATTTATTTTACGCATTTGCCTTTTTGCACTCCCAACATCATCTCCTAACTTTCCTTACTTATGTTTGCAATTTGTATTGTTAGAATCATTTTCCACTAGAAATTATAAACATATATTTACTCCTTTAAGCTGAACACAAACTGAAGACATAGCTTGCAAAGGATTTCAGTGGTATGGTGTTTGTTGGTTCAATTTTAGACAAGTATCATTGTGACTAATGAAGAATGAGCATTCCTTGGACATTTCTTGATATTTTGACCCCAGATGTGCAGCACAAGCTCTCATATTCCTGTTTTATGAATTACAGCATAGAAAAATGTGCCAATTATATTTCAGTGTTCTTGTATTTGTAGTAACTTCTTGGGTTATACTGTACATGTCTTAGGAAATTCTTGGTTCTATAATGATTCTGAGTAGTACACTGAGATTGGCTACCAGATAACGCATAAATGGTCAGCACCCTCCCCCAGGAGTTTATACTGGCAGATTGTTCAACCAGTGTCATTGAAAAGATGGCAGCTTATCTGCATCTGATTAGTGTAGAATTTCTTTCATTTTTTGTGAAGCCTTCAGAATATAATTAATTTTCCCAGAAGAGTATGGCAATTGTTTCTGTATCACAATAGCAAATAGCAACATTTCATTTTAAATAAGTTAACAATTATAACTATATATATATATATATATATATATATATATGTGTGTGCATACCATTAGCCAAAATATCTCATATGCATGCAAATACTAGAACTAACTGTCATTTCCTATTTCAAATTAGTCATTTGATTGATTTATAGCTTCTGTCTGTTGTTGAACTTTGGCCCATATGTTGGAGATATTCATTGAAGAAGATCAAATTCTTTAGAAAATACATTGCTAATTAAAGTGATGTCTTCAAAATGAGGAGATATTGAAAGTTTCCATTCTTTCATGATGGTCTGTCTGGCTACTGCTAATACCGTCCATAAAAGGTAGTACAGGTCTTTCTTTAAAAAAACTTGGAATTAGAGAATTAAAAAAAAATTAAAAGTAAAAATGTAACTGTCCATATAGCTCAAAGGAAAGTATTAATTGTATCCCAATGTAATGATAAACTTGAACAGTAGTACATAATGTTTTTCCAAACAGCTTTACATTTTCCATTACACCTCCAACAACCTCAATTACTAAGTTTATTATTTATTATTTTTGTGTGTAATTGAGATGTAGTAAAGGATTTGTGTAAACACTTCTAAGTAAACATTTTCCAAGAATGAACCACAGAAGTGACACCTATTGAGTTTAACATTACTAACTTGCCATCATAAGAAAAATTGTTGACTCTTTCTTTTAGAGTAAACATTTCCAAAGATTTTGTTTGATTTCTCCTTAAATTGTATTGGAATTTTACATAGATATGATACAAGAATATGATTTATTTTTAAAAATACATAGACAAAGGTAATTCTTTATGCTAGAATTATGGTTGTGACTTAAATATGACTTTTTTAATTATCAAAAGCAATGGATCTTAAAGCTTGAATTTGAATCTATTCACTTTGATGCAGATCAAACTCAGACTAAATTTTTAAAACAGAATTATTAAACCAACCGATAAAATCATTTGGTCTCCCTTCTTTGGAGTTCTATTTTATTAAAATTCATTAATAATCCTTTTGAAATTTTGAAAAGGAACTAATACATTACACCATTCTTTAATATGTATGTTAGATAAAATACATTATCTTGTGTGTCTCAATGTTAAATTAACATATGATGAGGACATAGGTGAATAAATGTTATATTGCATATCATTGCAAAAGGCATACCATAAATAATTCTCCTCTGTAATGCCCAAACAATGCAAACATTTAATTTGTTTAAATCAAATAAAGTTTGATGTAAAATGTTCCAGTTAGATAGATATTTTATCAAATATTTGTACTGGAACCTTCAAGGAAGCTGTTTTATCTATAGTTTCCAAATCTGGAAATTTTTAAACCTTCCTTATCCCAGTCTCTAATATGATTCTTATAAGCAATTCTTGTTTTTTTTTTCAGATGACTACAGGAACTTGTGTAGAATACTGTTATATATTTTAACTGGGATTTAGAAGGAGATACAGCATTAGTATGTATAGTATAAATAATTCTGTGTAGTAATATAATTTTAAAAAGTATGAGTCTTTCTTCAGGATTGTAGATCTGATTATTATTTCTACTAATGTATTATCTACATTTATACCTTTTAAGGATTTCCAGGATTTTCTTAAAATAATACCAAGGTATTCTTTTCCATGTGTGTTTTCCATGAATTTAGAAGAAGATAATTTTATTAAGTACCAAATGCTTTGTTTTATTGTTAAAATGAAGACCAGGATAATTTCCAAAGAATTTAATAATTTGTAATTAGTTCAGGAATATTTGTACTGAAGTGGGTGACAGAAAGCAACATTTCATCAGCAAACAGCATTTTCTTTGAATAATAATTAATTCCTGGTTAAAAAAAATTAAATTTTATTGTTAGATCTAATCATTTGAACTACTAAGAAAAATAAAATAGGGGGGAAGAGGACAATCTTGTTTTGTACCCTTTGTTATATCAAATGACTTAGAAAGAAATGAACCTAACCCTACAAAAAATATGCAAGACTTACAGTACACCAGAAATTGCACTCTATGCTATTATAGCTGACATTTGTATTATACAATCATCTGATATAATTCCTTATTGTAGTGTAGGCATATTAATTTCTCAATGTAAGCCCAGAAAGTGTTTGTATGGGGAAAATGGATAGAAAAAGAAGAGGTTAAAGATTATCTAGACATGAGAGAGAGCATAGATTATGAGATGGTGAAGGAAGAAGAAAAATTATGACCAGACACTATTAAAACTAGTTACCCTGGAATAACACAGGAGCAAAGCCAAGTTTCATTAAGATAATTTTTAAGAATCTTTTTGAATTGGTTGGTATTTGTGCTGGCTCTGATGCTGTGAGGTAGTAAATTCCATGTTGTTGCTATATGATGAGAAAATAGGGAGTCCCATGCCATATAAGTGGATTGGACACTTGTAGTAGAGATTTATTTGTTGACTGAAGACTTCGATTTGTGGTATGGGGCTGGAGAATATTTAGAAGAGCAGGTTTTCTTTTCAGGTTCATGTACTAGTTTGTGTGCTAAGGTTAATTGGTTATAGGACAGAATTTGTGGGAGTTCTAAACAGAAGTGTTTTTTTAAGGAGTGACAGTTGTGGGTATGATGTGGACAGTCGGTTGCAAATTTAGCTATTTTATTGTAACATATTTCAAGTTTAATTAAATCTGTCTTTTTAAGGCTGGTGTGAATTGGGGAAGCATACAGAAGTGTTGATAGAAGATGGGTTATAGCAGTGGCGACCTTAGAGGTGCTAGTTAGATACATTTTTATTTCTGTAAAGTGTACCCATTTGTTGTGAACTTTCTTAATTGTTTGTGCTTTATGTAGGTCAAATCTTAGGTTATCTATTATTAGTCCTAGTATTTTTGTTTGTGAATTGGCATTAAGTTTGGTATTATTCCTAGTTGTGATGTAGAAGGTGCTGGGGGAGAGGATCTTGTGGGGTGGAAGATCATGAGTTTTGTTGTATTGGGGTTGAGTATGAGCTCATGGTTAGTGAGCCATAGCTCGGTATCTGAGAATGATTTTTGGGTTATATCATGGAGGTGTTGCAGATTATTAGCGGTGCATATAAGTGTTGTGTCATCTGCATACTGGATAGTTGAAGGCAGTGGGGTAGCACTGTGGAGATTGTTTGTAAAAATATTGAAGTGTAGTGGCCCATGAATTGAGCCTTATGTTGAGTTGTTATTCTAATTGAGTTATCAGAGAATATTTTTCAGGATGGAGGAAGTATGGCGTGATATTGAATTAAATGTAAAGTATTAAAGAGCAAATGTATTACTTTCAATTGAAATAATTTCCCTAATTCTGAAATTTTACTATCTATTCCGGGTGCATTATTTGGTTTCAGATGTGATTTTTTTTATTCATTTCTAATAAAGTAATATCTTTTACAATTTCATTGTTCTTGGAATCTGATATTTTGGAAATACGCAGGTTGCTTAGATCTTTAGATTCCTGTATGTTATCAGCTGTAACAAACGTATTTAAATGATTCAGGCTTCTATAATATGATCTAAATTCAGAAAGAATTCCTAATTTAGATTTATTATCTTTGGCACTTATGATGTTACTAACATGCGATTTTCTAGAATTTATCTTAAAACTTCACATAATGATAAATATGCCATTATAAGTCATAGCATAAACAGAACTTTTTAACATTTTTCTAGTGCTATTGAAGATTTCTGCACCTATTAAACAGTGTATTTTTCACATCATTTGGTTTGTTCATTGGACTACTGGCTGGCTATTCCTTAGGATTTCTTTAATTTTTGGTTTATTGCTAATGGCATCCTTAGGTTGTTTTTTCGTTTGACTTTTGAAGATTTATTTGTTAGAGTACTCTGATAATGATTATTAACATCTTTTATTTGAGATAATAAGACTTATTCCCTTTTTGAAAATCTTTCTTAAATTTCTGGATTTCTCATTCAGTTTGGGTTAACTTTCTGTCCCACTGGCTTTTTTCTTTCTATACCATTACATAATTCTCCTGAATAAATAAGCTTTAAAAGAATCTGAGACGTTAATAGTTTTGCTTTTTCTTTTAAATTGGCATCCAAAAATATTGATTTTATTTGTAAACCAGGGATTAAAGTAATCAAGTTTAGTAATACAAGCAGGAATTCTGGAAGTATAAGCTGTGTCTGGAGCGTTTCTCCCCAGACCTCCGCTGAAAATTGGCTTCATTCCAAGTCGGACTTTCCCAGTTAAATGTTAAACAAATAAAATAAATAAATTAACCTTCAATTGTATAAAGAGGGCAATATAGCATGAAAATGTACGAGTTATTTTATAAGATAAATTTTTAAGTTAATTCTTCAGATGTAAAAATGTCATCAATCCTAGAATGCATGTCAAAACATAAGAGTAATGTGTGAAATTGAAATTAAATTAATTTGAGTCCATATTAGAGAAAAGGTTTCAAACTCATTTAAATTCCTTATCCAGTTTTTTCATTCTTTTGCAGAAGCAGATATTCTTGGATCTCTTATAGATTTCTCCATAATACAATTAAAGTCTCATCCTATGACAAGATTTCACTTCATATTGTCTAGAATATGATTTAAGTGAGCCTTTGCTTTTATTTATTGACATTTGTTGGCCGGGAAAGTCCACTGGGCCAAAAGTCCAATTTTCAGTGGAGACCCGGGGACAAACGCTCCCACAATTATAAGCAATATTAAATTTTGGTTTATAAATTACAAATTGTATCAGTGTTCCAAAGAAAATGTAAGAAATACTAAGCTCCAACAGTTGCAGACATTTTTAAATTTCAGATCAGACATGACTAAATTGCAGCAGAGTCACAAATGAAGAAAACATAGAAATAAGGCTGACATGCACGAAGTAGAAATTATAAATCAGTATGCATTGGTCTAAGAAAATTATGTTCAAACATTACATGAAATATTTTATAGATAGTATAAGTTAAGTTAAATAGTAATAGAGGCTTTCTTAGCCCCCATACCTGGAAACCAGTATAAATTAACAAGACCCTATACTGTTTCATTAAATGTGATTACTGTCATATTAAATAAACCATACTTATCTTCTTTTTCAATAGTATTTTTGGTAAAATTACATTTTTTACCCAAAGAATCAGAGTTCCTCTTCTTTTCCTTCTGTAGGAGGGCTGTGATAAGATTTTGCAGTATGGAAATTTGAATTTATTTTTATCTTCAGTTCTTCTAGGGGTTTCTTGAAGAAATACTAACTGTGCTTGGTTAACAAATAAATAATTGAGTAGATTTGATTTTTTAGTTTGATTATTTAGCCCATTAACATGTAATGACAGAAAGTTCAAGTCCATACTTATTTACAAGAAGAGTTATAAGTCAATTAATATTAAAGTACTTTAATATATACCAATAAATTAATCTTTTCTAAAAACCCCAAAGGTATCTAGCTGCAGAATAATAGTAGTTTGGAAACAATGTTTTTTTATTTTAAATCGTGTAATTGTATGAATATATTTTTTTCTCAAAAAGATAGAAGATAAAAACAATGAAATACCAAAAACATGAGCCAATGAAAAGTAAACAGACTGTCTATGGAAACCTCTAAGGTTCCTAGTTCAACCAGAAAAAAATGATTAAATTGCAATTACAATCTTGGTAAGATAACTTAAGAAGATGTAACTAATGAAAGATACTACACTCATTTTAGAGTGAAGTTCTGGATTTGAAAAGTTAGGTAGAGAATAAGTTATGGCCTTAATTTTCATTCAGATTTATATTACCTACTGTTCATGTGCCAAGAATTCTATTTCTTTATAAAACTCAAAATGGATGTTATGAAATTTAATAGTTAATAGCCATTTAAAATATGATGATTTAAGACTCCTATAAAACATGTAGACAACTGCATGAATATGTATATAAATGCATATTATTAAGCAGATAATAAAATTATCAGGTCAAGTTAATACATTTTATTTTATTTATTTAACATTTCTTTACCATGAAAGTCCGACTTGGAACAAAGCCAATTTTCAGAGGAGGCCTGGGGAGAAACGCTCCAGATGCATGCCTTTATAATGTGGGAGGAAACTGGAGCACCCAGAGGAAACCCACACGAACACAGGGAGAACATGCAAGACTCCACACAGAAGGCACCCCAGCCGAGAATCAAACCAGAGAACCTCTTGCTGTGAGGTGACAATGCTACCACTGCACCATATAACAGACTAATACACTTTGCAGTGACATTTATTCTTATAACACAACCTAATAAAGTATTACCTGTCTTGAAGTTCAGTTTTCCTCATTTTCTTTCTTTTTCTTTTGATATCCCACTTTTCTGTCTTTTACTTTAATATTTATTTCAATAAAAAAAATTCCAAATATAAAACATGACTTGAAAGATGTGTACAATTTCCTAACATTTAATACCTTGATTAGATATATATTAAAAGTGTTGATGTCAATGAATCAATCAAAATTCTAATTACTATTTTAAACTACTACATACAATCATTGATTCGTATAAATAAGTAAAAGTATAAACTAAAAAATTGCACTTAGCCTGACAGACCAGGATTTTTCAAGACGTATCAATAAGCAATTTAAATATTATAACCTACCTGTGGGATCGCTCTTCAGGCTTGGGATTTTGCAATCCACCATCATCTGATTCTTCAGGTGGTTTACATCCCTTCAAAAGACAATCCAGTGGCATTCCTCATGAATGGATGTTTCAAAGGGGGATTTTGGACATTGTATGTCAGTGGGGTACTCCTCAAGTAGATCTTTTTCCCACCCCTCTGAACAGGCAACTTCCCTAGTTCTGTTCCAGAATACCAAGTCCTTTGGCTTGGAAAGTGGATACCATGCCTTTTTCTTGGAAGGGGATGTTTCTGTATGCCTATCCTCCTCTTCCTCTTATTTCCCAGGGTCTTGGACAAAATCATGTGGGGTACACCCAAAATCTTGCTGGTGACTCCCTTTTGGCCCTGACAGTACTGTTTTCCCCTTCTTTTTCACCTGGGCAGGAGCAGTTATCACAAGTTACCTCATATAATGGATCTTCTCAAACAAAACAAGGGATCTCTTTGGGTTATAAGGTTTTAATTTCCATCAGGCAGCAATTTGCTGATGACATGCTTCCAGTTTTGCAGGAAGCCAGATAATCCATGACTGGAAAATCCTGTGTGGCTAAATGGAAGAGATTTCCTATTTCATGTCTCAAGCATGGCCTGGACTCTTTTTCTGCCAGGGTTCATATGATCCTTTCTTATTTGTGGAAATTGCTCAATGCTGTTTAGGCATGTTCCTCTGTTAAAGTTCATTTGTCAACCATTTCTGCCCATCTGCCTCTGAGTCTACCTTTGGCTTCTAGTTTTGAAGTCAAACAGTTCCTAAATGACATCCTTCATATCAGGTCTTCAAGAAAGCATATTCTCCTTCTTGGGAACTTAATTTCGTTGTTGAAAAATTGACTCATTCCCCTTTTGAGTCTACCTTTTTTCCTTCCCTGCAGCACTGCATTTGGAAGGCTGTATTGTTGGTGGCTTTTACCTCTGCCAAAAAGGTCTGTGAACTTCAGGCACTCATGGTGGTTCCTTCTTTTTTTGTTTTGTTTTTTTTCACAAGGACAGGGTATGTACCAGTCCTTCTTTTATGCCCAAGGTGGTTAATGATTTGTCCTTGAATCAGTCACTTCATCTTCCCTCCTTTTTTTCCTTCTGTACAGACTTCTACTGAAAGGGTACTTGGATTTACACAGACAGCTAAGATATAATGTGGATTAGACAAAACACATAAGAAAATCTGAGCAGGTTTTTGTTTCCCTTCATGCCAGGAAATTGGGTTTGGCAGTGTTTAAGTAAACCATTTCCTCCTGGATTTCTAAGGCCATCTCTTTTTGTTATTCTTTTCATGCCAAGCAGTTTTTCTCTTCTGTTCATGCTCATTCTACCAGGGTAGTGGCCTTTTCTAGTGCATTCTTCAAGGGCCTGGATACTAGACCCATCTTGGAAGCTGCTACTTGGTCTTCTGTTAACACTTTTACCAAACATTACAAGTTGGGTGTCATTTCCAGAGCCAGGGCAGTTTTTACCCGGGCCATCCTTCATTGGTTTGTGGAGGACTCTTTTGCCTTCCTCCTTCCACACTTTCCAGTATGTTTTGTATTGTACCAAGAGTAAACAATACTGAAACCGTGATAAGGATGGACATAGTACTATTGTGTAAGATCTTACCGTAACAGTAGATGTCTTCTTCTTACTGTTACCATATTCTGTCCCTCCTTCTTGCCCCCTTTTATTTCTTGTTGCAATACCTCTGGCTGAGGGGTCATTTTTCCATCTTTATCTTCTTCATCTTCTTTCCTTCCTGGAAGGGCATGTTTTTGCTTTCTTTGGGGTTGCTCTAATTCTCCTGGGGCATTTCAGTTCTGAAGAGTAGTTGTCCGTACATCACATATGTACCATATGCCTTGCACGCAGGACATAAGTCTGTTGTACAATGCCTGGGAGAAGTAAAAGGCTTTGGTATGCTGGCTTGATGTTAGTCTATCCTCAGCAAGATATCCCTAAGTGTAAGGAATACTGCAGCAGTGAGAAGAAGGATATTTACTGTTATGGTAAGATCTTACACAACTGTACTTTCTTTAGCATCTCAGTTTGCTTGAAGCTATTTTCTTGAGGTTTATGAAGTTTAGTTTGAAAATTATTCATTTTAAAGGGTGATGTTTGTAGATAGCTTGGGATTTGCTGGAATTCTTTTTTGTGGTCATTTCTCCCACTAAATCCAAATGCTGTATATAAGAGAAGATTTTGACAGGACATTTTCTTCTTTCGACATATATTTTATAACCAAAACTTAAAATAATACTTCAACACAAGAATGATCAAAATTTAGGTTCTAATTTAAATATCTTCTCTAAATTTTAGATTAATGACCCCAGAGCTTACTAAAGAAGCTGTTACACTACCACCATCTTGGCTCTGCCCGCCACTGTATCACATTTTTAGCATTACTGTGGGGTGGAGAGGAAAGGCTAAAGATGATGAATGCCTGAACAAACTAAGAGTCCAGTGCCTCATTAAGAAGAACTTTTATCATAAAAGTTTAAGGGCTAGGCAATTGATCCTTTATTCCTGCAACATCTATTCTAGCAGCTATGCTGTTTTGAAATAAGCTCTGTGGGATCTAATGTTTTCTGTATCAGACACCATTTCTCTGTGTTTTTAAGATATTTGAAAGTTTTAGTCTTGGTCTAAGTACTGTGTATGTAAGAGTTCAGGCCACTCCTCTATCGTAAGCTGAAATAGCCTGATGTAGGCAGTACTAACTTTGCTAGTTGAAAGTCCAAGTTGTATGACTTGTCAAGCCCTTTGGAGAAGTTGTTTTCATCAACCATGATAAACACATACTCAAGTTTTAAAATGTACCGAATAAGATTTTACAGGGTCAAGGAACCCAAACGTCATATCTAGTTTAGATTGACTTAATGACAGCAATGAAGAGAAACAATGCAGTTTTTTAATGTATACTTTCCCATTCCTTATGTTGTGTTGGGGTAACACTTTCTGTTTCACATGTTATAGCTTATGTAAAACTAGGGTCTATATTAGATCAACGAAAACGTAAATGCTCGAATCTGTAAAGTCGACCTTTATAGATCGAATATTTATGTGTTCAAAAACCTTTAAAAAAAACAAAACAAAAAAAAAAAACCTAAGTAATAAAAACAAAAAACAAAGGGTGTAAGCAGGGGGCAAGCCACCCTGCACCCCCCACCCCCCTACTTAAATATACCAAATCCAGGATCTTGCTACAGTGTAGTGAAGGGGAAATTTCCCATTTCCGCACTGAAGTGCACTGATGTATGATCTCGGAGTTGGTATATTTTAGTAACGGGGGTGTGGGGGGTGTAGGGGGCCTTGCCCCACTGCTAAAACCCTTTTTTTTATTTTTGTTTTGTTTATTTTGTTTTTATTACATTTTCGAACATTTACATGTTTGCTCTCTAAAGGTCGACCTTTAGAGAGTCAAACATTTAAACGTTCATTGATGTAATATAGACCCTAAAACTAGTATACAGAGTCCAAGAAGTGTGTGTGCAGTACATCAGATTTCATGTGACCAACCTAGGTTACATGGATTTAAAATGAGTGAAGGAATTATATGTGGACATTATAATATAATACCACATTTATGGAAAGAGAAAATAAGCATGGATTGGTGTTGCTGCCTCACTGTCCATGAGTGGCTCTTACAATGCTGTTCTCCAGCATACTTCCGATCCTGCAAGCGGGGGCAAATCCTACTTTCCCTATGTATATTGTCCTATAGCTCTTATTGCTGAGTCAAGCAATATTTTGTGATGAGATGCAATTTGATGATATGTATTCCAGTAAAAAAGGTGACAGTGGAAAACAAACACACACACTTATACCATCAGTGTAAAGTTACATTGAAGTTTAGTATAGCAATTACAAACCATCAAAATACTGAAATACATTGAGCATACATAGCATTTTTAGGGGGAACCTTCCTGTACCTGTCTCACTCCCCCACATTTTTAAATATAGATGAAACAATAGTGAGGATAAGCCAAAATTTACAATGTTAGTCATTTTTGCTGTGCAATATTACATTGTTCCACTGAAAGGAGTCATTGAAATTATTTTCCTGACTAAATGAGCTGTGATATAATGTAAACTGACAAACTAAATGGCTCCCTCTACCTGATGGTACATAGACAAAGTGTCCATTTGTACCATTGGTAACTTAAGCTTAACACATGGACTTGATCTACCAGTAGGGCAGACATGGAGGGGGGTGGTAGAATGATGGAGCTGATTGCCACCTCTGCTAGCTTGGAGTAGGGTTTGAGATGCTCAATGTGCAACCTTTGGTGGAAATCAGAAGTCTCACAGGTTGTCTAGCCACTTAACAAGCAGTGGCAAAAATGTTGCTAATGTCATTGCACTAGCTACTGTCTAAATTATGGAGTTTGACCTACTACCATAAAGTCAAGAGCACTAAAATTCTGTGGAGCAGAGATTGGAAGTATCAACAGCATTCCAGGATGAAGTCAAGAACAGTAGCATTCTGTGGAGTGGGGACTGGAAATGTCAACAGTATTCTGGGCTGAACTCAGAAACACTAACATTCTGTGGAGCAAGGTTTAGATGAATTAAAAGCATTCTGCATTGAAGTCAAACATGCTAGAATTCTGTGGAGTGGGAACTGGAAATATCAACAGTATTCCAGGTCTAGCTTGAAGGAGGAAAATGGAGTCTTTTTTTAGCATCCAGCTTTGACTTTCTTGGATCGTCTTTGGTGGGGGTAGGGATCGATCATCATAGTTATCTATTCACTTGGGTTATAGTTCCATAGAGATGCTTCTGAGGAGTGCGGTGATGATGCCGTGGATGGAAGGAATAATGATGCCATGGATGGGGAGGGTGACAATGCCATGGAGAGGGTAATAAGGCCATGTATAGAGGGGTGATGACGCCATGGACAGAGATGGGAATGATGCCATATATAGAGAGGATGGTGTGCAGTCCTGTAATTTGGTACCAGGAGCTACCTTTGTAATTTGGTACCAGGAGCTACCTTTGTAATTTGGTACCAGGAGCTACCTTTGCATATTTTTCAGCTTGGCAACCATAATGCAGTGTGACTGGAACTTCTGTCCTAAATCTCTAAACAAGGCAACAGAGCAAGTAGTTTGCTCACTTACTGTCCTAGCCCTTCTCATTTAGTTTTCCTCCTTAATTACAGCACTGCAAACAAAGCGACTGTACAGATTGTCACAATGTCATCCCCTGGATGCTTTGGCACATTTTATTTATTTATTTATTCATTCATTCAAGTGAATACACACACACACACACACACACACGCACACACATGCACGCACACACACACACACACACACACACACACACACACACACACACACACACACACACACACACACACACAATGTGAAGTTAAGGATTTTTTGTTGGCATTCTTTCTAGTCACACTGTAAATTTTAGGAATGGTAAACTTTACCATTTTTAATGTGAATGAAGTGAAGTATTGTCTCATAATTAAATACATTACAGCATGCATTATGAGATAGTTTTACCAACCCACCCACATGCTCCCTCAGCTTTACATACTCTTTGCATTTTTAAGTCGAACGTTTGTTTGCAAGCTTTTCATATAGTTTCACTTCTCCATTTTTCTGTGTCACATAGCAATCCAGTTACTTCAGTCATGAATTAAGAAGTGAAAATGATGACACTCACATAACTGTGTGTGCTTTTGTGTACATTTGTTATGAAAGTAGCTCCAGTTCTGGAGAAGAATGTAAAGCATTCTTTGTTTTTTTATACTTTTTTTAACCTTGCTTTCACAATCTCAGCAATATTTGTAGTGTGTGGCACATTAGGCTTTATTACTTTTAATATTTTTGTCTATCTCCAGCTTATTAGAATAGTCCTTTTTGTAGTATATCCGTGCATTCTACAATACTGTGACTTTGATGTCTTCCTTATCACTGTATCAGGGGGAGACTTGCAGACTCAAACTCTACAAATGTTGTGTGATGATCCTGGGAAAGATAATGATCCATTGTTTTTCTGTTCCACACTCAAATTCTCATTAAATATAATTACATTTGAGTTCTTTACTGCTTGAAATTTGAGTTTGATTTAAAAACATATATAAGAAGAAGCAAGAGCCCTAACTCTTGCTAAATGTAATCATGACACGGCAGTTGTGCACACAGGAATGAACTACAGGAGACATAAAACCCTGACAGATGTGCAGAGAGACTTGTCAGAATTTTCCATGCGTTTTAGACAGTAATGCTGAGTGGAATTATTCCGTCACCTTGAATGACATCAAGATACAAAAGAAAGATAATTGGCTTCAATAATTGGTTAAATAGCTGGTGTGATTGTAAAAGGATCCCGTATGTGGCATGCAAAGTGATAGTCAACGGTTCAGCTATCAACTGTCCAGATTTTCACAGAATGTTCAGATTTTTGCCTCACAGTTTTGGTCTATTCCTCATAAAATTTGTTGTTTTCTGAAAAATCATTGATGATCAAAGTCAGCAAATAATGACAGACATTTGCGATCAGACCTCATATCCTACCGAAAATGTATTCCAAAGCAAAACATAGTATTTTATCAACTTTCTAAGTTTATAAGTGCAGTGATTAAAATCTATCCCTATTTTTGGGCCTTTGTCCCCCCATTATTTTTGCCTTTATCCAGGTTTCATGTGCCAGGAGGTTGAGGGGTATTCCTGCATCTGTCATTCCAAGGCTTCTGCATACTGGCTAAAGCCTCTGCTGGTCCCTGGTGCCTTTTAATAGGCAGCATCCAGTTGATAGACTTTCCAACATAACTAATGTATC
This sequence comes from Protopterus annectens, assembly GCF_019279795.1. NCBI lineage: Eukaryota > Metazoa > Chordata > Ceratodontiformes > Protopteridae > Protopterus > Protopterus annectens. The sequence continues at coordinate 194,059,556 of NC_056737.1, forward strand.
ATTTCCAAAACTGGATCACATTATTTATTTAAATTTGGCTACTGGGATAGAACACTGATAAAACAGTAATCAACTGCAGGCTCAGCCTCAATGCCAGAAGTTTAAACAATAAATTGTTTGATCTTGAAGCACTCCTGCATTTGGAAGGCATCCATGTCTGCAGAGTTACTGAGATTTGGTTTAAATGTAAAGAGAGCACTCCCTCTGTACTGGGAATTTGCACTTCTCATGCCTTCACACCAGTGGTAACTGTAGTAAAGTGTCCAGCTTCAATGGCACTGTGTTTAAGCAAAAGGTTCTCTAGTTCAGTTTTTGGCTGAGTTGCCTTCTGTGTGGAGTATACATGCCCTCTCTGTATTTGTGTGGGTTTCCTTTGGGTGCTCCAGTTTCCTCCCATATTTCCAAGACATTCAAAAGGTGGAGTAGACGCTCTTAAATGGCCATATGTATAACTGCATGTGTGTCTGTGTGTGGTATGGAAAGATAACTATGACAGGGCTAGCCACCTAGTGGTGTGAATCTTGGTTGTAGATTATGGTCACTGTTGGTGTGATATCCCAACCACATGTGCAAAAATGGGAAAAGGAGGTTATGGATGTATGGATGGTTATTACCTCCAGGCATATCCTTAGGGACCCACAAAGTAAACACATTAAACTATACATCACTCTAGATAGGATTAATTATTGACTAATAGTTTATTACAGAACACCTTTGTCCCCTAATGAGAACATATTATTCTTTAGTGTTCTAATTGATCTCCTTATTAGCAAAAACTCCATTATTTTGGGTGACTTTAACTACCCTTTAGTAAACTGGAACACTTATACCTCCAATGTAGGATATGCTCAAAATTCCTAGCCTTAATAAAAAAAATCTTGAGAAATTTGTAAATAAACCTACTAGAGGGCATATCATTCTTGGCATGATTCTTACAAATATGGCTGCCTCTTGTACCAATGAAGTCAGACCACAATCTTGTAACCTTCTCCTTTAAACTCCAAAAAACCTCTATAGCAAACCCTAATGAATTTAAGGACTACAATCAATCTTCTCTATAGAAGTATCACAATTCACTTACATCTACACCTCTCCATATCTTAATACTGCAGCATGTTTCACTAAGAATTTCTGTACTCTTTTAGAAAAATGCATAGAAAATCTATCTATACTTGAACTGTGTATCATTAGAGATTTAAAAATAAACTGCCCTGGTATTCCACTGCCATAAATAAACTCTACAATAAAATAAATTAACTCCTTATATTATGTAGCAGATAATAAACCCTTCCTCTCAAAGATAATATCAGAAGCATTCAGAAAAAAAAGTGAACACTTTCAGGACCACTAAAGGAGCACATGAACTTAGGCTGGCCTCTGAAGCCAACAGTAATAACAAATCCTTCTTCAGCTGTTATAAAACTAAAAAAAAAAACAATACCCTACATTATTTTGAACCTATTCATAATGATTTCTCTTATTCTGACCAAACAGACATTGCCAATATTCTTCAAACAAATTGCTAGTGTCACCCACAAACCTAGCCAAAGCTCTGAAATACCAGAATTTCTTACTCCCTCAATCATCCCTAAAGATCATTTACTGAAAGTGCTAACTAATACCAAAAATACTTTCTTTATGGGACCTGACAATGTACCTGGTTGCTTAGTTAGTAGTATTAAACATGTCCTTGCAGACACACTTCTTAAACTGTTCAATCTAAGTTTAGCTACTGGTTTTGTCCCTGATGAGTGGTGTACTACAGTGGTAATCCTGTGTATTGAATGTGGTACACTTATTTGAATGGTTTATGGAGACTGTAGACAGATATATATATATATATATATATATATATATATATATATATATATATATATATATATATATATATATATATATGGCACATTTTGGTCTGGCCAAGGACTTCAGCACCATTCCCCATACCAGTATTATACAGAAGCTAAATGTTTTTAAATCAGATGTATATCACATAATCGAAATCCCAAAATATCGAACACCATAAGCTCAAACTTGGAATGTCGAAATGTGATATAATCGAAAGCTCAGAACAGCAAATTTTTCCCAGGGAAATAATTTGCTGTTCCGAGAAGCACACACACAACACAAGCACACCAAAAAAAAGTAATCCACACATATACACTTAAAATCCTACTAATAACCCTACACTAAACTGTACATACACTACTATCTATCCACTTACCTTAACCCTAACCCTAGGGTCCGTAACTATCGCACACTCACCTTACCCACTTCCTAACCTTAAGGTCCATAACTATTGCACATTCACCTTACCCGCTCCCTAACCCTAAGGTCCCTAACTATCGCGCGCTCACCTTACCTGCTTCCCAACCCTAAGGCCCCTAACTATCACACACTCACCTTACCCGCTCCCTAACCCTAAGGTCCTTAACTATCCCATTCCTACACTCACCTTAACCCAGTCCATTCGCACACTTACCTTAACCCGGTCCATAACCTTTGCACTGTTGAATACTGTGCAAACACATATGCTAATGCAGAGTGGCCAACTATAAAGTTTCCAAGTGAGGGTTTTCGCTGTTGTAACATTTTAGCGTTATTAGATTTCAACGTTATAGATTCAATGTTATTGCATTCGATGATATAACATTTCAGTGTTATGATATAGACTCTTTAATTTAGTTCATATGCAGTAAGATGGATAGCAAACTGTACTGAAAGAACCCACAGAATGAAAGTTGCAATTGCGTCATCAGAAAGTATGAATGTGACTAGTGGTAGCCCCCAAGTGTTAGGGATATTTACTTTTCAGCATTTCTTTCACAATTCTCCAGCCAGAGAGCCAAGATGTCTGGCTAACAAAGTTTGCAGATGACTGCAAACTGGGGGTTGTTGTTGAGTAACGCTGAAACCTCCAGAATAAGCTCTCCCTAGTAATCTTTTGTTGTACTAAAAAATGATCTCAAACTAAATGCTAAAAAGTTTTATCATCACTTTTGGTAGCCAGACTGTCCCTTCAGTGCACTATAGAGATGATACACTACTACAAAACAAAAATGTAGTCAGGGACCTAGGAACTTGAGTTTATAACTAACTCTTGTTTGATCATCATGTGACAATGGTATTCAAGTAATCCTTTAATTTAGCCCATATAATTGCCAAAGGAATATCATCAAGTTCTAAATAGGTAATCAGTCGCTTATACTCAGTGTTGATCAGGCCAGAAATCAAGTATTATGCCCCCCCTTCTGATCATTGTACTAAACATATCAAATAATTAGGAAGACCCCAAAGGTTCCTAACCAGAAATAGAATACAGGTCTAAAGTCCCTAAGCTACCAAGAGAAGCTAGAATCTCTTTACCTTTATTCAGTGTCTTCAGACTGTTGAGGGGAAATTTTTGACTCACCACACCATTGCTGACCCAGTTATTTACGACCTCCTGTATCTCAAGAAGTCCAATATTTCCACCAGTATTAGAACCAGGGATATATTTTTTTCACCTACAGATAAATGAAACACAGTAGAGGGATGAGTTTATAACCTAATATCTTCTAACTCCCTAGAGTTAACTTCCACTGCATGTTCTTAGGTTCATAGGTATGTACTAGGCTATTAGCCCTAGGGCCTATATAAGCCTAGCCAAAAAGGTACCCTGGCTTTCAACGCCCAAGAAAATTATTTTCCTGTGCCCCTGTTGAGCAGAGCCACAGAAGTGATCCCTGGGGTGAATTTCCTATCTCCAATCCAGTCATCAAGATTTTTCTTAGAGTGCTAATGAGGAGCTTTGTTTGATATAGATAGGTAGTTTGTTCCAGAGTATGGGAAGTCTCTGGGACAGGAATCTATCCCTTCAGCATGTTCTGTTTATTGTGGTGACCAGGTTTAGGTCCCTCGAGCGGTAGCTCGAAGGGATTGGGATTTCTTTAAATGGAGCATATCCAACAGCTCTGGGTTTGAAATAGCTTTGTATGTTAGGCAGATGAAATAAAGCTGGCGTTTTTTGAGCCAGTCTGCATAGGGCATCTGTATAAGGCCAGTAATCCTCTTTGTGAGGTATTTCTGCAGCCTTTCCAGTTGCAGATATCTTGTGAGGTACATAACAAAAGGGGTGTTGTACTCTATAATGGGTCTAATGAGTGACGAGTAGAGGGGAACTCTTTTTTCCTGGATGAGAAACCTTTTGTGATGAAATGTGCCATGTAGAAGGATTTCCTGACTACTGTGGCGATGTGATTGTCAAAGGAGAGACTACTGTCCACCTGTGTCCCAAGGTCTTTTATCACACTTTTGGTGTTAAGTAGACTACTGCCTATGTGGTAGTTCATGGGTACAGAGTTTTTACCAAAAGGGACGACAATGCACTTTTTGACATTGAACTTGAGGCCATGGCTTTGACACCAGGCATCTGTCTCAGTGATGCCCTTTTGTAGGATGTCCACATCGTTAGGAGTTTCTGTTATGGCTCCTGGTTTGCAGTCATCAGCGAACATCATTAGCCAAAAACCTTCTGTGTTAGCCTGTACTTCAGAGAAGTAGATAGCAAACAGGAGAGGACCCAGGACTGAACCCTGTGGTACTCCACTTGTTACTGGTCTGAAGTCAGATTTGGAGTCTGCTTTCACAGTGTGGGTTCTGTCAAGTGAGCCAGTTGGCAACCCATCTCATGACACAGGGATTTATACCTAGTTTAGTGAGTTTATCTATAATTCTAGAGTGGGAAATGGTGTTGAAAGCCTTGGCGAGATCTAGATAGGCTGTGTGAACCACCTTACCCTCATCTACAGCTTTGGTGACTGCTTCAAAGAAGTCTATCAAGTTTAGGAGACATGATCTGCCTTTTACAAACCTGAACTGGGTGGGGTCCAGAGTTTAGAGATTACCAATGTCATTGTTTATAAGTTCCATGATGATACGTTCCATAGCCTTGCCGACCAGGCTCGTCAGGCTAATGAGGCGATAGTTCCAGGGGTCTGTGGTGGCTCCTCCTTTGTGGAGTGGGATAACCATCACTGTGCACCATTCAGTGGGCACAAAGCCTGAGGTGAGGCTATGATTGAACATGGTACTTAGGTGGGGTGCCAGTTCATTCTGTAGTTCGTGCAGAACGCAGCCTGGGATGTTGTCAGGTCCCATGGATGCTGTGTTCTTGGCTTTGGAGAGTGCGGTTTTTACCTCTGCAAACGTGATTACAGGAACTTTGCATTCTTTTGGTATAGAGATGAGCCCTTTAGGTGGTGAGAGGGGGGGTAAGGTTAGCACTGAACCTATCTGCCAAGATGTTGGCAATATCAGTTGGTTCTGTATATTTAGTGCCATTGTGCTGTAACTCTGAGCAGATCTGAGTGTTACCATTGAGGTTCTTGACATAGCTATAGAATGCTTTGTGGTTGTCTTTAGAATCAGTGGCAATTTTGTTTTCATAACTAGCTTTGGAGGATTTTATGAGGGATCTCAGCTTCTTACTGAGGCTGACCAGGGAGTTTCTACAATCAATGGATTTTACTCTTTTTGCAACAGTTTCTTTCTTCTGTTGTAGAGTTTGTTTATGGCAGGGGACCACCAGATTGGCTTCCTTTTTTGGAGGATAGCATCTTGGTTCTGTTAGGGATTGCATGATCCATGCACTTGTGTAATTGCTTATTAAGTGCATCTGTGTAGGATTCAGCACTCATACTTCTATTGTCTATCTGCATGGGTGTTGTAAAGTTTGCCACTTCTGTCTTAAGAAGCATGATGTTGGCTTTGGTTTCCTAATGGGGCGTGGGGGCGGAACGAGGAGTGGGAATCCTGGGGCATGGTGGGGGATCTATAGCAAGCTACAATTTGGATTGCAGTCTTGCCAAGAGTTAGTTGCACTTGGATAATCTCGGATGCATTATGCTGAGCAACTAGCCTGGAGGTGTGGATATCCTTAATGAATATGGACACTTCTCTGCCTTTAGTGTTTCGGTCCAGGTTAGGTGGCCGAAAGGTGTGGCATGAATTATAGCCTGGTAATACAGGGATGCTCTCTGGAGCCTTGAACCAGGTCTCGTCACTGCACAGATGTCGATGTTTTCCATTTTAAGGAGTGCCTCGAGTGACTGCATTTTGAAGTTTAGAATTCTAGCATTGAGTAGCATTACTCAGATTTTGCTTGCTTGTACCTGTTATGGTGGTGAATTTGTCATTTGAATCTTGCCTAAGAAAGGCATTATAGGGGTGGCAAAAGCCTTAGCCAGTGTCCGGAATCCCAAGGGTGACAGGTGGAGGCCATCTCTGGCAAAGCATCATGGTCTGTTGATCATGTCATCCCAGGCAGACAGATACTGGATCCCCTTAGAATGACACCAGAAGCTTAGCCAATTGTTGAAGTCAATCATTTTGTCCTTGTACTGTAGTATCATTCTGGGTAATGGTAGGATGCTACTCAGGGCTAGGGTCATACCTGCCTAGGCTACAAGATTGGACAGCTCCTCCATGTCTCTTTTCATGTAGTCCAGGGAGGTATGTCTCAAGTCATTCACACCAACATGGGCAATGACAGAGTCATATTTGTACTTGTTGTGGAGTGACCTGAGTGCGTGTGTTATGTGGTGGATCCTTGCACCTGACAGGCAGCTGATGGCAACTTTCTCCTTGTTTAGCCTGGTGAGTGGAACATCAGTGTGCCTGACTATAGAGTCACCTATGACTATAGTGTTGGTTACGTTGTTATGCCTTATGGGCTGTGGTTGAGTGGCACACTGAGTTTGTGGGTATGTGTCATTTGGGTTGTGTTGGGAGGTGGAGTTTGCTTGCATTTCAGCTTTGGAGGTCCCTGTTGCTTGGGCAGATTTTTATTGAGAGCCTCTGCGAATGTAGGTGTGTGTTTTGTGTTTCTATATGTGTGTTTTGGTGGTGTAGGTTTTGAGGGACTATGTGATGAGTGTGGTGTGGTGTAAGTGTTTACCTTCTCCTCTTGACTGTCTAGTCCAGTCTTGTGTGAAGAGAGCTTTGCTTCCAGTTTGGCTATATAAGTGCAACTCTCACAGGTTGTAGTGTTGGGTGGTAGGAGGAGAGGGTTGTCTGTGTACATGAGGCAATTGCTGCATTGCCCCAAGATTCCCAGATCATCAGGTAGACAGGAGAAAACACCGGGAGCTGACCCTTAGACATGCCTTGGATAGGTGCTTATTTATTAAGTACTGAAAACTGTTTTCCTCCAGACAAGTGAGGAAAGTTGAGTGCTGTAGTAATTTGTAGCTTATTTAGTGCTTACAACAAATTTTGAACAAATGCTGAGCTCAAAGAAACAGATTTGATTGCTAAAACTAAAAAACTGCCTAGTTCTAAGGGAAAATTCAAACAGCAGACTTTATGGCGCCAGGAATAGTTTAACCCTAGCTAAGCGGCGATGCATAAAGTGTTTTTTTTTTTTTTTTTTTTTTTAAGTAGTGCTACTCACTATCTTTCTTTAACCATAAGCTAGATGACCAGATGTTTACCACCAATTTAATTAGGGATTGACTGGTATGGTCTATCTGGAGAAGGAAGGTGCTGTCTGAGGGAGGGTACTGGCAAGACAAAAATGGTCACAAGACTTGGCGATTATGGAATGTCTGCAATCTTTGAATCTAAAGGCATATGCTTTTCTCCAGTATAGATTTAAATGTCAGTAGACAACTTAATCAGTTAAAAGTGAAAATTTCTAATGCATTTTCTTTTTGTTTTGCAATTAATCTGAAGACATTTCTCAACTCACAGAAGCTAATCTTTATTTGAAAATTAGATTATTTTTGTTTTTGTTTAACTCACTGTTTAAACAGACAGTACCACATCACTGCCTTCAGATACAGGATCACTCTCATTCCAGCATGTCCCTTCTCTGAATCCTAGACTTCCAGTATGCTGTACATATACAATATGTGCAAATGGTGTTTCTGTACAAATGTCTGTGTTTCTGGGAATAGAACTAAAGTCAGTTAAAATTGTGTTCTATATAATTTTCTTTGCTGAGTAAAATGAGTGCTGCAATATGTGAATACAGCACAAAGCTTGCCCAGCACTGCTCGGCCCATACCCGAATGCAACTGTTTCATTTTGTGTTCTTTTTTAAGTAACACCAAACATCCTTTACTCATGAGAGCCCATTTCGACCAACTCAACACACCATGAATAATTTGTTGAGGCAATTTTGAATTTGCTCAATATGTGATTTTCTGTTCTTATGTTAGTCACTTGAGATGTGAAGCCTGTCTTTCTTCGTGCGGACCTTTTTCTGCAACTCTGTACAATGTCTACTTATTATAGCCTGTTAAAAATCAGACTGTACTGTAAAAGCAACAGTGTATCGTATTAAAACTAGACAGTACTGTAAGTGAACTGAGTATTCCATTAAAATCGTACAGTACTGTAACGAAAACAGAGTATCCCATTAAAACCAGACAGTACTATAAAAGAAACAGAGTATCTCATTAAAATCAAACAGTACTGTAAAAGAAACAGAATATCCCACTAAAAATCGAACAGTAATGTAAAAGCAACAGAGTATCCCTGACCTCTGATGAGCAGCATGCCAATGAGTCCCTTCAGCTGGGGAGTTTGATGACATTGATGACAGCCCATCTGTTCCTGTTTTTCATATATTTGCTGTATTCCTTATATCTGTTTACATGCTTGACTGCTTTCACCCTATTAGTTTTAACTGACTCTTTTTTTATGGCTGTATTATACTTGTCATACACTGTTTAAAAGGGTTTGAGGCTGTGTTGGGGTGCTACTTTGAACTTGCCTACCTGTGTTGCTGATTCAAGGGTTGTGCCTATGCAGTGTTCCACACTGTTCACTCTTAACAGTAAAGCAGCAGATCATGACAGATGACTACAAGCATAAGAACAAACTCAGGCAAATATGAGAAGGAAAACAGTAGGAACCACTTCAGTGAAGCCCATACATGACCCCTTCATGATATATGGTTGTCATGGAATTGAGGTCAAAGTAGCCTTGAGCTAAAGGAGGAATTTGCCAAGTTGAAATGAAAGCAATATTACTTCATTGCATTCAGAATGGTATGTTACACAATGCTGATGAGTGACGACCTGTATATTTTTAGTAACTTAATGCAGTTTTCAAATTTTTATATACTGTATGTGATATTAAATATGCTGTTTAGCAAAGTTAGAAACGAAACACTACAGTTTGTCTCTGGTGCAAGCTAGAATTAAGTGCTAACAAAGCATTATTTTTAAATCTCAATAGCGCGGATATTATTCCCGACTTTAATTTCAAATCAAGCAGCCTCGATTATAATGTATCCCACTGGGGTGGGGGGTAGACATGAATGAACATTGTCAGCTTACCTATCCCAGGCCTAGGAACAATAACTGTAGCTACAGTTTGTAACTCAAAGTGAAACTTGGCTTACACATGAACCCAAGCTGGGAATTGTATCTGCAGAAATGTGTAGTTAACAATGCAATGGGCCAACACAATGCATTATACCATGTTATTGGGTCAACAACAGTATGTGGAGTTAAGAGCATGCCAAAAATGTCTTAGCCTTTAGTAGGTGGTGGTTGTGATCCTTGATGCTCACTTCACTGTGCTGATGTCCTAAGAATAATTAAAAATGAGTGTTCGTGGTCACACTTTATTAAAATCTCACCACCCTTTTTGTTTATTTATTTGGTGTCCTAGGAATATCTGGAGTTTAAAGAAATGCATTGGTCAGTAGAGAATAGAGGTGCTAGATAGTTTATGGGGGAGGGATGGTCTGAGTCACTTTATGGTTTCATAGATTCATAGGTTTATAGGTATTTACTAGAGTATTGATTCACTGATAATGCTTAGAAGTCCAGCCCTGCATTCCATGAGGTTTAACCTTTGTAATTTAGTTTATTCTGGCATACCATCGATACAATCTTAAATCCATGTCAACCTACCACCCCCAACCCCCACCCTAATAATTCTCCCTTAGAAACTGCCACTTTACTTAAAACCCACTTCATTGAATCTATTCAGAAATGTACCCAAACCTCCCAAAGCCATAACCACCCTCATACCACTCACTACAAATGCAATACAAACCCTTTCTCTCCTCACCCTGTCTCCATAGCCTACATCATCACTTCTACTAAAACTGAAACCTTGTTCTCCCTGTACCAGTAATCTCCCTTCGCTCTTTCTTAATCTCTCTGCTCACTCCATAGCCTATCTTTATCCTAATAAATAGATCTATCCAAGAGTCTACTGTCCGCAACATCTGGAAATCTTTCTACACCATTCCACTTTACAAAGGAAGGTAACTCCACTGAGCCCTCTAACTACAGACCCATTGCCATCCTATCTCCTCTATCCAAAATCCTCGAAAAATGTATTCACAATCAAATTTTAACTCACTTTATTAATGAAAATCTTCTAACCCCCCCCCCATTCAACATGGCTTTAGGCCACACCACAGCACCTCTACTGCCCTCCTATTCTTCACTCACACTATTGCTGAAGCCAGGGACAAAAACCTCCTCATGTCTTGCCTCTTTCTCAACCTCTCTAAAGCTTTCGATACCATCTCCCATTCCAAGCTGCTTACTAAGCTTACTGACCTTAATCTCTCCCCCTCTACTATTCACTGGTTCTCAAGCTATCTATCAAATAGACTCCAGTCTGTTAGATGGCATTCTGATTGCTCCCTTTTCCTACCTATCCAAACTGGTGTCCCTCAAGGCTCAGTCCTTGGACTCTCCTATTCAACATCTTCACCAATCATCTTTACTCCTCCTCCCTCATTCAGTATGCTGATGACTCTACTCTTATCTCTTGGGCTGACAACATCTCTAAACTTCTTTCTATCACCCAAAACCCCTTCTCATCTGTGGAAAAATGGCTCACAGAGGATCAACTTGTACTCAACCCCCAAAAAACTAAACTCCTTCTATTTCTCCCCAAAACTCACCACCACCTTAAATCCACCTTTACTATTTCTTTGCTAGATAACACTCTCATCAAAGATGAGCCACACATTAAGTTACTGGGTACAGTAATCGATGACCAGCTCAAATCTGACATCCATATTCCAACACTGTATCAAAAAAAAAAAATAACAAGAAACTGGGTCTTCTCTACAGGAATAAGAAATGTCTTGTTCCCAAATCCAAACCCACCCTTGCCCAAGTCTATCTCCTTACATGCCTCCTCTATCCTCCCCTATCCTAACTCACCTCCAGTCAAACCTTCTTTCCAAACTAGAGCAAGCTTACAGTAACATAGCCAGATTCACCTGTAACTAACCTTATAAATCCCATCATTGCCTTGCCCTGAAACAGCTTCAATGGCTAGAATGTCCCCAGCTCTTACAACTTGCCCACCCAAAGCTGACACACTCCCTACTCAACAAATTGCCAACCTGCCTGTCACTCTCTACCTTAGTATTCACTTATACCCCCAACCCGGTCTCTTCATAGTTCCGACCAGCACCTTCTAGACATCTATAAACCCAACAAAACATATAGTAATCTTCTCTATAAAGACTCTGTGTCCCTTGCGTGAAATAGGCTATCACCTGACATTTGCAGCATCCCTAGTTCCAGCTGCTTTAAAGCTGAAGTCAAGCACTACTTTCTGAATGCAAAAGCCTGTCCTTGCCTAAATCCTTCATAATTTGCATTTTCCTTTATTTTTCTTTGCACTACCTGTCTCCATCTAATAATTCACTGACCAATATGCTCACTAGACAGTACTACATTATGCTACTTGGGAAAGATATGTCATTATTCTAAATACATAAATGTACTAATTGTATTTGCTTCATTTTGTTTTATTTTTATTAGTTATTCATTTCACCTGATTACTGCATATGTAATTTTTGGTTATGATGTATTGCTGCACTGTTTTTCTTGGGTTTTGTATATTGCCTACTATGTTATCTTTTTATGTTTGTATTGCTGGAGCTTTTCTCCACAGGTCTCCACTGAAAATGGGTCATTGGCTCAGATGGACTAACCCGGTTAAAAAATCTCAAATAAATAAATAACACAGAGCTGGTCAGAACATTTACATGTTACCCCTAGCCATAAAGAATAAGGTTCTTACAGTATTGGATACATGGTGATTGATGGACAGTTCATGTATGTTCACAGGTCCCTAACTACTAAATCAATTTTTAGGGGAGTGTTCTAGATGTTATAGTTACAGAGAATGTCATGCTTGCCAAAAGAGTCTAGTAAACTAGAGGATCTTGGTGTAGTTTGGAGTTTATGATGGCACAAAGTTTACAATCATCTGCAGACTTGGTCAGCCATAAACCCTTTACATTAGCTTTGACCTCTGAGAAGTAAATGCCAAACAGGAGTAGCCCTTGAACTGATCCCTTGGTACACTACTAGTGATAGGTCTCTTGGAGGGGGTAGAGCCACCTTCCCTAATTTTGTGGGTTTTATTTATGTACTGGTTTGCTGTTCTCTGAGTTACATAAGGATTAACATTTAGTTGGGACAGTTTTTCAACAAGATCTGAGTTTTGAGATGGTGTTGAATGCCTTTGTGAGGTCTAGATAACACATTGTGTACTGCTTTTCCCTCATCTGTTGCTACAGTAACCTTCACAAAGAAGTTAACCTGGTTAAGCTACCTTGATAAAACTGAACTAACTTGTGTCAAGAGCTTGTAGTTAACCTATGTCCTTATTTATTAATTCCATGATGAACTGCTCCATAGCTTTCCAGATGAGGTAGGTGAGGTTTATGGGTTTATAATTACCTGGGTCCACTGTTACCCCACCTTTGTGCAAGAGGTTGACTGTTCCTCTCCTCCATTCGTCCGGTGCAAAGCCTGCATGGAGACTAATATTAAATAGTCTCTGTACAGGATTTGACAGGTGCTGTTTCAGGCTGGTCAGTAGGCAGCCTGGCATGTTATCCTGATCTATAGCAGCAGCAGGGCTCCTGGCCTTGAAGTGTTTTGAGGAATTGTTTTGGGTGATTTGAGGGAGGTATAGATGTGATGTATGATCTGGAAATGTAGAGAAACACAGGAGGTGAAGGTCAAGTTAAATTTATCCACTAGAAGACTGCCTGTGTCCTCAGAATCTGAGTATGTGATATCATTTACTGTTAGAGCTGTGCAGTGCTGGCTGGACATTGTTTCTGAGGTTTCTAACATAGTTTTAAAAGGCTTTATGATTGCCCTTTGCCCAGGTGGCTAGTTTTACCTCATATCTAGCTTTGGTTGATTTGATCAGGAATCTGTGTTCCTTGTTAAGTTTAGCAAGAGTGTTTTTGACTTAAATTTGGCATTTTAATCACTTTAGAGGGGGATAGATGCTTCTATGCAGCTATTCATATGTGCATAACATTTGGTATAGAAGGCGTGCATGATTGTCTTTCAGCCCTGTTATCTCAAACAAAAGTGTTACATGTGTCATCTGTATCTTCAAGATTTTAAATGTCTTTATCTAGATCAGAAGAAAGTCCTGGTATTTCTGCACATCTGTGCTAACAAACTGTGACAGATAGGGGCTATGATCTTTAACTCCCACATTGCCATCAACAATGCTGAAACCTGTAAAAATATAAATGGTATCAACAGTAATTGTGCACTGCTGCCTTGGTAACAACCAACACCTACAACACCCTAAGCTCCATATTGCACAGCTATGGATCAGAGTTATAACCCAATTCATACTAAACTAATTACCTTTTGATACACCTTTAACAGAAGTAATTGTTGCTTGACCAGACTTATTTAACACACACACACACACACACACACACACACACACACACACACACACACACACACACACATGCACGTTATTTTTCAATATGGTGTGATGAGTAAATGGTAGCTTTGTACCGCCAACTCCCCAGTTCCTTAAGTTTAAAAGTATGCTAACAGTGGTCACTCAAAACTAGCAATGTGCACTTTAGTGTTTACTCTTAAAATAAGCTAATTGTTAAATATTCACATGGTAACAATTAGTTCTGAGCAGTGACACTTCTAAGCATGGATACCACATAGCTTAATCTTCTTCTTTCGGCTTTTCCCGGTTAGGGGTCGCCACAGCGGATCACCTGTCTGCTTATGATTGGCAGTGGAGTTTTACGATGCTGATTTGCCAGCCCGGCACCCAACCTCCCACAGAAGGCACACACACGCATGCACTCACACCTAGGGCCAATTTAGAGTGTCCAATCCACCTACAGCATGTCTTTGGGATGTGGGAGGAAACCGGAGCACCCAGAGGAAACCCACATGACCACAGGGAGGATATGCAGACTCCGCACAGAAGGTACCCCAGCCGAGGATCGAACCGGAGAACCTCTTGCTGTGAGGTGGCAACGCTAACCGCTGCACCAACATGGTCGCCCAGGATACCACACAGCTTAATACACTGTCAAAATGCATAAAACTAATAAATAAAACATCAGCCACAAGTTGAATATTAAAATTATTTACATGAAATAAACAAGTTTAAGCATTTTCTTTCCAAGTAAATATACAGAGAGGGACAAACTTGCATAAGAAATTAAAAATAAGACATTCAAAAAGACAGATGATCAGAAAAAAACTCTTTAATGTTTAAACTAAAATAAATACCTACCTTTGGCTGAAGACGCACTGTCCCCTTAATATTTCTGATTTTTATTTCAAAGTAGAATTTCAGAGTCCTTATGGGTAGTATTGCTTGAGCTTTCTCTCTAGTGTGGTCACACAGCACACAAAGCAGGAACTCCTGTAGCTTATCTATTTAAGTTACTTATTGAATTTACCAACAGTCCCTCTGTTTATAAACTTTCAAAATTTTGGAAGATGCCTTTCCTGCTTTCATAGTTACATACGTCATGGGTATGAGAGTATCTCAAACACCTGCTGTCCATATAAAGCCCAGTCATGCAATCCAGCTAGAATCTTCAAGCAGCAGATTCCAGAGTTGTGCATACAGACAAGAATCAGCGACTGTGTCCATTTTTAAGCTGTAGTACATGTTCAGGGTTCCTATTAAATGATTAAAGATGCATTCTTTCTTGCCTGAACTTGAAAGCACAAAAAGGCAAAATAGTGAAACGGCATATAAGCGAATTCTTTCCCTGGGAAAGCAATCACTTGGCTGCTTCCATTACTTTGCCATTTTCATGACTGTAGTGCGATCTCGGAGTTGGTATATTTAAGTAGGGGGGCCCACATCGGCGGGTGTGGGAAGGCGAAGCTCCCGACTTTAATGTTTTAAATTTATTTATTTTTTTTGTGGAACAGCAATTTTTTTTTCCCTTAGACCCCTTGTTCATAATGGTAAATGCAGTTATACACCATTTTACACGTTTTCATTTATATGCTACACTTTTTCAAAAAGGCAAGTACAATGCAACATTTTATTTCAGTTTTATATTGATTCAGTACTACTTTAGTACAATGTGCATACCTCTCAACCTCTTGGAGCAAGAAATCTGGACAAAGTCATGAATAAAAGTGGGACAAGGGCCCAAAAATAGGGACAATTTTAAATTGCTCTTACAAACTTAAAAAGATACAATAGCAGGTTTTGCATTAGCATGGATTTTCTGAAGGGTATGAAGTCTAAAACTCAAATGTCTCTCATTATTTTCTGACTTCAGTTTTTAATGATTTGCCAGTAGTTTGTCAGAAGACCACAATGTTATAAAAAACAGGCCAAAAATATGAGGCAAAAATCTGGACATTCTGCAGAAATCTATATAGTAGAGAGGTATACTTATGTGTTTGTCTTTGAAATAACAGTAATATTTTCTAAGACTATTACATTTCTTCCCAGCCGAATGATCACTTTCTTTGCTGCTGCCACCCATTTGGCGTCTCCTGTGCTGAACATGTTTTCAGTAACACACATGGCAGTCACAGCCTGTGGACTGAAACAAAACATTTAGTCTTTTTGTGGTTTGTGCTCAGACCAGAAGTATGTCAGGTGAAAGCAGGGAGATATGCTTTAATTATCATTCATAGAAAATAGTGGCCAACAGAAGCATGTCGAGTCACCAAATACAGTTTCGTTGAAAGCAAAAAATCCAAAAACATCCACTAAAACTACTTTCTCCGAACCACTGAAGAAGTTAATTTTCCTATAACACCCTTCAACTTATATATACCAACTCCAAGGTCATGTAATAGAGGAGAACTATGAAAACTTCCGTATTGGGGAAAATAGTTTTTGCAAATGTTCTGCAATCTTTTTACATTCACTGAATCTGTAGCCCTTGACTTGAAAGAAACCCTGTTCAACAGACATCAAAGATCAGCTACTTCTGCCATAAAGCATATTATTTATGTGATGACACCGGGAAGAATGATTTCTTCCAGAGTTTACTCAGATGATCCTTCAGACAACCCACAAACTCACATAGGCTCTAATCAGCTGGCTAGCTTATTAGTTTAATTGGCTGTATTGTATCCTCAATCCTAATGACTTCATTTGCAAAACTTCATTAAGAAGACTCAAATTTTTTTTTTTTTTTTTTTTTTACTAAAAATCAATGTCTCAGATGTATTACTGAAACAAAATAAAACAAATATATAGCATTTTTTACCGGGAGCAGCCCCTTTAGTCCTCACTTGGGGCTTGGGGGGGGGGTGGCTGTGTCCCATCAATGATGTATGCTAATTAGTATCCTCGTTCTAAGGTCCCACTGCAAGTGGAGAAAGGGTACCTAAATGACCTGTACCTGGCCTGTCATAGTTCTCTTTCTCCAAATTAGTGTGCTCTCAGAGTGAACATATTAATTTGCAAGGGGTGTGGATTACAATCTCAGCCTCATTCCCATACAGGGAGTAGAGTGCAAGCTTTTTTGAGTATTTTTCAATAATTTTGCATTAACTTAGTGGGTCTTTAATATAATTTGATAGACGTGTTTGTCGTTTTTAATTTCCAGTTGTAGTTGATAAAGTTTGCTTTCACAGAATGTATGAAGACCCTTTCCCAAAGAATTTTTCATTTCCTCCCTCCCCTGTAGAATTCAGTCCCACCATAGAACTTTGTTTTTATGTTGGAACAGCAAAACTTACCTAACCTCATTGTAAGTTCTGTAACTCTTGCAAACTAATGTCTTTATCCTGGATACTAGTCAGAGTAGCTATTAAGATATGCAGGCTTTAAAATTGTGTAAGACATAGCTAGCGTTTCGCTAAGATGGTGCTTCCTCTTGGTACTGTGCTAGATTCATAATGTGACTGTATACTTACCAGCTTTCCTAGAATATCTACAGTACATGCTGAATGTGCTTAGCCAAATGCATTTTAACTGGATAAAGCAAGGCTTTCTATCTTTTATTTGCAAAATGTAGGCAGGGCAGGCAAATTGTTTCCAGAAGCCTATAAGCTCTACCATCCAATATTGTAATCAGAAGTACTGAAAATGATTGGTATGATGTGAAGTTAATTCAGCAGGGTCTGCTTTGATGCTTTATTTCACAGTGATACATGCTGTGTATGTGGAAGTAGCATGTAGATCTAACTGGATGCTTGAATAACATTACGGTCTCACTGTAGTACCTAGAATCCTCACAAGTCTAGGCCTTGCTGCATTTCAAAGACCTCCTCCAGTGGCCTCTGATTATTTACTCATCGGGTCTGAGCTGTTAATGACTTGGTTCCTATGCCCAAGGTACAGAGTTTGCTTCCTTCTACCTTCATTTGCCTACTGCATGATTCTGACCTAGTCACTTAATCAGAGGGTGTTTCTTGGTCAGCCCTGAAAAGGTGCAATTTGTCCAGTGAGCTTGCCTGGTTAACAAATAAGTAAAATAAAAAGAGAGAGAGAGAAAATAGTCCTTTACACTTGGCATTGAACAATGAGTACATACTGGAGAGAATTGATCTGCTTCATGAGAAGTGATTGGACTTGTGAAACTGTTTCTTTTAATGATTTAACAGTTTTCCCTACATGAACATATTCACATTTCACTCAGTACTTGTGTGTCAACTCTAGAATTCATTTCATTGTTGAACATTTCACTTTGGGAAAGGTGATGAAAATGATTTTGTGTTTTATCACCTCATTAAGTATAAAATTACTAAAACAGCTTAAATTAACAATGAATCAGTGTCCATCACTCTGTCAGAAAAAGAACAATGTATAAAATTACTGAGTAAATCATAAAATAACCTAGAAAGGAACACAGAGGGCAGTAATATCAATTTTCAGTATTTTATTTTTAAAATGATAAAATAACATATGGGCGGTATGGATAATAATGGGTTTTTACCAGCACACTCTCTGTAAACTTCACTGTAGTTAAAGCAGCCGCTGATTAATCACTGTCATGTCACTCTCTCATTTAAAGAATGGTGTATAAAATAAGACAGAAAGCAGTACAGAAAGAAAAAAATATGAACTATCAGATTTCATATTCAGAAATGATGGAGTACATACATAGTCATCATCAACCCCCCCCCCTTTTCATTTCTACATGGGGTTGCAATATAGCATCACCTGTTGCCACCTGTCTCAATTGAAAGCTACCCTCCTACCAACTTAAACAGCCAAGCGTCTGTCACAGGTCTTCTCTCATGCACTCCATCCATCTCTTTGCTAGATATCCTTGTCTCCTCTTGTCTTCTTCTTGTCTCTCCCAAGTCTTCTTCACCAGATCATCTTCTGCTTTTGTGCACGTGAATAAATCACTGCAAACAGCTCTCAGTGACATTATCTAAAGTTGGGGCTACTTTGGCTTCTGCTCTTATGTTCTCATTTCTTTGTCTGTCCCACAGTGTGCATCCTACCACCCTTCTCAGACACTTCATCTCCATCACCTCTACTGCTCTGCCTTTATTGCCCAGGTTTCTGTCCCACACAGTAGTACTAGTCACACCACTTTTTAGTACACCGTACTGTTTAGATTTTTTGGCATTCTTCTGTCACTAATTGTACTACCATTGACATGTTGTACCATTTCGCCGTAACCTGTTTAATTCTAGCTTTGATCTCCTCATTCACACTTCTTACTTGGAACTGTTACCATGTTCCATAAATGTCACTTCTCATCTTCTCCTCATACTACCTGCTGCTGCAACTGTTGTGCCTGTACTGTTTCATCCCGTGTGTCGTCAGTGTTGCATTCCATTCCCCTATCATTTTGCTGAAGTTCTTGTTCAGTATTTACCTGTAATGCCAAATCACCTTCATCATACAGGAGCGTTATTGATCTGTCCCCTCTGACATGTTTGTTAATGTAGTCCATCACCAGTATGAATTGCAGTGGGCACTGGGAATCCCTCTGTGAGTCTGAACACTGTTTGTGCTTGTGTCATTGGGTCCTTGTTCATAACCTGCCCTACTTCAAAACATCACAGCACTGCCCAGGTCAGCTTTCTTGGAACCATGTCATATGCTTTCTCCAAGTATAGGAATGCCCAGTTGGACTCTTTCATCTGCTCCAACTTCTTCTCTGCTGTCTCACTGAAAACTTTGGGCAAGTTGTGCTGCATTCTGATATGAATTTGAATCCCCCCCCCATTTTACTTTCTTCTGCTCTGTGTATTTGTTTATCAGTTACCCTCTCCAGTACTTTCATGCAGTGTGACAGGAGTTTGAAACCTCTGCACTGCCCACAGCTCTAAATGTCACCTTTGTTGTACACTGGCACTAGAATACTTGTTCTCCAGTAATTTTGGATACACTTTTCTTTTCATGCTGCAGTGAGAACCCTCCAGAAGTATTTCTCCCCTAATGCACCCAATATCCGCATCCCATCGGCCATTACTTCATATGAGCTTGCTGCTTTCCCTGACTTCATTTATCTATACCACTCTTAATACTTTTTTTAGTACGGGTTCTATTTCCTCTTTCGTTATAGGCTGTGCATGGGGCAGTACACCTTTTGTTGAGTTTTCTTCATTCAGAAGCGGCTTGATACCTTAGATATCCTCTAGACTGGTGAACAGATTGTTGCAGGCATTTCTTTTGAATGGCACATAACACCTATTGTATTAACAAAAAAAACTGCAAGATGACTCCACAAGGATTGTAGATGTTTATTACCACTGTAAAAGTCAAACACTTTCATTCTTTCAAATACTGGAACTTCATCAGAACTAAAAATTACTCTCAGCTTCCATCTTTATATTTTAAAACTAATAAAATAAAAGAACACACTCAAGACATCAACACGAACTGACCACGTTTATTAAGCGCTTTTATCAATAATAGTACTTGACTTCCGCAGAATATATTTTAAAACTAATTAAATAACACGTGACCTTAACATCCAATAACAAACTTGATGATAAAGTTCTAGTATTTGAAAGAACAAAAGCGCTTAACTTTTGTAATGGTAATAAATGGGTATTTTACATTCCTTGTGGAGTCATCTCAAAATGTTTTTTTTGTTTTTGTGCTTTTGAGTTTACTGTACTGAGTATTGTTGGTTTTAATGTATTTACCTTTCTCCATTGCCATGCAACTGGATAAAGTTTCTTTATGCCTTCTCCTGTGTCACTTTCCAGAAGCAGGCAGAGTTTGTCTGACAATTTGTTCTTTGACATTGTAACTGTTCTCTTAGGCTGTTTATTAGCTGATCAATGTTCCTCTTAGGCTTGGTCCATCTTTTCTATCTCCCAGTACTTCTGAACTCCTTTCTTTGGAAAATGTCCTGGATTTCTGCATTCCACCACTAAATTTCCTTATACTGTATTCCTTATTTACATACATTTTATTTACAGAAGAAGTGTTTGTTTGTCTTTTTTGGCTTTTCCCGGTTAGGGGTCGCCACAGCAGAACTCCGGTCTGCTAATGATTGGCAGTAGATTTTTTTATGGTGCCGAGTTGCCAGCCCAATGCCCAACCTTCAACGAAGGCACGCCCATTCACGCATGTCTTTCGGAGGCCACTCAACTGCAGGGAGGGCATGCAGACTCCACACAGAAGGCAGTCCAGCTGTGAATCGAACAGGAGAACCTCTTGCTGTGAGGCGAAGTGTATTGATACCAATTTTAAGCATAAGGGTGATGTGCAAAGCTGTAGTAACTACAGAGGGATGAAATCGATTAGCCACAGCATGAAGTTATGAGAAAGAATGGTGGAAGCTAGGTTAAGAAGGGAAGTGATGATTAGTGAGCAACATTACGGTTTCATGCTGGGAAGGAGCACTACAGATCTGATGTTTGCTCTGAGGGTGTTGATGGAGAAGTATAGATAGGGTCAGAAGGAGCTGTATTGTGTCTTTGTGGACTTAGAGAAAGCATATGACAGGGTGCCTAGAGAGGAGTTGTAGTATTGTATGAGGAAGTTGGGAGTGGCAGAGAAGTACGTAGGAGTTGTACAGGATATGCACGGGGGCAGTGTGACAGTGGTGAGATCTGCGGTAGGAGTGACGGATGCATTCAAGGTGGAGGTTGAATTATATCAAGGAACAGCTCTGAGCCCTTTCTTATTTGAATTGGTGATGGACAGGTTGACAGACGGTCTACAAGATGGTAGTGAGACCAGCTTTGTTATATGGTTTGGAGATGGTGGCACTGATGAAAAGACAGGAGCCAAAGCTGGAGGTAGCAGAGTTAAAGATGTTAAGATTTGCACTGGGTGTGATGAGTATGTACAGGATTAGAAATTAGTGTATTAGAGGGTCAGCTGAGGTTGGGCTGTCTGGAGACAAAGCCAGAGAGGTGAGATTATATTGCTTAGGACATGTGCTGAGGAGGGATGCTGGGTATATTGGAAAAAGGATGCTAAGGATGGAGCTGCCAGGTAAGGGTAAAAGAGAAAGGTCTAAGATGAGGTTTATGGATATGGTGAGAGAGGACATGCAGGTGGCTGGTGTGACAGAGCAAGATGCAGACGACAGGAATAAATGGAAACAGATGATCCACTGTGGCAACCCCTAATGGGAGCAGATGAAAGAAAAAAGAACAAGACCTTATTTACATAAATGGTTCAGCCACATATCTGTTATGGAGCTCTGACACAAACTGTTTTGAGACACTGCCATTTTTTAACGCCTCTTCTTCCTGAGGTGATAGAGCCGTTAATATTTTCTTGAACTCTTGTGCTTTTGCTCCAGTCAATTCCTAAGTCTCCAGCATAGTCTACATTGACCTGTGAGTCTTTTCTGACCATTGCCTGCAGCTGTCATTGAATCACTCAGTTTCTACAATATTTACATAGAAGAGCAAAGCAGAATCAAGTTTTTGATGAAATTATATAAAACAAGTAACACCTTAGCAAATGTTCTTGACAAGTACAACCATTGTGGTGTGTATATGTAGTATAATTTTGATATGCTACAATTTGTTTCAAGCAGTTGATAATACTTTATAACCATCTACAGCAGTTATTAATTCATATCTGAGAGAAATAGGACAGCTTTTGAATATGCACAGGCAGAATGGTTTTTATTGGCTGACAGTAGATGTACAAGATTTATATCAAGCAATAAAGACCAACAAGGTGTGTGTTACTGTGTAAATAACATCCACCCAGGGGTGCTATGAGGCCTGACAACACAGCCTTTACACCCCTGGAAGGGAAATATTTAGAAAGTAACACACACCCTGGGGGCCATTATTGCTCTTAGAGAATGGACTGTCTGTAAAATTATGTTTTTCTTACTTTTGTATTTTTTTATTACAATAATATTTTTTAATATATTTTTGAAGTAAAATAGTTCTTCCACATAATGTTTCAATTAGTAGTTCAACTGTAGTAGTTCAAAGGTAGTATATGCAAATAGTGTTGGTGGAAGCATTTCACATCCAAAATATAACATTTTTTAAAAAAATATGTAGATATTTACTTAATTAAGTCACTACATAATATCATACATTTGACTTTCAGACTTTATTTCCTTCAGAAAGTTCATGTTAACACAAATCATGTAATTTAAGCTACCTTGTGAGTTTATAAGAACAATATTTAAAATCTGTTCCTGTCTTTCATCCCTTGTTCCCCCTTTATTTTAGGCTTTATTCAGATTTATTGAGTGTTTGAGAGGTATGCAGACCTCTTTCCTGCTGCTGACACTGCTCGATCAATCTCGCTGTCTGTCTCATACACACAAACACTTGCGCTTCAGAAAATGCATGGTAACATGGTGTCTCTGAAAAGACATTTGGATTAACTTTTACAAAACTGGTAGTGTAAACAGAGAAAACATACTTGAATGTAGTTGTTAGGTCAAAAAATGATGGGGAGAGTTTATTTTTTATGCAGGAAATGTCCAGACATTAGTTTATTTCTGTATGTTACTAGTTTTCTCTGTGTGTCATTATTAAAATGACTCACTTATTGGGAATATCTGAGATATCTGATAGCCAAAACAAGTTGTATACTTCATCAGGATTTTGTTAAAGTTAGTGAGGGGATTAGTCAAAGACTGTTAAAACAAGGCTGCTTCCAAGAAGAGTTATTATCTTGTTACAAAAAAAGGCACTACTGATTCCATGGGGCATTTTGATGAGCATGAACTGAATATTTTTTAACTAATAAAGAAAGCGAGAAAGGGAAATAAACCTTATTTTGGAATATACAACTTGTTTAAAGGAAATAGTATGTTTACCTAAGGAATATTGCCACATTCTGTTAACAGATGATGTTTTTAAAAATAATGTAGTTAATAGATGTAAGATGTCATATTACGTGCACATCATCTTAATAACAGTTCAGTGCAACTTTATTTGCCACTTAATAAATTGAATGTGTTACTGTTTGGACTAGGTCAGTAAGATGCCATCCTTATGCTTAAGTTAGAAAGCGTAACTATGTTTTACTCGTACTGTTTCAGAGATTATGGTAACTTGGAGAATTCTGTTTACTCTGAGGTGCAATATTCTCAAAGTTAGTATATGTATGTGCATATGTATGTATATATATATATATATATATATATATATATATATATATATATATATACTTTAAAGGTCTTACATCTACTTTCAGTTTTTGCTATTCTATTTTTTTGTAAGTAACTGTTCACGCTTTTCAATGGCAAACAACTATGGTGATCTAGGCAGCTATTAACTGTCACCATTACTGAGGAATGTGTTCACTGTTTGATCTAGTTTTGACAGATTAGCAACTGACATTCTAATTCCTGACAGTTCAACTTGCCGTATTACATCTAAGGAGATGACGGAAAGAACTTTTAGTAAAATAAAACAGTGGTGCAAGGTTTGATTCCCTCAGCCTCCATTGCCCAACTTTGTGACTCTGAGCAAGTCACTTAACCAGGCACTGACCTGTCCCAGGCTGAGATTGAAAAAGGTCCATGGAGGTCAGTGCTCTATCCTGGGAAAAATACAAATAAAATAAATAAGTAAATGACTAATAACTTATATGGGCTCTAATCGGATCCCCTCCATAAAATTACTAACATTAAAAAAAAGTCACTTACTACAGATATTCCATTTAATATTTAACAAGCTGTTACAAACAGGTACTGCTCCCAGCTCATGGAAAATGTAAACTATTTTATCAGTATATATAAAAAAGTATTTGCTATTCTAGGCAAATACTTTGAAAGATGCATTGCTAAAAATATGTGAAGCAATAACACAGATATCGCCATTTTGGACTTGTATCAACATGGTTTTGTAAAGGGTAAATATCTGTAGACAGGTTTATTAAGTTTTATGATGGAATTACTAAGGCCAGTTCTAGGTATCTCATGTAGAGTAATTTTCTTAGACGTAGCCAAGGCCTTTGATTAATTTCCTATCATGTAATTTACCAAAGACTTGTTAAAGCTAAAGTCAATATATTCCTGGTAAAATTGATTATGTCATGGTTAACTGATGGATCCCAATGCACAACTATGCAGGGAATAAGCTCTGACTCTGTCTTGGATTTCTGTAGGTCTCGATTCTTGGACTGACATAATTTAATGTTGTATTTGTCTCCATTCCTAGATCTAATACATGTTGTATAAATAAGTATGCAAATTATTGTAAGTTTGGGTTCGCTGCAGAAAATGAATCTGATTTTGAACATTTAAATTCTTATCTGAGACAGATTGGTGATTGGGTACACAACACAGATACACATTTTAGTTATGACAAATGTAACATAATATATTTTGGAAAGACTACAGTTCTTCACATGTGTACCTACTAGAACATCCATTAAATGAGGTAATTCAATGTAAAGACCTGGGAATAACCCATGACTGCTAATCTTTCCTTTGATACACAATTAACTGCTAAGTCATAAAGGTATGTGCCAAATGGAATACATGTTTAAAAGTCTTAGCACAAGAAATGAGATATGACATGCTGCCAGCCCACCTATCTGGAATTTTGTAAATAATTATTTGTCATTTGTGAATATTGATATGATTTATACAGAACTGTACGTTATGTACTGAGCTTCAAGAATGTAACTACAGCACACCCTGCTAGACCGTAAAAGATTAACCTGCAAAACTTAAGAATAGTTGAGGTTAAGTTACTTTATAGCTGGGCCATAAACAAAAGATATTATCCATAGTTTCAGTTTAATAGCAGACACAATGTCTAGAGCTAGACATTTTTCTGTTGTCTTGAAAGAAGTGTAATTACTAGGTTTAAAATATAAAATGTGTTATTGTTTTACGACTTCCAAGATCTGGCAAACATCTGAGACGTGTACTTTTAACACAGAGATGGTAAAATTCTATTAGTTTCTGTTTTAGCCTGGGAACTGAAGTCAGGTGACAAAAAGTGATGTCATCCAGGCTAACCCAGCAGTAGAATGTGATACTGAATTAAGAACTCTCTCAGAGAGGGACTGTGCATTTTGTATTTTGTCTTGCACCTAGCAAGAACATGCACTCATCAGCATCACTTCTGCTGGCTTGTTGTTTTGTAAATAAGATGTAGGGCATATTATCTTTCTTGGATATAAATAAGAATATAGTAAAGATTAGTTTAGATGTTTTCTGTATTTATTTGAGTCTGTCCTGCAATGTTGTTTTAAAATATTTCCTGTGATTTTGAACTCTGAAGTAACTGTGTTGATTGACTGAGTATTGTCTTGATGTTCTTCATGTTTCACTGTTGCAGTCATTGCATTTGGGTAATTTGCTGGCAGGTTGCCCTCAGTCGGCCTGAATTCTAAAGTCTTGGGTCCTGCGTCGGTTGCTGTCTCCTCTTCCATGACATCAGGTCATCAGGGGTATAAAACATGCAGCCAACACCATTTTTTTTAGTCTTTCTTGCCGTGCGGTACCAGAAGCAGAAGCATTTTGCAAGTGCCGGTCGGCCGACTACTGAAATATTCGAATTTGAGTTTCAGAACCGAAGTCTTCTTTAAAGCTAAGTACCCTGTTGGGGAAACTTTTTTTCTTGCTCAATACCAATGTCAGAAAAAGTTAATAATTGTATTACTTGTGGGAAGCAAATTCCTCATAAGGATTTCCATTTATACTGTATTCCTTACCTAGGCCCTGATCACAATGTGCCTGGCTTTCAGTTTTGTGCTAGATTTAACCAACGCACTATTAAGCGTCGGTATATTTTTGCCTCAAAGTATTTTGGAAACAGATTTAACTACCCCAAAATGTCATCGGATAGCAATCCGACTACCCCGGGGTACATAAAAAATGCAAAGAAAAGGACACTCGAGATCCAAAACTGACGACGAAGCTTCTCCTAAGCCAGTCACCGGTTCGCTGGTACTCAGTGAGGTGCTTTTGCAGCCCCTGATACCCGCTACTTTTGAGTCGCAGGCCTCTACCGACACCCATGTGGAGTCCGGCATGCCGCAAGATACTCAAGGTATTGGACTGACGGATGTATCTCCCTTGGATGGGTCCGGAGCTGCTGAGCAGGCACCAGCTTCTGAGGGTGTATTCAGACCTCAACATTTGTATATCAAACCGACGACAGCTGCAAAACCAAAGACAAAAGCAACTTCTAAAACTAACAAACTGACGCATGAGCCACATGCACAGGCCTCTATGCCTAAAAAACAAATGATCAAAATGGCTGAAGACCTTATTACCTTGATCAGGGGTACCCATCCCCCTCCAGATAAGAGGCCTTGGCAAGACACTGATTATGAATCTTCAGATCAGGTTTCTGTTTCTTCTGATTCCTCTTCTGATCAGGAATTATCTATACCTCCCTATGAGGATTCTGATGCAGAGGAGTCTATACCATCTGCATCTCCTCCTGAGGGTTATTCATTTGGAGAAATCTTGCATACTTTGAGGGAGCATTTTCACTGGGAGAATCAAGATTCCTCAGAATCAAAAAAGAGGCTCAGGGATTTCCGTCTTCTTCCTCAGCACAGGCCATTAGCCATTCCCCCTGTTTTAGACATTGTGGATGATGTGGTTTCGGAGTCAAGCTTGACCCCTGACTCCTTACCTCCGGCACCCAGTAAGCCTGACAGATATTACAGGGTCCCTGACTCACATAAATTTTTATTTAGAAACCCGGCTGCTGATCCTGAAACTATTTCACAGGGTCCAAAGGGAGTTAAGGCCTCAACAGCAAAAAATCCTACCCCCTCTGACAGGGATTCAAGGGCACTGGCCAGGTGGGGAAAAAAGGTTTATACATCTGCAACCTTGGCAATCAGGGCCTTAAACTGTCAATTTCATATGCTTAAGTATCAAGAACATGTTATGGGATTGCTGAAAAAATGATGTTGATTTCTGAATGTGCAGAAAATAAAGAATTGAAGGAATTATTGCATGCAGCTGAACAGGTTGGAAAGCATACTTTGCAATGTGGTTTTGACTTCTTAGAGGCCTCCTGCAGGGCCGCAGTTACTGGATCTGTGATTAGGAGGCATGCCTGGCTAAAGGAACAAAATTTGCCTGATCATGTTAAAGCTAAATTGCTAGATGCACCTTTACAGCATGATTCTCAGTTTGGTATTAAGGCAGAAGAGGTTTTAAAGAAAATGGAAGACAAAGCTAAGTCTATACAAACTGTTAACGACTTCTTACAAGTGCAGCCACCAAGATTCAGTAGACACTTGCCTACAAATAATTGGTCCTTTCCTGTGTCAGGCAGAGCTCAAAGGGGCAAATCCAGATGCCCTACGGGTTTCAGATACCAGACACAAGATTCATACAGGTCAAAGCAATGGGGCGCTTCTACCTCCAAATCTGGAGGAGATAAAATGCAAACCTACAGAAAACAGTCCCAATGACTTCCCTCTGCCTACACCAAGCACTTATCTTTTGGCAGCACCCTTAGGGGGAAAATTAGCACTTTTTGCTCAAAATTGGCAGTTAATAACCCAGGAGAAGTGGGTACTAAACATAGTATCACAGGGATACAGATTCCATTTCCACACTCTGCCAATGGCAAACGGTTGGCCAGATCTGCCAAAAAAATCAATGGGCAGAGGCAGAGAAACAGGTTACGTCCCTCATGGACATGGGGGCCATTCAGCCAGTACCAGAACAGGAAAAAGGACAAGGTTTTTACTCAAGACTGTTCTTGGTACCCAGAAAGGACAAGGCCTGACGGCCAATACTGGAGTTATCGATTTTGAACATATACCTGGACATTCCAAAATTCAAAATGATGACTTTGCAGCAGCTTCTGCCCATGCTGGGCAAGAATGCTTGGCTGGTGACATTAGACCTAAAAGAGGCATACCTGCATGTCCCAGTAAGACAATCATGCAGAAGATACCTCAGATTCAAGGCTGGCTTAATGCATTACCAATTCTCTGCACTGCCCTTTGGCTTATCTACTGTGCTCAGGGTCTTTACAAAGTGCCTGGCACCAGTAATTGCATTTTGCAGACAAAGAAGTATACAAATATATCCTTACTTGGACGACTGTCACTCAAGCAGAGAACAAAGACATTCTTCTTCAACACCTGGCATTTGTGAAAAGACTTCTAACATGCCTAGGGTACACAATAAACGAAAATAAATCACAGCTGGTACCCTCTCAAAAGATAACATTCCTGGGTGCAAGCGTGAATACAGCTGCCCAGAGGGCTTACCTCATGCCAGACAAGAAAAGGCAACTGACTACTTACTTCAAACTGATGGCAACGAAAACCCAGTTATCTGGAAGACAAATTCTGCAGGCTTTGGGCTTCATGGCATCCTGCATCCTACTTATTCCATATGCAAGACTGCATATGAGGAAACTTCAATGGTACCTAAAAAGTTTATGGATTCAACATTCTCACAGTCTGGAAGCAATGGTTCCTCTCATTCCCTGCCTACAACAGGAGTTTCTATGGTGGGCAAAGGCATGTCACCAAAACATGGGACGGGCCTTCACTCTACCCCCTGCCAGCCAAACCTTAACAACAGACCCATCAGATTATGCTTGGGGGGCCCACATGGCAGGAAGATGCATTCAGGGCATATGGACCCAAAAACAAATGCATCTACATATCAACCAGAAAGAGATGTTAGCTGTTCAAAATGCCCTAACAGCCTTCAAGGACTTACTTCATCCAGGGCAACTACTGATAAAGACGGACAACACCACGGTCATGTGGTATATAAACAAGGAAGGGGGAACACACTCATATCCCCTTTGCAGATTAGCCATGGCACTGTGGGACACAGCTTTGACCTACCACATACATCTTCAAGCTCAATTCCTGCCAGGAAAGCAAAATACTCTGACAGACTATTTAAGCAGAAACCTTATGGATCCTTACGAGTGAAAACTAATTCCACAACTCTTCAGCATGATAACAGAGAAATGGGGGAGCCCAGGCATAGATCTATTTGCCTCTCCTCAAAATTATCTATTGAAAAGATTCTGTACAACCAGACAAGCATGGAAAGTGGACACCCTATCCTTCAGTTGGAAAAACCTATCAGTTTATGCCTTTCCTCATCTGCCTCTTCTTCCCAAGGTCCTCCTAAAAGTCAGACAAGAGAAACCAAAGATGATACTAATTGCCCCAGATTGGCCCCGCCAATACTGGTACCCAATCCTAAGGAACTTGTCTCAATACCCAGCCTGGACCTTACCTCAAAGACCTCAACTACTGTCCCAGCAAAACAATCAGATCCTGCACAATCAACTCCAGACACTGAACCTGGCAGCATGGCTGATCATGTAGTTATACAAACAACACCTCTCAGTAAAGCTGTGATTGGATGTCATTTTGAAAGCCAGAAGGCCTTGTACTAGAAAATCTTATGCTGATAAATGGAAGAGATTCTGTGCTTGGAAGCAAGCACAAGGAACTGATACAGCAGAACCAAATATTCCTCAGATTTTACAATACTTAACTGAGATGCTTGACAAAGGCCTATCTTTCTCATCAATTAAAATCCATGCCTCTGCCATTTCGGCTGATTACAATACAGAGCCACCAATCTTTTCTCATCCTTTACTAAAGCAGCATCTTAGAGGAGCCAAAAAGTTAAGGCCTCTTAGAAGATCACCATACCTGCATGGGACCTCAATTATGTATTGGAAAAGCTCACCCTGCCTCCATTTGAACCAGCTGCTACCGCTGATATAAAGTTCTTATCATGGAAAACAGCTCTGCTACTAGCAATTACTTCAGCACGAAGAGTTTCAGAGCTACAGGCCCTCATGGCTGTAGAGCCTTTTATCATATTTTACCCAGACAGGGTGTCTCTGAGGACAAATCCTACATTTATGCCTAAGGTGGTTTCCAGTGTGGCTCTTAACCAAACAATTAATCTGCCAACCTTTTATCCAAATCCGCAGAACAAGGGGGAGAGAATTCTACATTCCTTGGATGTACACAGACGGCAAAGATTCTACTTGAGCAGGACTAAAGCTATAAGAAAAACTGAGCAATTACTAGTGACATATGCTGCAGGATCCAGAAGGAAAGGCTATTTCAAAGCAGACAGTTTCAAAGTGGATAAGCCACTGCATCCGTTTCTGCTACTTACACCATGGTAAACCTGTGCCCAAGGGCATTAGGTCTCATTCCACCAGAGCTGCAGCTACTACAGCAGCCTTTCTCAGAGGAGTACCAACCAAAGACATTCTAGAGGCTGCTACTTGGAGTTCTGTTTACACCTTTACAAAGCATTATCATTTTCCCCTCTACTCTAAGTCCAGGGCAGGCTTTGCCACTGCAGTTCTGCAGGGCCTTATAGCCACACCTAATGCTGTTTAGCTCCAGCCTCCCATCCATAGCTTTGGGATTCTACCCAAATATAATGACTGCAACAGTGAAACATGAAGAACATAGTACAGTTGTGTACACTTACCATAAATGTAGATGTTCGAGTGTATTCACTGTTGCAGTCCAGGTTACCTTCCCGCCATCCCCCTGTCATTCTGGAGTTTATCTTTCCTTCTTTATCTTCTACAACCTATGTGGTGTATTTGCTTGTAGGTGAAGGTAAAGTTTATATTGATGCATGTGTGTGTGTGTGTGTGTGTGTGTGTGTGTGTGTGTGTGTATTTGCTACCTTTTTGGGGGCACCTGACATCTGGGGCAAGAAAAACAAAAGAAAATGGTGTTGGCTGCAAGTTTTATACCCCTGACGACCTGACGTTATGGAAGAGGAGACAGCAACCGACGCAGGAGTCAAGACTTTGGAATTCAGGCCGACTGAGGGCAACCTGCCAGCAGATTTCCCAAATGTAATGACTGCAACAGTGAATACACTCGAACATCTACATTTATGGTAAGTGTACACAGCTGTACTTTCTTTTATTATTTATTATTAAATGTCTTTAAACCTATCTTTGTGGCTGATATTTACGAGAGATATTTAAGCTCTTAGAGTACTTGCATATGTATTTGGTGGCACTGTAGAGGCCACTCCTAATAGCCTGGCGCTTGGTCAAAACTTCCATTTGGATTAATAGTAACATTACACAGAAGGATTGGACCCCCTTTGTTAAGGGCCTTATGTAGCTGATAAAGAGTTGGCTGGTGTCGGCTGGAAGTACCTTATATTCTGTGAAAAAGGGGACATAGCTAGGAAACCTGTGCCAACCTTCCACAGGTGTGTGTGTGTGTGTGTGTGTGTGTGTGTGTGTGTGTGCTTGTATGTAAATCAAATCTCAGTGTGTGTATGTCAGCTACTTGGGCGGGGACACAAAGTACTGGTTGGACAGAGAAAGTGCTGGAGGTGTTAGCTTGCCCACTCGGCAGAGATCTCTACCCTATAGCTGTGCTAGTAGGGAGTCTTATTGGGGATTTGGAGAGAGAGGGAGAAACCATCCCTAGACTGACTGTGATCTCTGCGTGCTCTTAAGGGAAATTGTACTTTACTGTGTGTGTACTTGTCATCCTCCTAGTATGTACGTCCCCTAGCTGTTGCCAGTGGTGAGGATTGAGGCTCCTTAATTACTGGGCCAGTTCTTGGACATCATATATTAATTGGTTGGCAGTGGTGGGATATCCACATCACATATTAATTGGTTAACAGTAGTGGGATAGCCTCATCTTATATTAATTGGCTTGTAGTGGTTTGGATATTGAATTCCTGTAGCCTGTGTACAGTGGTCACTGAGGATGTTTGTACTCTAAATCAGCCACCCAGTGAACATTCAGAGTTCATATCACAATTGTTTTATTTTTGTTAGTTTAGTTAGTCAGGGAGAGCAGGCAAGCATGTCAGCAGAGGACTATGGCAAGCTGACAAGGAGTCATTGGGCTGAGATTTGCCAGTCTAAAGGACTGGTGCATGCCAACCTGACTAAGGCAGAAATTATTGAAGCTTTTGTCACAGATACATCACAGGATAGCAACCAGGAGGACAATCAGACTGGCATTGGGAATGTACAACTCTCAGAAAATGGACAGTTCAACCTTTCCAGAGAGGACTTAAAAATCAGCCTGGAGTTAAAGAGACTTGAGCTGGATGCCAAGCGTTTGGAAAGAGAAGCAGCAGAGAGACTGAGACATTCAGAGGCTGAGGAAAATGAGAAACTGTGATGTCTGCAGGCTGAGGAAAATGAGAAACTGTGATGCCTGGAAGCCAAGAAGAAGGAGAGGCAGAGGCAACATGAAAAGGAGATGCTAACTCTTCACCAGAGTCATGGAGGTAATGGGGAAGGGAGTAACCGAACCCTAGAAGCAGTAAAGGTCAGTAAATTTCATTCACAATTTACAGA
The DNA here is from genome assembly GCF_019279795.1 of Protopterus annectens. Taxonomy (NCBI): domain Eukaryota; kingdom Metazoa; phylum Chordata; order Ceratodontiformes; family Protopteridae; genus Protopterus; species Protopterus annectens. The sequence goes on from NC_056737.1 coordinate 194,092,504, forward strand.
GGGGGATCATTTTGATAGTTTCATTCATATGTTTGAGATATGTAAACAGTATGATGTTGACCAAAGGCTCTGAGTACAGTTCCTGACCCCCTTACTCAATGGTAAAGCCGTAACTGCAATTTCTAAACTGTCTGATACTGATTGCTTAAATTATAATACAGTCAAAATGTGCTTGTTGGAATGCTTTAAGTTAACACCTGAAGCATGTAGAAAAAAGTTTTGTGAGCATATACACAAGTCAGATGAAAGTGTGTGTGACTATATTGCTGAACTAAGCACTTATTTTCATAGGTGGGTGTGTGGATGTCAGGTCACTGCTTTTGAAGGGCTGGCAGACCTTTTGGTGAGGGAACAAGCCCTTAGCACTTTGCCTGAGGACATGAGAATCTGGTTAACAGATAGATAATGCAATACTACAGATAAATTGAGGAAAAAGGGATACCTATACCTAGCAAGCATGGCATCACTGCACAGGAAAGGGACACGCAGTGCTGCTCATAGGTCTAAGGGAACCCATGATGGGTGGCCCAGACTGTCCCAACAGAGTCTGCCAGTAGCAGGGCAAGTCACTTGTCCAGGTACATGTCCAGGACCAAGGGATAAATGTTTTAAATGCAGCCAGTGGGGCCATGTAGTATACAGTTGTCCATGGAGGCAAGGTGGGGAACAAAAGGTGGGAGAGCCAGTAAGTGGGAATGACAAAATGCCTGCAATAAGTTGTCTTGAGACAACAAAGGTATCAAACTACCACAAGAGGTTATATCCTATCTTAGTAAATGGGAAAGAAGCTATTTCTAAGAGAGACGCAGCATCTGACCTAACCATTTTGAAGCTTGCAATGGTTAAAGAGGAGCATTACTTGCTTGGGCAGTCTACCCTAGTCAGAGCTTTAGGAGGGACCCCATTCCAAATATCTTTGGCAAAGGTTCACCTTGACTGGGAGGGTGAAAAAGGAAGCCAACAACTAGGTGTGTTTGAGGATATCCCTGCAGATGTCCTGATAGGGAATGATTTTGATAATGCAGTACCATGTGTTCATGCAGTTACAGGCAGTCAAGCTTGGAGACAAGCATGTGGGTCTGGTAGCGTGGAGGAGACACAGACAGAGACCACACACTTGCAGCCAGGACTGGTGAGGTGGTTACTTCAGGGAGGGAGGCTACCCTATAGCAGTGAGGCTGTAGGTGAGCCACAGCTGCTTGTGGGTACTGGTGTTCCCTAGGACAGAGTGACTGCAAGGGTAGAGGTGAGTAGTAGTACCCAGGCTGACAGTGAGGCACCGCTGTCAAAGGATGCCAGATTTCCTGTGGAAGGGGAGCTGGGAAGGGCTATTAAGAGAGAGTTGAGACAGGCTCGGCTCTCAGACCCTACATTACAAGACCTGAGGGAGGTAGCTAGTGAGACACCTGATTTTCAAGGGAAGGGGGAATCTCTATACTGGGACAAAGGGTTACTATATAGAGAGTGGACCCCTGAGGGAGGGCTAGAGGGTGAAAGAATGCAGCAGTTGGTAGTGCCCCGAGCCTTCCATCTGGCACTTCTAGCCATAGCCCATGATATTCCCTTTGCAGGTAATATGGGCATAGAACAAACAAAGAGATGTATTATGCAGAACTTTTATTGGCCTGGGATTTCCAGAGATGTAACAGGGTACTGCAGGACCTCTGAGCAGTGCCAAAAGCTAGACAAGGCAGGAGACAAGGTGAAAGCTCACTTGATGTCTTTGCCTGTGATTCAGAAGCCATTTCAGAGGGCAGCTATGGATATTGTAGGGCCGCTGAGTACCCCAAGTTCCACAGGGAAAAAGTATATCCTAGTGGTAGTAGGTTATGCTATCAGATACCCTGAAGTGGTGGCTCTGTCTTCCCTTGAGGCAGAAAAGGTGGCAAATGCTTTGTTACAGATTTTCAGGAGGGTAGGTTTCCCAAAAGAAATACTGATTGGCAGAGGTGCCAATTTCATGTCAGACCTACTGGCTTGTCTATGGAAGCACTGTGGGGTAAAGCACCTAAAGATCACCCCTTACCATCCTCAGACTAATGGTCTTGTTGAGAGGTTAAACTCTACACTCAAGTCCATGCTCCAGGCATTTGCTGACCAGTTTAAGAGGGAGTGGGACACATATTTACGCCATTTATTGTTTGTATACAGAGAGGTTCCTCCAGGAATCCACAGGTTTTTCACCCTTTGAGTTACTGTATGGGCACAGAGTGAGGGAAACTCTAGATTTGATTTGAGATGAGTGGGAAGATGAGTGTGAATCCCAGAAGGAGTCTGTTGTGGCATGTCCTAAACTTCAGGTCAAGGCTTAGGGAACTCATGGGCTTGGTCCAGGGGAACCTGGCAGAAGCCCAACAGCAGAAAAAGGTCTGGTATGATAGGAATGCTTGAGCTAGAGAGAGTATGCTGTAGGGCAGCAGGTAATGATTCTCATTCCTATCAGACACAACAAGCTGCAGGCAGCCAGGGAGGGACCATACAATGTAGTAAGGAAGGTCAATGATATTAACTACATGGTAGAGCTGCTAGGCAGGAGGGAGGCAGGGGCACAAATTTTGCCATGTTAACATCATGAAATCTTACCATGGTAGGGAGGCCCTTGCGCTGACTATTTGCAGTGGATGGCAGGAGGATTGTGAAGGGGATCTGGTGACTGATCTCCTCAGTCAGGCTCGGAATGACACCTCAGTGAAAGGGGTAGCAGTGTCCCAGCAGCTATCCCCTACCAAGGTTTGAGAAATCCGGGAAGTGTTACAGGAGTTTGGGGACATGTTCACTGGGAAACCAGGGTACACCCACCTGGTGCATCACCATGTGTATGCAGGAACCCAAAGGCCTATTTAGCAGACCCCTTATAAGGTGCCTGAGAGAGTCAAGCAGACTCCGCGGGAGGAGATACAGGAAATTTTGGAACTAGGGGTAATTCAGAAGTCCAGCAGTCCCTGGGCCTCCCCAATGGTGCTGGTACCAAAGAAATATGGCAGCACCAGGTTCTGTGTGGACTACAGGAAATTAAATAGTCACACAGATTCAGATGCTTACCCCATGCCTAGGACAGATGAAACCCCAGAGCAGCTGGGTGGGGCTAAGTAACTTACCACTACTGATCTTATCAAGGATTACTGGCAGCTGCCTTTGACCGCCAGTACTAGAGAGAGGTCAGCCTTTGTGACTCCCTTTTGGGTTGTATGAGTTCACAAAGATGCTTTTTGGGATGAAAAATGCCCCAGTGACTTTTCCGGGGCTGGTAGATCATATCTTAGTAGAAGCAGAAGATTTTGCCCTTGCTTACCTAGATGATATTGCCTTCTACAGCCTTTCTTGGCAAGAGCACCTTCAGAATGTCAGGGAGGTGCTGGGCAGACTACAGAGGGCAGGGTTGAATATTAAGCCCAGCACATTTTAGGTGGATATGGCAGAGGTCTCCTACCTCGGACACAGAGTGGGGAATGGTAAGATCAGGCCAGTACCTGCCAAAGTGGAAGCCATTCAGACATAGCCTGCACCTGTTACCAAAAAACAGGCAAGGGCATTCTTAGGAACAGTATGTTATATATATATATATATATATATATATATATATATATATATATGTTTATATGTCTCCAGTTATAGTACATAGCTGCTTACCTCACAGACATAACAAGGCCTGATAAGGTAGTGTGGACCCCAACATGTAGGAAGACATTCTAGAAGCTTAAACAAGATTTGGCAGGACCCCCTGTGTTAGCCAGTCCAGATTACAGCAAATCATTTGTTGTCCAAGTGGTTGCTTCAAACCATGGGGTGGGGCTGTACTTAACCAGGTTTCCTCAGAGGGAGAAGAACACCCAGTGGTATATCTCAGTCATAGGATCCAACTGAGGGAGGAATGCTATGCAACTGTAGAGAAGGAATGCCTAGCCATAGTATGGGCACTGCAGAAATTTCAGCCATATTTGTATGAAAGGAAACTCACTCTAGTTACAGACCACAATCCCTTAACATGGCTACATCAAGTCAGCCTTCAAAATGCCAAGGTAGTAAGGTGGAGCCTAGGGTTGCAAGCATATTTTATGACAGTGTTATACCACTGTGGGTTTAGCAATGCCAACACAGATGGGCTGTCAAGACAGGGAATGGGGTAGGATATTCCCAGATAGGCTCAATCCTCTCAAGCAACATTTCTCCAGGGTGACTATAAAAACTAACTTGGGGTGGGGTGGGGTGAAGAAATGTCATGCTGCCAACCCGGCCATCTTGAATTTTGTAAATAATTCTATGCCATTTGTGAATATTTATATGATTTATACATGTATGTTATGTACTGAGCTTCAAGAATGTAACCACAGCATACCCTGCTGGAACATAGAAGATTAACCCGAAAACCTTAAGAATAGTTGAGGTTAAGTTACTTTAGTGCTGGGCCATAAACAAAATATGTTATCTCTCAGTTTCAGTTCAATAGCAGACACAATGTCTAGAGCTAGAAGTTTTTCTATTGTCTTGAAAGAAAAATAATTACTGGGTTAAAATGTAAAGTGTTTTATTGTTTTATGACTTCCAAGATCTGGCAAACATTTGAGAGATATGTATTTTTAACACAGAGATGTTAAAATTCTATTAGTTTCTGTTTTAGCCTGGGAACTGAAGTCAGGTGGCAAAAAGTGATGTCATCCAGGCTAACCCAGCAGTAAAATGTGATATTGATTTAAGAACTCTCTTAGAGAGGGACTATGCATTTTGTATTTTGTCTAGGACCTAGCAAGATCATCCACTCATCATCATCACTTCTGCCTGCTTGTTGTTCTGTAAGTAAGATGTAAGGCATAGTATCTTTCTTAGCTATAGATAAGAGTATAGTAAAGATTAATTTAGATGTTTTCTGTATTTATTTGAGACTGCCCTGCAATGTTGTTTTAAAATATTTCCTGTGATTTTCAACTCTGAAGTAACTGTGTTGATTGACTGAGTATTGTCTTGTTCTTTTATTATTTATTATTAAATATATTTAAACCTGTCTTTGGGGCTGATATTTGTGAGACATATTTAAGCTCTTAGAGTACTTGCATATGTATTTGGTGACACTGTACAGGTCACGCCTAATAGCCAATTGCTTGGTCAAAACTACCATTTGGATTAATAGTAACATTACACAGAAGGATTGGACATCCTTTGTGAAGGGCCTTAAGTATCTGATAAAGTGTTGGCTGGTGGCAGCTTAAACTACCTTATAGTCTGGGGAAAAGGGGGCATAGCTAGTAAACCTGTGCTAGCCTTCCCCAAGTGTGTGTGTGTGTGTGTGTGTGTGTGTGTGTGTGTGTGTGTGTGTGTGCGCTTGTATATAAATCAAATCTCAAAGTATGTGTGTCAGCTACTTGGGCAGGGACACGAAGCATTGGTTGGACAGAGAGGTGCTGGAGGTCTTAGCTTGGCCACTTGGTTGAGATCTCAACCCTATAGCTGTGCCAGTGGTGTGTCCTATCAGGGATATGGAGAGAGTGGGAGAAATTAGCCCCAGACTGACTGTGAGCTCTGTGTGCTCTTAAGGTAAATTGCACTTTACTGTGTGTGTACTTGTCATCCTCCCAGAGTGTACATCCCCTAGCTTTTGCCAGTGGTGAGAATTGAGGCTCCTTGATTACAGGACCAGTGCAAAGGTGTCACAAGAAACACCTTATGTTACTGTATAAAACATATACTAAGTCAGTCTTAGAGTACAAAAACACTTTTTGTATGTGCAACGCTGGTCAGTTGAATCATCTTGAGAGAGCACAAAGAAAATACACCAAGATGAAGATGATTTTACTTCACAAATGTTATAGTTTCAGCAATACCTCAAGTTATTTAATATTATCTTTACATCTGTGATAAATTAATATTTGCTTACAAAGTATTTCAAAACACTAGTTTATAAGTTGTCTTGGACATAAACATTTACAACTATAGTTTAACACAGGGACATCAGGCAGTGAAGACTTATTTAGGTAATATGAGAACACAATTATGTCTGTCTTATCTCAAACATTGTTGATATTATAAAATCAATTATAAATTCAAATTGAAGATAGTGGGAATTAGAATCCTTTGATAGATAACTGCATTTGTGGGCTGAGGACAAAGTGTTCAATCCAGAAATCTTGGAGTTAGCATTTCTAGATGTCCATATAGCCTCAATGCTGGTGCATACCTGATAAACCTATGACCCTGCCGCTGTGATATGTAATATAAGTGATTGCATTCTGTTACACATAAGTTATGTATTATATTTTCTTATGCAAAAAATTATGTAATATTATTAAGCAAAGGATGAAGAAACATTAGATGGATGTGGTGAGTGAAAAGTTGCCCTTTTACATGGCAGCAGTGTAAGTAGTTTTAAGTATAAGGTGATATTTCTGCTAAAATGTTCTATTAGCTGGACTGTAGAACACAATAAAAGGCAAATCTTAAGGACTATAGAACACAATAAAAGACAGATCTTAAAATAAAGTATGATACCTTACTGTGTAGAGGTCTGAACAGTCATTATAATTTAAAATGTTTATCGGTATAATTTAAAAAACGTGTCATGGTCTTAGTACAGATGTACATCGTTTAACATCCTTGGATGTATATGTGGTCGATGTTATGCAGAAAGATGTTAAGTGAAGCACAGTGTAAAGTATACGATATTCGACATCCTGTAGAACAGAACCTATCTCGTACATTAAGGGACACACAACTGTAAATTGAAATCTGTTAGTTTTATCCTACTGAAGGTACAAAGACTGTTAAAATGCTACATTTATTTATTAAAGTTTGATCACCAGGATAGTTCATTGATCTCAGTGGAGCAGTTATAGGCACAACCCAGGTGAACACAATCACAAAGCTCAATGCGATACAGTAAGGAAAAGTATAATCAGTAATACAGGCAGGTTATGATAACAGTTATGAAATATTGGGCTTTAGATGCAATAGCCAAGTGAAATATATTATACAAATTATAATTTATGCAAAGTATAAAGGAGATAATGGGATGAACTGAGGAAGGGAATTAGGTGAAGAAAAGAAGTAAGAAAAGGAAAAAGGAGCTAAGAAGAGAAAGAGAGAAATGGGGTGGGAGAAATAACGTAATAGCTTCTTCAGTGCTAGATATATTTAAATGAGGTACCACTGGAAGATGATGGAGCAGACAGAAGTTTCTGAGGCTTGATTGATGTGGTTTTTCTGAGGGCATTGACACTTATCTTGCTGTAATAAATAAAAGTGAGATTTTACACATGTGCTGCAGTATTAGATATTTTCTTGGGCAAGATCGTGTAAAGCTGGGGAAGTTAAATGTAAGATCTTATATGTGGATCAAGCAGCTACAGGCATTCAGTTTAGATCCCATAGCACGTGAGTGATGTGACAAAACCTTGGAACCCCTGTCAAAACCTTGGCTATGGAATTTTGGAGCCTCTCTAAACAAGCAGGATCGTTGTCTGAGAGCTCTAGATATGGAGCAGTAGAAAATCAAGATGTGATAAATTAACTACATGTATAACCATTGTAAGGTTGGATACAGGTGATATTTTTCAGATTGAAGAATGATAATCACATAAACTTTGATCTCTTTGGACATTCTCTGTCACAGCACTAAAAATAATTCTTCCCATATCTTTCACCTTGAATATAAGCATTAACCACTTATTTCCAAAGAAGATAAGAATGGGTAGAAGTGGGATCTGTGAGAGCTGGCAATTCATTATTTTGTATGCTTGACATTAAGTCAATTTGTTTCTCATTCATTAGAAGAAAGAATCAAAATAGTCTTTCACTGATGTAGTCCTACATCTAGTCATGAAAGAAGGAGAGGTATAATAGGATATCATCTCGGTAGCCATGTTATGTAATGCCTTTCCTAGCATGACCAGCCTTAAAGGTAGCATACACACACACTAACCAGAAAAGCAGCCAAAATGGAGTCCTAAGAAGCAAACTATCCAAGTACAGAGTTTTATAAACCACAGTAAGTTTTTAGGTACTCCAGAAGAATTCCATGATCACCAGTGTCAAACCCACTGAGAGATCAAGTGGGACCAAGATGGGATGTATCATTTCAAATCTTGCTATGTCTGTAGTTTGTGGGACAAAGATTGTCACGTTTTGTGATTATATGTAACATTTTGCAATTTGTTCACCTATGATTAGTAATAAAACATGTTTTTGCAAATTAAAAGTGGGACAAGGAGAGACAGGTTGAATTGATCTATTCTGGAACATAAAGTAGACTTCTAGAGGGTGGTACCACTTAAGAAGAGAAAGAAAATGTTGCTCTTAGAGAAGGCCATGCAGTTTTGATAATTAATGCATCAGGGACTCCAGGCAAGATTGTACTAGCCAATCCACATAGAACCCTCTACACAATAGCTGGATGGCCGAGTGTGACAAACATCTCACCAGACAAGACTATTGTCTTATTTTGTGATCACTTACTGATGCAGACTGTATTATTCGACCAGTTTTATCTTGGTGCCATTCAGATTTTGCACAAATTTCACTCCATTCTCCATCCTAAACTGTAGATCACTCAATGGTCGCAATAGGTGTAGGACCTGCACATGATAAGATAATGGAGTCCAGAGCTCCTCCCCTGTGATACAGGCTGTTAACACAGTTGTTATATAAGAATCAATTCATTACAGGCAGCAGTGAGTCTCCAGAGGATTGAAGATCTAAGTACCAGATCACTTCAGTATCAGAGATGAGAATAGAAGGAATCCCTAGAGAGATAACTGAATGAAATGCTGGTCAGAACAAGAGTATCTGATGACATCTTTATACTGTAAGCACTTTCTAATATCTAATATTTTACCAAGGTGGATACATTAGATAGCCTGCACATATTACTTGTAGTAATCTGGGTTTAATGTTGACACTCTTGCAAAAGATGCATAATACAAAAAAGCTAAAATGACATTTGAACTCAGATAATCATTTACTGATGTGTGTGTTACATTGTTGCTATATTTTGCTTATGTTGTCATGCACAGACATACCTGCTATTCGCTATTTCACTCTAAACTACTTGCTTGTCATCTTTTTGAAGCATGAAGAGTGTGTATTGGGAGTATTTGTGAGAGACAAATATCAGAAACAGGAAATGTATACTCTTACTTTAACATCAATGGCCTGTGTTGTGATACAATACCCAGGTATTGAATAATTTTTAGCTGTACAGAAGCTTTGTGTTTTCTTGTATCCAAAATGAATTATCAGTCACAAGTAACATTGTCTCTTTTATGCAGCAGTTTTTACTAGTTCAACATGAACCCCCCTTTCTGTATATTTTTGCACAATCGGGACTTTTCACCCACTGCTGAAAGCTTACTTTGAGTGCAAATTGTTGCGTTTACTACTATACTCCATTTCTTCTATAGCAAAGGAAAAGTATTCAGCAGGTAAAGCTCTCAGATTCAGATGAACTCTTGCTGTTGGTTAGAATGCATACAGCAGATCAGGACTTGTTTTTAAAGTGAGATATCAGCTTTAAGTGGTTCGTGCATATGTTACAGGTCAAGTTAAGGTAAATTACCTGGAACATCCATACAGGATGAGCTTATGCTATAAATAGTCACTAGCCTATCATTACCATCTGCTAGTTTACCATTGCTGATGGATTAATTGATTATGATCAGTTTGCTACCATATTGATTGCTAATCCATTACTAGCTGGTAACTGCCTGTGATGTCCCTGCAGATTGGGGTTACATAGGAATTTTATAAATCACAGCCAGCTGTTGTGATATTACAATTGCAAGATAATATTATTTATCTTGATTGTGGTTTGCCAACTCTGAGTGCCTCCCTCTAAATTATATTGCACTGTTGTCACAGCAATTTATTTTTAAGTACACTTGCTGGTAAATATATTGTTTGATGCACTGCTTTCTCTTAGTAATATTCCATTTCTAAAATATATACATCATTGTAAGTACAAAATGTGTGGCATTTATAGACAATTTGTGTAGAATGTAATGGTCTTTTTTTTTTTTTTTTTTGGCAAAATGTGCTAATTTGTAGACATTAGTTTTGCAGCCTGCCTTGTAAATGGCTTGAAGGTGGCCAGCACATGCAGGGCCAGCCTTTGGTTAACTGGTGCCCTAGGCAAAAGGGCTCCACAGCGACCCCCCCACAGCCAGCACTCAGTGGCCTCACCCTGGTCTACCTACACCATCCAGATTACTGGAAAAGCGCCCCTGCTAGAGCCTAATTGGCCTATGCCTAAGACCGGCTATGAGTATATGGTTCAGCAAGAGAGACAGTCACAAGATCACATACAAGAGTGGTCAACATGCAACTCAGGTAGACTTCCTCCAGTAAGGAAATGGCAGAGACTGCAGTCATTCCACAAAGAAATAGCTATCCCAAAGTATAAACAATTTTTTGTCACAATCGGCAGTAATTAGCAGTCAGAGAAGGCTGTAAGGTCAACAGAAACAACGCTGAGGACTTGGAAGTTGATTGGAACAAAAGCACAACAGATGAAGGAAGTAATAAGACTCTAGCACTTCAAGAAGCAGAGGATATAGGTAGAATCAAAGAAGAATGGTAGCATCACAAAACAAGCCAAACCAAGTATGGAAATAAGGAATATAAGGAAAGCAGTTGGCAGAATGCGGAAGTCCAAGAAGTTATCAACAGCAGGAGTGCAGGAAAAGGGGGGGATTAGAAGATGAACCAGGCAAACACAGAATACTGATTGGCTAACAAAAAGGCTAATTGTGTAGTCGTCATAGCAAAGAACAAGGCATCAGAGGCACTGCACCAGCTTCTGGAAAGTGATTCAGTAGATGGCACAAATTAACTCTGTCAGGTTGCAAGGTAAAGACAAAAAAATAAAGGGACGCCAGCAACAGCCTACTTACCAGTCCACAGGGCATCAGAGGCTGATGGAAAGAGTATTTCCAACAGCTTCTGAATGAAGAAAATCCCAGAGAAGCTGTACTGCCCCAGAAAGAGCCTACAGTGAAATAAGAGAAACCCATCCTAGGAGTAAGAATAGCACTAAGGAAAATGAAGTTAGAGAAAGCAGCAGATGTAGATGAACGCATGGCAGATATGCTCAAGACGTTAGATGAGTATGGAGAGAAAGTATATGCCAGACAACTGGAGAATAAGCATGCTAATGTACAAGAACAAAGGGGACGTTCACAACTGTGGGCAGTATAGAAGTATCAAACTCCAGTCACACTGCATGAAAGCGCTGCAGAGGATGATTAATAAATACACATGCAAAGAAGTAGAAAGTTAGATGGGAGATGAACAGTTCAGACTGAGATCAGGATGCAGCACAACCAGCCTGATATTTTCAGCGAGACATCTACTGGTGAAGAAGCCACAGATGAGGAAAGAGTCCAACTCAGTACTCCTAAACGTGCAGGAAGTATATGTCACTGTCCTGATAAGTCTAATTTGGGCAGTCCTGTGATGGTTCAAAGTCCTGGAAACACTGGCAAAATTAGTGCAGGCTAAGTGACACAAGTACAAACAGCGTTCAGACTCCCAGAGGAATTCCCAGCGGGAGTAGGAGTGTCAGGTTTCAGCTCTCAGCCCACTGCTTTTCATACTGGTGATTGACTACATTAGCAAGCAGAACAGAGAGAACTGGTTGGAAAAGCTGCTATATCCAGATGATGTGGCTTCATAAACAGACTCTGAACAGGAACTTCAGCAAATGATTAATAGAATGCAAACCTGAAGGCACATGGCACAAAACTGAATATAGGCAAGAGCGCTGTCATGGCAGCAAACAAAGAAAATCAGAAGATACTCAAAATATAGAAAGAACAGAAATTAAAGGAATGGTTTAAGAACTTCAGTTATCTGGGAGGTGTGATTGAGGAGAAGGGAAGTTTGAATTAGAAGGCCAAAGCTAGAATCAGAGAGGTTACAGCTAACTTGCATGGAGTGTCATGGGTAGTGTATATCAAAAGAATGCCAAAGAAGTTGAAAAGTAAGGCGTATGAAACAATGGAGCAACCAGCTGATAACATCAGAGCAAAAGCCAGGCTAACTCCAATGACATAGAATGTAAAAGAGAAAGATTACTGTGGTTCAGGCATATATGAAGTAAAGCAAATCTGGTGATGAAGTTTTGTAAGAGACAGTTATATGGCAAAAGAAAATTAGGACATCCAGCAAAGAGATGGATGGATTGCATGAGAGAAGACCTATGACAGTTAGGTGTGGGTGTCGTAAAAGGTAGGAGAGTTGCGCTGAATCAAGAAAGGTGGCTACAGTTGATGCAACACCCTGACTCAATGTAGAATGTTGGAAAAAACATGGCTGCTGCTGATAATGGGTTTTGCGGACATGCAACCTATGCAATGAGTGCTTAAACATGTGGAAATGATCTTGTTCAAGCAAAGGAGAGATTAATGAGATTTAAATGAAGGCAAGTTAAACATGTCACAATTCACAGATGTTAGAGAGGCTCCTCGCACTACCCATTGTCACATCTTTATGCAAAAGAATTAGCAGACTGAAACTGTTAGTCTTACATCATGTAGTCACGTGTGCAGCTGCAGTAGTGCACATTTAGTACCACTCGGTTACTTCAGCTACTGCCAAAACTTCCTGGGTTATATTCCTTGCAGGCTTAGGGATCACAAATGATGCAGACAGTGGCTGACACACTATATCCTGATGGAAGACCAAGTAGTGTGGGTGACATATTATGCCCACATGCTAAATCTATGAGAATGTATTATCTTCCTGACCATGTAGATAATAATGTATGTGCAGCTCTTCCTGTCATAGCTGCAGGCACCTTCTATCAACCTAATGGTGGAAATTTTGGGTATTTCTTAGGCATCTGCCTTGCGAATACTAAGTATGTTTCTTGGTATCAAGCTGTTGCATATGAAAGAGCATATATGGTCCCCAAAACTGAGGGAGAGAGAGAGAGAGAACATTATACATGGCTTCCACAACACTGGACACCTCCCTGGGTTACTTAGTGCCATAGACTGCACTAGTATATTAAGTGTTCCACCTGTTCCACAATCACAAATGTATTATCATTCCCTGAACTGCCAGGTAGTCTTCAGTGCACAGCGTGTCTGATCTCAGCATGGCGATAACCTCGAGAGGGACATCTAGTTAGTAAGTGCTAGCAGAGTCTGTAGATTAAATGGTAAGACTCACACACACACACACACACACACACACACACACACACACACACACACACACACACACACACACACCATGCAGATAGCCAATGCCCTACCCAAAAATTGTTGTGTTGTGTTTTATAGTTGATGCTGGATACCCTCTTGAACCCTGCCTCTTAACCCCATTGTATAACCCTGAAACAGTGGCACAAATGTATTACAGCACTACCGATAGCTAAACACTTCCCATTCCTGAATGTTTGCCTGGGCTGAAGAAGGCATGGATTTGTTGTCTGGATATATCCAGTGGTGCTCTACAATACTCCCCTGAAAAATCCAGCAAGATGTTTACAGCATGTGCTGTGCTTCACAAAATGATTATGTATAAGCAGAGTCAACATCTTGACTACATGATTGTCTTGCACCATCTCCCAAACACTCCAACAGCACACCGCAATGAAGGTTATCAGGAGCCAGAGGATGTACAATCAGCAGGAGTTCCTTTAGGCAGTGACAGGTGATTGTGACTGGTGATGGCATTAGATCCCCCTATGTTTCTGGTCTGTAGTGAGGATATGGCCACAGATGAAGCAGCGTGGACCTATGAGCCTGCTGTTTTATGCAGAGGGGATGGTGTAGCTGATTAGTGTGTGTGCAGAATAGCTCCTTACCAAGGACTGACACAGACGAGCTCATTTGTCTCAGTGTCATTGGCAGACTTTGTACAGGTACTGACATCAGTCTTGTCCAACCACAGGCATTTCTGCCTCTTGGCTATCACTGCTTCTATCTGTCAATGTATAACACACCACCACCACTGGGAGCAAATGCTCTTGCATTTCCTCTTCCCAGTGACACAAGAAACTCCTCCTTGTTTATCAATCTTGTGGATGGAGTGGCAGCTCCTGTAGTGGGTCTCTCAGTCCCAGTCTTCCAAGCCGTATGCTTGGCATGGTTGCTCATGTTAGCCATGTGACAGTGACCATGGGTCTGTTTGCCATTATGGATACCCACTGCTTTGATACCCCATTTCTTGGAGTACCACATGTGATCCTTCAGTGGTTAATCTGTGCCTCCCATTCCAATTAGCCATAGGTCATGCTGCCTGAGTGCTTACAGCAAATCTCCTGTTTACACCAAGGTAATAGCGGAATACATATTGCTTAGGATCTGTACAGATGCCAAGGGTATACCTGCTCTGTAGAAGCCTACATTCATAATATGCAGGCCCTAGAAGGTGTGTTACAACACAACATAGTACTTTTTAACAGAAATGATACTGTAAAATTGGTCAGCTGGCATGCCATGGTAACATGCCTAAAGTATATTAAATACTACAGTAGTCATTAAAACATTTAGACAATCAGGGCAAACATAAGAAACCTTATTACTAAGATATAAAGATATACCAGTATACTTAGATAAGTTCCTTATTATTTTATCATTTCCCTGATATCTGAGACATTGTCAAAATGAAAACTGTACACTTTAGCAGCAAAATTCAGATATCATCTGTTTGGAAAATTTTCAAAAAACATTTCACATTATTGCACACCTTTTGAATCAAATGCAAAAAAATGTCAAAAACTTCTACATTTTCAGTAGGTTTATTTGCAGTCCTGGCTCCATGGTGCAGAGGGATGGAGTTTTTAGGGTTCATTTAGAGACCCCAGCACTGTAGGAGCTCTGTATGCACACACAATTCCTGTGCATCTGAGTAGTGAATACAAATCTTGAGCATGTGTATCTATATAGCGGTCTGCTATTTTGGTGTGCCATTTGTCTTCTGAATTCATTCAAGAGAGATATGGCTTCTATCACCTCACTGCGTAGAATTCCTGCATGTTATGTGGTGGAGATGATAGACCCCCACAGGAATGTGGATGCCCGGTTTGACTGCAGCTGTAAGTTGTCTAGAGCTACAGACATTCTATGTCATGCAGAGCAGTGCAGCTACTGTTATGATTAGCTCAGGGACAGCATGCCTGAGATGCTGCAGATGTGGGAAGTAGATGTGCAAAGTGAACATTCAGAGATGTATGTTTTTAATACTTTCTTCCTATTAAATGGACAACTCAAAAGAGGTAGTTTTGTTCTGGGAACTTTTATCAAGTACATGTCAACCAGGTGGGCTGTCACAGGAGGTTAGAAAGGCTGGCTGTATTACAGGTTGGGCAGGGTTACCATCTGTTTTAGATCTGAAATTATTTCCGTGACATGTTATACTTTATGGTGACTTTCCCACTTTGTCATAATTATGCAAGTCCACCTGATGAAGAAGAGGAGGAAGAGGCCGAGATACCTTCATCATCCCCTCCCACTAATGCAGTGTGTGGTGGGTCTAATGCTGAGGATGCAGCTGCATCACTTGGGAGGGATGAAGACCCCCTCTTGGATAGAAATCCATGTTCCACTACCTCTGAACCAAACACATTTGCAACAGTTGCTAGAATCAGTAGTGGAACTTCAGGTGTGACAAGATCTTGGCCACATTGAGTTCCTCCTGTAACAAATAGTTGATTCAGTGGAGGGACTGGCCCCACCCACCAGGCTGACAGAGAAGCATGAAACCCCTATCATCACCTACATTGAATAATCAGCTGGTGATGGCTGTTAGTAGGCTGACCTCCAGGATGACTTGATAACCCATCTTACCTAGCACACCAGCCTGTTCACTGCCTGGTGAAACCACCTTCCTAGTGTGTTATACCCTATACCTTGTGTATGGCTTGACTCTGTCCATCACCTATTGTCCAGCCTTTGTATATGTGTCCAGCCCTTGTTAGCCGAACATTGTGTGTTCATAACCACCCCCTCATGTTTAATGTTCTTCTGCACAAACTTTGCTACTACACCTTTTTTAAATATACATTTCCCCTTCTTTAACTTAAACCCATCCTTTGTGTCTTTATATAGTTAAAAAGGGGACTGTAACACCACAAAATTAAAATTAGCTCTACATTCTTACCATACCTCCTTAATCTATTCTGTCTGTCCCCCTTGTGTGGTTCCCTCTGCTTGCTTTTACCCACATTCCTACCATGTCATACACACCATTCTGAAAGTTAGGATGATTTTCGCACCACAAAAGAATTATTTAGAAACTATAAATCCAGCAATATATAACATTGGGGAAAAAGGTTCACACAGATTACAAAAAGGTTCAAACTAATAAAAAATGTTTAATAAGCACTTGTATCCTCAAAACAAGACTTCAGAAGGACAAAAAGCACTTAATAAACATTTATTATTCATTTGAACCTTTTTGTAATCCATGTGAACCTTTTTCCCCAGCATTATTTATTGTTGCATTTATCAATGTTGTTTGATAACATTGCTCCTTATTTCTGATTCTTTAGTTATTCAGACACTATACTTATATTATCAGCTTCATAAACTTTTCTACTGGGAAAGATTAGTCTGAGGTGCATTGTCAAGATGTACCGTGTCATTGTTATGTTGTCATTAGATCCTTGTTGTATGCCACACTTGCTGCATTGTAGCACTACTCATTAGCATATCTGAGCTAAGCAGGGATGATTGCTGAGAAGTACTTTGTACCATACAGTGCTGTGCAGTGAATGACTCTGAATTCCACCAATAACCTAAATTCACTAATGCAGTATAGCAGGTGTAAAAAGAGCTGTTAATATACTTCTCTGCTTCTCCATAAGTGAATTGCTGTCCTTTATCTATATCTAGGACAACCTATGTATAGATTAACCTCATTTTCATTTGCATGTTTACTGTGCATGTAGGGGACATGTTACTAATTTCCAGAATGCTGTCAGATGCATCTTAAATCCACATATGTATGGTAGAGCATACACAGGTAGCAGCCAGCACAAGCTGGAGCAGCTGTGTAGTGTCCCTTAACTGTTGACATTCAGGGGTACTCTTAGTAAAGTACTGAAGCTTGAAACAGGCCAATGCATATCCGCCTGTAAGTACTTGCTTTGTTAGAGTATTAAGAGGCTTCCTACTGAAATGTTAGCACTCATAGCGTTCCGTGCTGACAGGCCAAAAAAAAAAGATTGAAACTTCAGGAAAAGAGGGAGATCTCGAACATCACATTTCTCCTTTAATTTTTTTTTTTTTTTTTGTAGGGGTGGTAAGCTCCCCACACTCCTCAAATTTATATATACCAACTCCAAAATTGCCATGCCTTGGAGAAGAGGGAATATTCTGGGAAATGGCAATCTCAGACTTGGTATATGTAAGTCTGTTTTTACAGACATTCAATCATCTTGTTTTGGAACTTGCTGTAGCAGGTCCTGATGTTTCAGATGGTTACCATTTCAAGAACAACATGAGATAATGAAGTCTCCAGATCATTCCAGATATGACATTCTTTTTTTTTTCATTAGAAATCATTTCTAGACACTATATCAACCGTTATCATAAAGATTTTCAGTACCTTGAAAAACATAATTCTTCAATAAATCTAAAAATTACCACGAATCTTTAATAAAATGTGGTGTGCCTGAAACCAAAGGATTTAACAAAAAATCCAAATAATGTGAAATGGTCACCGTCTTTCATGTTTTGGCCGAAACTATAGGTCTAAATGGTGGGTTAAAAGAATTCTTATGAATTTTTGGTATACCAAAAAGCAAACCCAAAACTGATTCTTCCATTAATAGAAATTCAAAAGTAGCCAAATTAATATAATTATTGTTTAACAATTCCAATGATGTATTATCAATATTTTTTAAATTTTTCCTAACAATGTCCTTGCTGACCACTTGGTAATTATTTTTATTATCCAATAAACTGTTTGTACAGGCTTTATACTCAGATGTTTTCATAATAACTAAACCATTGCCTTTATCGGCTTTCATATATCTATATTGTTGGTTTTGCCTTAATTCTTTTAGGCTTACTATTTCTCTCATATCATAATGAACTCTTCTGCCTTCATTTCTATTATTACAGATTCTTCTAATATCTTTTTCACTTTTTCACAAAGTTCACTAAATACACTTAATGTAGGCATCAATGTAGGATTAATACTACTTGTTTTTTTGCATTCAGTACTAGTAGCGATATCATTTCCATCAAGAGCATATTTAAAATGTAATTTCCTGATGTATAGCTTGAAATCAAGTACTGTATCAACAAGAGGAGCCTTAACCGAGGGAACATAAGAAAAACCTTTTTCTAAAACCTTTTGCTGCATTTCACTAAGTACCAAATCACTTAAATTATATATGGTACATAGCGGAACTACCTCTTACGCTGTTTTCCCTTTTTTCCTATTCCCTATTTTCCCTTTAACTCCCGTTTTGTTCATATTGTTCCCTCTTTGGGTAGCCTCATCTGAAAAGAATTTGAATTTGTAGTATCTTGATTACTGCATTCTTCACCTAAATCATGGTCAGCAACAGTATTTCCATTGTTACTGGTAGTGGTTTTTTAACTATCCCATGCGAATTACTAACATTAACTTGATTAAGCCTAATATGATTCTTACTGTTGTTATTAAACTTATTGTTTTTAACATCTTTAGCACTGCAAATATAGGCTGTATTACTAGCATAAGATGTAAAATCACGGGCAAGTTTATTTCTTTTCCTACTAATCAAGCTAGCTACATGCCTCTGTAGTTTGGCTTGTATCCCATCATACAAGGTTTTGAAACTGTTAAAGCTCACATCATTAACAATACTATTATTTAATTCAGAAACTTTCTGCTTCAAAATAAAAATTTTGCTCGTATTAAATTTAAGCAATAGTTTTAAAGCTTCAGTGTCAGTGTTATTATACACATTGACAAATTCTGAAAAAACACTATCAGTTTCTGTAATTCCATTTGGAAAATGGTAATACCTAAGTCCAAATGGTACTTGTTTGTGGTCAGTACGTTTCCAAATAAAAATTATCATATTCTAACGACCGCATGTTAAACAACTTCTTTTCCCAACTGAAAGATGCGTGACTTACAGTTTGATGTAATACTGTCCGTTTTGTCAGCTTCATTAGACAAAACTTGAAAGTCTGCAATCTGCGATACTTTTGCAAAAGGATTAATTATATTATCAGTAAAAAAGTTTGAAACATGACTTTCTTCAAGTCCCACTACCACTGTGACATCACTTCTGGAACTGCTGGCTGAAATTTTCCTCTCATGATTAGAAGGCACCAAGTTTGAAACAGGGGAATTAGAGGCCTTAGTCAAAGAAGTCATCTTGTTTAACAATAATTGCGCAGTTTTAATAGTGGTAGTTAAGCTACTGGTAACCACCGCAAATTCCTCAGGAATGCTGTAAACACTCAAATCAAGAATTTCTTCTGAATCGCTGTAAGATCCCACAACGGAGGCATATGAAGCCGACCCGTTATCAATGGTAGAAGCATCCATCTAAAGGTCCAACAACTGGTAAAATAACAGCTATAATAAAATAAAAAGCACCGCAACTGCACGAAAACTAAATAAATAAAATAAAAATACATGAAGTGAGGACAAGTAAACAACTGCTCACACCAGAAAAATAAAATTTAGTACTTTCATTAGCTTTAAATGTTAAATGTCTTTTAAATAATAGAAACCACTATTAAATTATGGTTTTTATGTTGTGCCCTTTTTATACTTTATTACTTATGGGTTAATTAACCAATTATTTAATTATATAATTATATGGTTAACTTATTTGTATTTAAACTGAGAATGTTGGTTGCATTGCTGTTAGTGTTCTGAAGAAGTTCATGTGATTAAAGTGAATGAAAGTACTAAATTTTATTTTTCTGGTGTGAGTAGTCATTTATTTGTTCTCACTTCACATATTTTTAGTTTCTTCCTTCTGTTGTAGAGTTTGTTTAGGCAGAGGACCACCAGATTGGCTTCCTTTTTTTTGGAGGATAGCATCTTGATTCTGTTTGGGATAGCACGATCCATGCACTCGTGTAAGTGCTTATAGAGTGCATCTGTGTAGGATTCAGCAGTCGTAACTATTGTCCATCTGCATGGGTGCCATGAAGTTCAAAACTTCTGTCTTAAGAAGCATGAAGTTGGCTTTGGAGAAATGTTTTACCATGATTTCCTTAATGGGGGCGGGATGTGGATATCTAGGGTGATTAACGTATGGTCGGATATGACCAACGAGGAACTGACTTCGGGTGTGGAACACCAGTCACTTATGTTGGTAATGACAAGGTCTAGGATATTGTTGCCCCTGGTGAGGGTGTGGATAAGTTGATCTAGGGCATTGGAATTTATAAATTCCCGAAAGCATTAAGCAAAGGAGTTGGTACACAAGTAGTTTTCCCAGTTAATGGTGGGGTAGTTGAAATCACCCATTATTAGGGTGTTTGGTTGAACCCTAATATTTTCCAATATAGCAAGAAAAGAGGAGTGGGAATCCTGGGGCATGGTGGGGGATCTGTAACAAGCTACAGTTTGGATCACAGTTTTGCCCAGAGTTAGTTGCACTTGGATAACCTCAGATGCATTATGCTGAGCAACTAGCCAGAAGGTGTGGATATCCTTAATGAATATGGACACACCTCTGCCTTTGGTGTTCCGGTCCAGGTTAGGTGGACGAAAAGTGTGGTATGAGTTATAGCCTGGAAATGTAGGGGTGCTCTCTGGACCCTTGAACCAGGTCTCAGTCACTGCACAGATATCAATGTTCTCCATTTTAAGGAGTGCCTCGAGGGAGTGCATTTTGAGATTTAGACTTCTAGCATTGAGTAGCATTACCCCCAGTTTTTGCTTGCCTGTTCCTGTTATTGTGGTGAATTTGTCATTTGAACCTTGCCTAGAAAAGGCACTATAGGGGCAACAAGAGCCTTAGCCAGTATCTGCAACCCAGAGGTGACCGGTGCAGGCCATCTCTAGCAAAGCATCATGGTCTGTCAACCATGTCGTCCCAGGGAGACAGATACTGGATCCCCTTAGAATGACACCAGATGCTTAGCCAATTGTTGAAGTCAATAATTTTGTCCTTGTACGGCGGAATGATTCTGGGCAATGGCAGGATGCTACTCAGGGCTAGGGTCATACCTGCCTGGGCTACAAGATCGGAGAGCTTTTCCATGATTCTTTTCATGTAGTCCAGGGAGGTATATCTCAGGTCATTCACACCAACATGGACAATGACAGTTATATTTGTACTTGTTGTTGAGTGACCTGAGTGCGTGGGTTATGTTGCGGATCCTGGCACCCGACAGGCAGCTGACAGTAACCTTCTCTTTGTTTAGCCTGATGAGTGGGATATCAGTGTGCCTGACTATAGAGTCACCTATGACTAGTGTGTTGGGTACGTTGTTTTGCCTTATGGTCTGACTTCCAGAACTTTGTAGATGTGTACAGCACATTGTGATCTTCTTCCTGTCCAAGACAGCTGTCTGATGCACTCCTGAAAGGGAGAGCTGCTAATGCCATTTTGCAGTTCTCTTGTTCCTGTGGAAAGTGATTAGGTCACAGGGAAAGCTGCCAAAGTTAGAAGGGATCGTATCCAACATAAAGTCTTTAGGTTCAATGCCTGATGCCATAGTGCCAGACGTGTAGACAGGTTGCATTTGATTCATCTCATTATAAGAACTTTGTTAAGAAGCACGAAGCAGGGGATCAACCTCTTATCTCAGCCCCCCCCCCAAAGTGGAGAAGGGAATTGTCTTCAAACAGACTTATTGGACTAGGAACTGGAATAGGAGACCTGGCCTCGAAAATTTTCTAGTTTATAGTTTATGGCAAGTTGATGAGGAAGTCATCCTTTCATGAGACTTTGGACTTCATGAAGAAGCATTTTAAGTGAGCTGCAAGAAGGTTTCCAAATCCGGGAGAAAGTACTTGAAGATACTTAGATTTACTGGGTATACATGATCTGAAGCCCCAGCAGCTCCCTTCCATTAAATGGGTGCTTTTGAGTAATTATCTGTAGACTTTTTAGCCACCTGCTCCTAATAACAGAGTTCTGCAGAATTCTAGATGTTTACAAATGCTTAAATATTAAAAGGTTGATGGGCCTAGCAGTGGTACGGGTAGAGTCTGCTTAGGGATCTAAGCCAGCTCCAGGAGTCAGTACACCACCCAGTGATAGAGTGTAGGGTCTTAGGCCATTTTGAACAAAAGATGTCAAGCAAACAAACAAGGCTGGCTGCATTACCAGGAGGTCCCTGAAGGTTCCAATAAGATCAGACTGTCTCACAGTAGCAGCCACAACACTTTTCTTCAAAAATGTATTAGCTGAGGTCATTTTTCAGGCCATCACTCGTACTTATACACACACACACACACACTTTCCAAGGCATTGCAAGTTGGATGTTCAGCCTAGCAGGAGGACAGAATTAACTACTGCAGTGTTGCAAGGCATGTAATAGCCTTATACCCATAGACTGCTTTAGTACTGTTTCCATGGACATGGGTTCATTCCTCGGCAGTAATCTCCGCAATGAGCACAGTACAATTGTGTAAGTAACTCACCATTATGGTAGATATACAGATATGAAGATTACTGCTACAGTATAACTCCACTCCTTCAGCCCTTATCTTATGCTGCATTGTTTGTGTGTGTGTGTGTGTGTGTGTGTGTGTGTGTGTGTGTGTGTGTGTGTGTGTGTGTGTGCGCGTGCACACGCCTATCTATAGAGTGTGACAAGGAGCAACATTCAATAATTTACATATATGTGTGGGGGCTCTCCTGAACATATATGGCCTTCAGGGGGTCCCCATAAGAAAAAGCATGACTATGTTGTGCACAAGCCTTCATGGAGTACACAGGATGACCCCCTAGACATAGCACTGTGATGAGTTACTTTTGGCCATTTCTCCTTTTAACCATGTATTAGATCACTGTCATGAGACTGGTCACTCCTTTCAGCTACTCTGTCACTTTAAAGACAAAGTGTTTGCTTTGCTTTCAAATTGTGGTGTTTGGCATGAATTTCATAAAAATAATAGAGATGTAACTGTTTCCTCTACTTGTTTGCCAGTGTCTTTAATTACTGAGATTTTATTCTCATCCCTTTTTGTGAAAGGTATCAGTATTACTTGCTAGTTAATCCTTAATTGCTCAAACAGTAGTTGGTACTTGTTTCTCATAGGGGACAGCTGCTAGTTTTGTTGGCATCTCAGTTTTTTTTTTTTTGTGTGGCTTCTGCAGGTTAAATCCCACCTAGGAATTATACTTTTAACAATTTTATTCAATCTCATATTTATCCCATGTATTATTAATGGTCTCATTTCTTCCTGCTGCGTAGGAGTGGACCTGCTTCTTCGACTCCTGGTATTTAATGTAAGTGGTCATTTAGCATGCCTTTTTTCCTCATTTATATCCTTGTGTAAGCAATTCTTCATATTTGCACCTGTGCCTCCTTTATTGTATGTGAAGAATGATTTGCTTTTCTGTAATTCCTTTTCTTTCTCTCTTAATTTCCATCTTTCCTCTTCATTTGCTTGTCTTTTTTTTTGTTATAGAAACCACTTTGGTAACCTCATCCATAAGGTCACCACAGCAGTTAAGTTCTGAGTAACTTGCTATGATTCTTTTCATTCAGCGTAATAGTGGAGCACTAAATATGTCGATGCTTTCTTAAAGTATTTTATCTTAATATGTTTCTAAACATTCTATATTCCATTCTGACTTGCATGATGCTACCTTTAACATTTCTTAAATCTGTATTTTTGGTTTGTGGCCTAAAGTTGGCCTAGAAGTGCTCAAGATCCATTGAACTATAGGAATATTATCAACAGAAGTCCACCTAACAGGAATAAAAATTAAAAACATTACTTGAATATGCAAATGGTCAGCTTTGCTGGCATAGAGAGGGATAAAGCCCTAACTATGTCCCACTTGACTTTTGTTCAGGTAATGGTTTGGGCACCTGCTGAAGCTGATGTGGGGAAGAAGAGGAGTGACATAGTGCTGGATTGCTTCTCTTGGGTGTGGAGTCATGTCTGGAGTGCATGATCCCATGGTTGAATCTTTAGTGGACATTGGAGACCCCATAGGACTCTTGGCTTTAAGGGGGGCTATCTTAAGAGGAATACATCACTTGTGGAAGTGAGTGAGACACTTTTGTTGATATCCATTGCATGCTGAGTTATTTGTTTGTTACTGGGCATGTGCCATGGGGTTAGGTCATATAGTGATGAAACCCCTGATGGCTGGCTAAAATGGCAGCTCTTTTTGGTCATCTCTTTCCCCTGGTGAAAGGGAATGGATAGGCTAGTTGCCTGGCAGTGCCAATGATTGTAAAGCAATGTGGAGAAAAAATGCAAAAAAAAAAAATAGGCAAGTATAGTCATATCAACATAAATATTGCTTCTTATTTATTTTGTCTGGCTTGTTTGTAATATATTTATTGATTATTTTAATATTTTGAAAAAGCAAATGCCTGAAAAAAAGAATGTCTTGTAGCTGTGTGGACTGTCTCCATGTCAGTGAATGACAGAGTGGGATCAGGAATCTGTTTGGGTGTTAAGTGAGTGGGATGCCACATGTAATTTCAGTTATACAGAAATGGTGCAGAATTTATAGACATCATGATATCTTCTTCAGAAGAAAGCCAATTTATTTTTAAAAGATGAAAAATGTAGTTACAGTAGACTGAAGACTGATTAACAGCATACCATTCATGAGATATGGTCACCTAGCAATCCATCCAGCATGGATTTCTCAGTGATAAACACCACCAAAACTGCTTCATGTCAATGTTAGAGACTGTTTCTTAGTCAAGGTCACTGCAGCTCAGAAGTGCCGGGCCTATATCATATACTCGAAGTGACAGCTATTTGAACACCTAATGGTCGAGCAGAAGACAGCGAAAGCTGAAAACCCCAAGTGGGCACTTCCACAATTTTTTTCACAGGGAAAAGATTTGCTTGGCCGTTGTCAGAAAGTTGCCCTTTTCTCCAATATAGAGCAATCTCAGAGTTGGTATAGGGGCAAAGCCCCCCACTTGATTAGGGTTTGAAAGTTTGTCTGTTTGCCAGCCAAGTGAATATTTTGAAAAAACAAACAAAATACTCCCAATGTGCACAAGACTTAGTTTTAATAAAAAAGAAAAGTAAGCGCTTTTGCAGACATACACTGTCACTTCATCAGACTAAAACTTTAAAATGCATCAAATGTTTAAATAGGAATGAATAGAACCAATTTGTTCCAATTAATCAATCAATCAGATAATAAAATTGGTAGATGCAATTCAAGTAAAACACACATACTTAATTTTAGAACTTACAAAAGTGTATATGCAACTTGCAAAAATATATATAAAAAACACATATATATATATGTAGATAGATGCTTCTATCTAAAACTAATGTTTAAGCCTTTTGAGTTTCAAAAAGGGTTTCACAGAAAAAGCACCATTTAGTCCTGGAAAGTTTTCAGCATCCAACAATAAAATCCATTTCTGTTCCAATGCTTCAACTTTTGTTTCTATATCGCCCCCTCGTGGGCTAGCATTCAATGATTGAATAACAAAAAATTTAAAGGTATGTGTTTTGTCAGTAGCCATGGCATGGTTTGCTAAGGCATTACTCAACTTTTGATTGCGAATGTCTCTATTATGTTCTAATATTCTATCTTTTAATAGTCAGCTCATTTTACCTACATAAAAAGCATGGCATTGCTGACAAAAGGCAAAATAAACTATATCTGGCGTACAACAATCTGCATAGTGTTTAGCATTCATAGTAAATTTTCTAGTGGGATGTATATATATATATATATATATATATATATATATATATATATATATATATATATATCTGGAATAAATATATTGACAAGCAGAACAATTTCTGCAAGGGAAAGTTCCTATTCGAGTAGATTCATATATTCTCCTAGTATGGTTACTATCTTTATTACACAGATGCTGTTTAAGGGACATATTATTTCTTACCGAGAATGAAGGTACTTTGTCAATTTTGTTTCTCAGCTCAGAGTTGGTATGTAAAATATGCCAGTTTCTTTTAATGACATCACAATTTTCATTGATGTCACTAGAGAACTGAAAAATAACCCTAGGGTGATTATTCAAATGCGCTTCTACCCCTTGAATTTCACATTCATTTACAGACGTATCTTTATAATATGGTTTACATCTATTGTTCCCAAGTCTCCATGCTTCAGTTATAGTGGTGTTTACTTCTTTTTCAGAGTAACCCCTCTGCAAAAAAATCCTGTTTAAGCTTAACCAGGGCATTATGTGCCTCCAAGTCATAATTGTGCAGTCTAAGTGTCCTACAGACTCGTCCTTTAAGCACATTACGTGCTATATGCCTCGGATGCATACTGTTTCTGTGTAGTAGTGCATTGTTGTTTTTTTGTAAATACTACTATGGACCTGATTCAAATCAGATTTAATAAGGAGCACATCTAAAAATCTATTTCAGTTGTAGAGCATTTATAACTAAATTTTAGAAAATTAAAAGATACAAACAAAGTACTCCTGTTCATATAAGTAATCAGTTCTTCAAGTTCCATATTATTTCCTTTCCAAAGCATAAAGACATCATCCACAAAACGGACGTACCATGCAATATGGTCACTTAGACAATTGCTTGGAGCTAAGATGGTTGTCTGTTCCCATTGGGTCAAAGTTAAGTTGGCGTAACTATTGGCACAAGCTGTGCCCATAGCCACGCCAACCTTTTGTAGAAAAATGTCTCCTTCAAAAAGAAATACATTATTTTCAAGAATGACTTCCAGTAAACTACATATAAGTTTTATATCATCATTTATAAGGCATCTTTGCCCATTAAGAAAATCTCTAACCATCTCAATGCCCCAGTCATTAGAACTAGACATAAAAAGTGACTCTATATCTAGAGTCACAAACATATAGTCACTATCCATTGTCTGAATCCTGTTATAAAGTCGTTCTAAAAAACTTTTAGTATCTCTTAAAATAGTATGACATTCTTCTAGAAAAGGATGTAACCTGTTTTCAACATAAATTGATAAAGCTTCAGTACACCATCCACCACCAGAGACAATGGGTCTCATAGGTGGGGGAACCCTATTCCTTTGTATTTTAGGTAGTCCATATATTTTAGGAATGACAGGGTATGGTGTATTAAAGTATTTAAGTAAGTTCTCATCTAATAAACCTGTCATTAAAAGGTCAAATACAAGAAAAGAAACCCATTAACAATATGTTTGGATATACAACTATAAGTGCTAGTGTCTTGCAACAATAGCTTCATTTGACTGATATAAACCACTCTATCCAAAATAACAATGCCATTGCCTTTGTCCGCAGGTTTAATATTTATGGAATGTAGTTCTTTTAGTGCATTTAAAGCATTATAATCACTTTGAGACATGTTACAAAAAACAAGTCTAGTGCCCTTGTCAAACAAAGACCTAAATTCATTTTCACATACATCAATAAATGTTTGTACTGTTGAATCAATAATGGGCATAAATGTGCTAGGTCTTCTAAACGAAGAGACATTGTCAATATGATTATCATTATTAAAATTACATTTTAATGACAAATTTCTTTCCAACAAACGCAAGTCTTTTAGTAATTCAGCATGTTCCGCCCTCCTGGCTGGAATAAAGGACAAAATATAAAGCACTTATTTTTCTTTTTTATTAAAACTAAGTCTTGTGCACATTGGGAGTATTTTGTTTGTTTTTTTTCAGTTTTTTTGTTCTGCTCCCAATCTTACCCTCGAGTTATTTTTATCTGTTATCCCAAGTGAATATTTTCCTTGAGAAAAAATTTGGGGAATTGGCCGTTTGCAGTTTTCAGTTTTCTCTGTTTACGGGTCGACCTTTAGGTGTTCAAATAGCTGACACTTTAAGGATATATTATAGACCCGATTTGCCAGTGACCTTAGAGATGATCATATATAAATAGAGTTAAAGAAGGAGTTGAAATGGTAATACATTGTAGTATAATTTCAGGTCACATACTATGCTAGATTACTGGTTTTTGGAACACAGCTGTATGGCAGTATCCTGGTTCCTTTGTTCTGGTTAATGGTGAACATAAAAGCGCACTGTGAACCCATCTCAGGGTGTAAAAATGGACCTGTTGTTCTAAAGTACTTCTGTTTTAACTGGTAATGACACTTACGTTAGAGGTTCATTGGCTTCCACTACACTAATGACCACTTAGACCTTTATAAAACTAGCCGTACATCCTAACCCAATTTTGTCCTTGAGTACCTTGAGTGACTTTTGGAGGGTATTTTAGTAAGAGCATAGCTAAGGGTTTTGTGTTCATTGGAAAATATTTTACTTACTGACAACCTCTGTCCATCAGACACTTTAGAGCCAGACTGGGGAGGAATTTGCAGTTGCCCATCCAATGTTCAAGGCATTGTTTGAATAGGGTTAGCGATGAACTCTACTTCACATGGATGGAGAGCCTGTTCCATAAATTGGAGATCCTTTGACTCACATATCTGTCTTGCCAGCATGTTCTGTTTTTGTCACAAGCAAAGTATAAATTCTTGGATGTAGTATTTCTTGTGCCGTTTGTTTTGCAGATGTGCAAACCATCTATCAGGGCTGTATCTGAGGATGTCTTATAGATCACATTTTAGTAGCCTGTAGTAGGCTGAGTACAGAGATAGGGCCTTTAGGTGATCTGTGTAGGACAAGGGTGTTCATGCCCTGAATTCTCCTGGTGATGAACCCTTGTGGATGTTGCAGCTGTTGCAAGTGTCTGGATAGGTACATGGCAAAGATGACATTTTACTCAGTGATGAGTCTGATAAGGGCTGTACAGACTGGTACTATAACATCCTTAGACCTGGTTGCCATACCCATACCTATAAGTTGGCAACACAGAAAGATTTTCATACTGTCTTTGCTACATGTTAGTCGAATGCCATATTACTGTCTACATATGTTTCCAGATCCCTAACTATAAGGTCAACTCTTAGGAATGTTTTATCAATGGAGTAATTAACTTGGGTGGACAGTTTCCCAAAGGGCATTACAGTGCTTTTCTTGGCATTGAGTTTTAAGTTTTGGCTTTGGAACTAGTCATTTGTCTGTGTTAGACCCTCTTGCAAGATGTTGATGTTGTAGGGGGACTCTGTCATAGCTCACAATTTACAGTCATCTGTAAACATGGTAAGCCAAAGACCTTTGACATTAGCCTTGATTTCCAAAAAGTAGATTCCAAACAAGAGTGGGTCCAGCATAGAGTCCTGAGGTACTGTGCTGGTGACTGGTCTCTCTTGGTGGGGTGGTATCACTAATCTTGACTTATTGGGTCTTATCTGTGAGATAGTCAGCAATCCAGCGAGTTATGTAGGGATTTATGCCTAGTTCAGAGAGTTTGTCAAAAATGCCTGAGTGGGGTATTGTATTTAATTCCTTGGCCAGGTTAACATATGTGGTATGTTTTACCCTCATCCATTGCCTTGGTGATGCTCTTGAAGCAATCAACCAGGTTAAGTAGGCACAACCTTCCCTTAGCAAAGCCAAAGTGGGATGGGTCCAGTGTCTGTAGGTTGCCAATTTTCTTGTTGATCAGTTTCATGATAATTCATTCATTCTGTGGTTTTGCATGTTAGACTTGTCAGACTGATGGCTCTGTAGTTCCCGGGCTCGGTTGATGGTCCACCTTTATGAAGAGGGGTGACCGTTGCGGTCCTCAGTTCACTTGGTACATAGTCTATTTTGAGGCTGTAGCTGAAGAGTGCCTCAAGTGATCCTGATATTTTGCATTTTAGACTAATCAGGAAGCAACCAGGGATATTGTCGGGGCCTACTGCAACAGTGATATTGGAATTAAGGACCACTGCCAAAACCTGATCTCTGCTAATAGTTGGGGGTGCATGCTAGAATGGATTTCACAGGAGGTATGTGGGGGAGTGAGGGGTGAAGTTAGAGCTGAATTTATCAGCCAGTAGATTCAGTGCGTCTCCCTGATCAGTGAAGGTGGTGCCATTTACCACCAGTTTAGCACACTGCTGTGTGTTACCTTTAAGGTTCTGGACATATCTCAGGAAGGCCTTGTGATTATCCTTAGCCTGAGAGGGTATCCTAATAATGTAGTTGGCCTTGTTGGACTTATTTAGACCTCTTAGTTTCTTGTTTAATTGATTTAGAGAACTCTTGTCTTTATGGGAATCTCTCTATCTGATTATGGACATGATTTTTTCTTTTTTTATATACCCTGTTCAAGTAAGGATTCCACCAGATGGGTTTGTTTATGGCATTTGTTTTGGGATTAATTCTGGTGGGTAAGACAGCTTTTATGCAGCCATTTACATGTTTGTACAGGTTTTCTGTGAATAATTCTGCATAAGTAGCTGTGGTCTCGGGATTAGGGAAGCCTTGAATTTTGACAGACTGTCGCTTAACACGATGCAATTTGCCCTAGAGTAGTTCTGAACTGCTATAGGTTTAGTTGGGTTTTCCAAGTTGAATTTTATTTTGAAGGAGACAGTTTTATGGTCCAACCTTGCTAGTGAGGACATGACACAGGGAGGAGAGCAACTCTCTCTCATGTTGCTGAGTATTAGATCCATTACATTTTATCCTTTGTTTGGAGTGTGCGCTATCTGGTATGGGATGTTTGTATTAATAAAGTCCAGGAAGAGTTTTGCCTGTGAGCTTGACACAGTGTATGTTTCCCAGTCTATAGAAGGGTAGTAAAAGTCATCCTTGAATAGGGTATTTGGGTGTCTGGGGAATGGCTCTAATATATCTAGGTAGGAGTTGTGAGATTCTTGGGGCAAAGATGTTGACCTATAGCTAGCTAGCATATGGTAAGGGACCTTATCTGTGGTGACCTGCACATGGAAGAACTTCATGGCAACATCCTGTTTAACCAATCTGGAAGTATATTTGTTGATAACATAGACAGAGATATCACCACCTTTAGTCCTTTCCTGTGCTGTTGTTGGTCTAAATGTACAGAAGGCACTGCCCTAGTACTTTGTATACCTTTAAACCAAGTCTCTGTAATGGCACAGATGTTTACATTCTGAGGAGGGCTTGTAGGGTGTGGATTTTTTTTTTGTTTAGGCTCCTAGCATTGAGCAGTAACATCTTAAGGCTGCTTTGAGTCTTTCTTGCTGTGCTGGTAATTTTGTCATTTTGGCATTGCCTAAAAAAGCTCTAAGGGGTGGATAAAGTTTTAGGCAATATCTGAAAGCCTTTGGAGGGTGCAGGACATCCTTGACAAAAACAACATGTTCTATTTATCATATCTTTCCATGTGGACACATATTTGATCCCCATGAAGTGACACCAGAAACTAAGCCAATTATTAAAATCAGTTATTTTTTGTACATACTTTGGCATCATCCTTGGTGAGGGTAGAATGCTGCTCAGTGGAAGGCTCATACCTGTTTGTGACACATATTTGGAGAGAGCCATAATGTCTGTTTTCATATAGTCCAGTCTCGGGTCATTTTCTTCCACATGGGCTGTGATAGAACCATGTTAGTACCTGTGATGTAGTGACTTGAGTGTGTGCATGATACTCCAGATCCTGGCTGCAGATAGGCAACTAATACTTATCTTCTCCTTGTCTAACCTGGTGAGTGGGGTATCTTTGTATCATACAGTGGAATCCCCAGTGACAAAGAATATTAGTTAAAGTGTTTGCTTACCTTATTGGCTTCATTCTTTGGGGACCGTTTGTTGTAGGCAAACATGTGGTGTTTAGTGCTGCTTTTGGTATGTTCATAAGTTCATAGGTGTTTACTAGGCTAACAGTCATAAGGGCCTTTGTAATCCTAGCCATGCATCCCAAATCTCTGACAAGTTCTGGTACCCTTGATAAGTGTAAGCAGGGGCTTGGGAGATGAAATATTTATTAACATGGGCCTGGGAGGTGAACTTTTTACATGTTGCTGTGTCCATTAGAGACATAGGTGCTGGGCATGAATTTCCTGTTCCCCATCTAATTGTTCAAGTTACACTTGAATTTGGTTAGGAAGGAACTCTGCTTCACATGCCTGTTCCAGAGACAGGTAGTCTCTGGTTTCCTCTTTATATCACAGGCAACAAGCTGAGTATCTCTGCAGTCATCTTTCTCTGTACCTCACATTATCTCGCTGGTCTACTATAGGGAGAAAGTCAGTTGTTATTTTCATATTTATTAATTTATAGGTCAGATAATTTTATATTTGTTCTGTTTTATTTACTATGTGTAAAGTTGTTCTAAGGATCATAATTTCATAAATATGTACCAGGCTAACTGTCCATGTGGGCCATTCCAAGTCCAGAAAATTACCCCATTTGAGAAACAAATCCTGAAATTAGTGTCTATAAGGTGAACACCTTAACCACTATGCCAGCCTCCCACCCTTGTGCTTTTGTGATTGCTGAGGAAATGTGTTAAAGTTAGACAGGTTAGGAGGTCTTTTGAGGTTTGGGAAGTCTTCTTTTAAATGGTTTAACATAAGAAGATTTATGTGTGTCATCATTCAGCACTTGCTTTGGTTCTTCACAGTTGGCATGAAGTAACATTTCTCACAGTGAATATAAATTGATAAAGATTAAAGTCTCATTTGCTGGTTCATAATGGCTGCTGTCATCACGACTGTCACTTTTGTGTAGCATGTCACTCTTATTCAGTTTGCTTTAAAGTGGTGTGGTCCTTAATCAACCTCTTGTAAACCAAACCCCAGCAAAGGGGGAAGACAAGGGCATTATTTGTCAGCTACAGAATAGTACTCTAAGACTTAAGTTATTCAGCGCATCCATGTCATAAAGCCCACTCGACCAAAATTGTTGCACTGATGTCATGTTATTTAAAAGGAATGAAAACAGTACAGAAAAATGTACCTTTTTAATTTGTGTAATTTGCCAATTTAGGGTGAAGAGGTAAAAGCTGGTCAGATCGGCCTCACTCTTGTGATTGCTGGGATGGCAGGATCACTCCTGTGTGGAATTTGGCTGGACAGAACTAAAACCTTTAAGTAAGTCTATCACATTTATCTCCATTATGCTGATACATTCATTCATTTCTTGGGTATCTTTTTTACAGATGGATTATTTGAACCTTTCTTATTTCAGCAGATGGGTCATAGATGTACAAATCAGGTATCTGTTGTCCACTGAAGAATAGTTTTATTTTCGGTTTGAAAATTGTTTCTTACCTGTCTGTCTGCCAGGGAAGTGATTGTTGAATGTTTAAAGCAATGACTTGGCAAACTCTTTAGAGCTGTACATTTTAGCAGTAGTAATGGTACATCATTTGCGCCACCATATTCCCACACCATTGTATAAGGGACCCTCCTTTATTACATCATTACTCATAAGCCAGTCAGTGTCAAAGAATCCTCACCCTCAGGTTGTTTCCACACTGTCAGTGAAATACAAATTAACTCATGCTTATGGTGGTAGGTTTATTAACTTTGCTTTGAAGCTTCTTTGAAATCCATCCCTCCACAACCTCTTTTCCTACTTTTGGACATGGAGTGAGGCTGTCACTTCAACAGTAACAATCATCACGTGCCAAGGTTTATACCACCGGGTGGTGAGCCCTCCCATTTTAGTTTATCCACACCATGCAGTCACATGCACACCTATGGCCAGTTTAGAGTGTCCAGTCCACCTACTGCATGTCTATGGAATGCAGGAGGAAACTGGGGCTCCCAGAAGAAACCCATGTGAACACAGGGAGGGCATGCAGACTCCACACAGAAGTTTCTTTAAAGTATTTTAACTTTTAACACCATATTTTTTGTATTCATTTTTAAACCAGGTAAATCACTAGGCATAAATGCCTCTTTTTAGAAGTGAGTTAGGAGCATTGCCTGGTTATGTTTCTTAAGAGTTAAACACAGTTCACTAAGGGTGATTGAGAAGTCAAATCTAAATCTAGATAATGAAGTTTGTTGACAACATATAGTTATAACCTTCTGTGCAAAACTGCTTCCCGTGGTCAGGTAACAAGCTTATGATTTGCTGACCTTCTTCGAGACTGACTGCTGTAACCTCTCCATGCCGATATTTGTGACTTCTCACATACACACATACATGTATGCATATCTGAATGTGTGTGTGTGTTTATAATATATATCTATATGTAGTGATGAACATCAAAACACACAAACATTGGTGTCAGTAATACAAATATCAACAGTACAGCATGCCTGCACAAGGAAAATCTTCTCAGCTATATGCAAAAGTTTGTTTTTTGCAGATGGACTCGCCACCCTGCACCCCCTGCTAATTACATATATTGACTTCAAGATTGCACAGTCATCATTCTTCCCAGCCCCGGAGACTGTTGATATTGCACACCTATCAGTCATCCTCATTGTCAACCAAAGTTTGACATTTGGGAGCTTTTTTTTTTAATAAACATCTTAATTAAATTATCATCTATGGCATAGACAATCTTACATTTATATAAATGAAAAACAAACATTGACACCACTATAGTTGCAGCCATTATATATCACAGACACCATTGAAACAACTGTAGTTGCAAACATTATACATCATTTATAATCTATCCATTCTGATCAAAGTCACAGCTCCCATCTCTTACACACACACACACACACACACACACACACACACACACACACACACACACACACACACACACACACACACACTCACACACACACACTGTGACAACCCACCACTGCTAATCAGTAATCAAGGAGCCTCAATCCTCACCATGGCAACAGTGGGGGACGTTCACCGAGAGGATAGCAGGTACACCACAGTATATCCAGTTGCAGCTCTCTGCATCAAGTGCAATTGCCCATAAGAGCACACAGAGACCACAGTCAGTCCGGAGCTGGTTTCTCCCTCTTTCTCCAGATCCCCAGTAAGACTCCCCACTGGCACAACTATAGAGTTGAGATCTCAGCTGAATGACCAAGCCAAGACCTTCAGCACCCTCTCTGTCCAACCAGTGCTTTGTGTTCCTGCCCAAGTAGCTGACATACACACTCTTTGAGGTTTGATTTACACACACACACACACACACACACACACACACACACACACACACACACACACACACACACACCCATGGGAAAGGCTGGCACAGGTTTACTAGCTATGCTCCCTTCTGTCCAGACTATAAGGTATTTTTCACTGCCACCAGTCACTCCTGCCAGGTACCTTAAGGCCCTTAACAAAGGGAGTCCAGTCTTACTGTGTAATATTAATATTAACACAAATGGTAGTTTGACCAAGAACAAGGCTATTAGGAGGGGCCCACACAGAGTCATTAAATAAATATTCAAGTACTCTCAAAACTTAAATATCTCTACACACAGATCAGCCACAATGAAATGTTTAAATATATTTAGTAATAAATAATAAAAGAACAAGACAATATTCAAAATATATTCACATTCACATCAGAGTTCAAAATCACAGGAAACATTTAAAATAACATTGCAGTACAGGCTCACACAAATAAAAAAAAAACAAAATCTAAACTAAGCTTTGCTATATTTCTGACTGTATCTAAGAGAATTATACTATTCTTAGTAACTTACTATTAGATCAAGGCTGATGTGGTGAATGGTGCTTCTTGTTGTTGTTGTCAGGTCCAAGACAGAATACAGAATGCTCTGTCTCACTAAGAGACTTTTCAAAATAATATCTAAAATATTACTGCTGGGATAGCCTGCAGAATGACATCACTTCTTGTCAACTGACTTCTAGTTCCCAGGCAAAACCCCCAGTGCTAAACTGGCAGTATTTAGCATCTATCTGTAAGAAGTATCATGCAAGGGCTTTTGCTCAGATTTTTGGCAGATGCTGGAAGTCATAAAACAATTACATTCCTTCATGCTTCCAAAGCAGCAGTTAGTTCACTCTAAAGACAATGCAGAAAACTTCCTAGTGCAGACTTTGTGTCTCTAGCTGCAGGGAAACATCTTTATGGCATAGCCTATAAAGTAATTTAATTTCAGATATTTTTCTAAAGTTTGCTGGACTGAGGTTATCTGCCTGTATTCCAGTTTCCACTATTAAAATATATACATTTAAACAGGTACAGTAGTGCATGTATGTTTCTGTTCTCTTCCAGTAGGACACACTGTGGATACATTTTAAACACAGCATCTTACAAATACCTTTTCAACGCAAACCTCTATAAAGAGCAGTTTGATATACACGACATACAGTTCTAATACATTTGTAACACAAGCATCTGTTATAAATTAGTTTGATATTCAAAAATGACATATAATTATTTGCAAAATTCCAGCTCACTGTGCTGGCAGTACCTCTTTTGTCACACACACAAATGTTTATTAATGTTAATATGTGTGTGTGTGTATGAGTATATGTTAACTAAGCGAACTGCAAGATCAAAAATTGACAGTTTGGGAGATTGTGCTGCAGAGGGGCATATCTCACACTTGGCTTCTGCTCACCTCCTAGACATGGTTTACCATGTGTATGAAAAGTGATCAAGTCAAGTGCACTGAATTTTATCTGTCTAGCTTGACCACTTGTGCTTTTATCAATTATCCTTTGATAATTAGAAGGAAACCATCTGTATTCATATATATGTATGCATATGCGTGTGTATGCATGTGTATGTCTGTGTGTCTATATATACTATATATATATATATATATATATATACACACACACACACACACACACACACACACACATATATGAGTCTACTGTTTATCAAAAACACCCTTTATCAAAGAAAAGAAAGCCGAACCCACTTTAGCAAAAGTGCACTTAATTGAAAATGCACTTCCATGAATGACAGTTTACTGAACAGCAAAGGATAATAGAAACACATTCCCCCCCTGCACTCCCTACACCCCCTGCTACTTAAATATACTAACTCCAGGATTGCACTACAGTAAGGAAAAGGATACATTTCCTTATCCCCACTGTGCTCTGCTTTGGTAAACTGTCATTTGCGAAAGTACATTTTCAATTAAGTGTACTTTTGCTAAAGTGGGTTTGGCTTTCTGTTCTTTGTTAAAGTGTATTTTTGAAGAACAGAGTTAGTATATATAGTTAGGGAGTGTGTGGGGGTCACAGCCCCCCACATTGGGGGGTTTGGGAGGGCACAGATCCCCACCTTGTGTGTTTTCTATTATATTTTACCAAAAACTTCAAAACAATACATTTTAAACAATAGGCATGCATAGTTACAACACCAATGACTAACTCTCTCCGGAAGACAACATGTACTCAAAGTAAGTGGAGGGCTACACCCCCCCCCCGCAATGTGGGAGGCTGTGCCCCCCAACTATATATACTAACTCCAGGATCGCACTACAGTGGGGAAAGGGGAATATACCTTTTACTTGCCTTACAGTTCTCTACACAGTGCCATATATACTAATTGCAATTCAGTGAAATAAGATTCAGTGAAATGAATTTTCAGTAATTTGAGTTTTCAGCAATGTGGTCTGGGTGAAATGAACTAAGGAAGAAATTTCTGTGGTTGTGGAATTGGCAGAAATTGTATTAGAGAATAATTTTGTCCACTTAGAAGGTGAATTCTATCAGCAAAATCCAGGGATAGCTGTTGGGACAGCATGCACCCCCCACTTATTCTAACATAGTGATGTTAGGATGGGAGAAAGAATGTGTAGTCCCTACCCCTTTTGCTAAGAATATAAAATGTTTATGTGAGATACTTGATTAATATTTTTATTTTGTGGGATGGACCAGGAGAAGATATTCCAAAATATATGGAGTATTTAAATGGTTGTAACTATTTTAAGTTTACTTATGCCTACAGTCAGGTAGGGATTAGCTGTTTAGACACCTACATATCCCACACCAATTCTGGATTTAAATCTAATATCTTTAGGAAGGACACCTTTTGTAATGCCTATTTGCACTACATCAGCAACTATCCACAGGCTCACAAAGGAAGTTTAGTAAAAGGCCAGGCTATTAGAATATCAAGGATGACATCAGAACACAAGGATTTACTGAAGGAGTTTAAAACATTAAAAGACATGTTATTAGGTAGAGGATATCCCATAAAAATGGTGGATGAACAAATGAAAGAGGTATATGAAGAGCAGGGGAAGAAATACCACCCTTTGTTGCAGATGGACGTGGTAAGGAAAGAAACCCCACAAACCATACATTTTGAAAAAGGAGTTATTATAAAATATAATAAACTTTCCAGTAACATCAAAGGAATAGTACGAAGAAATTGGAACATTTTTAAGTTTAGCAATGAGATTTTTGAAATTGTGGGGCAGAGACCAATTTTATGCCATAAGACATGGAAAAATTGTAAAGTTATTTGAAGGAGTGGTTACTGAAGGTGGAAGCAAAGGAACCACTTCTTGTGGTAGCTGTAAGCAGTGTAGATATATAGTAAAAGTAAATAGTATTGTGCTAGCTAATATATTTAAGAGTACTGTCAACTTTGTAAATGGGAACTGTGGAACTAGTAAAATAGTTTAGCCAAGTGTGACACTTGCACTGCTTTCCACATAGGTAAAACTGAGAAGGCTTTGAAAACAAGAATATATGAACACCTGTATGATATAGATAGAAAGAAAGACTCCAATGCCCTATACAGACATTCCATCTTATGAAAAAAATTTTAAGCAATTCACTTTTGGTATCTTGGAGAGAACGAGTATCAACCTTAGGGGTGGAGATTGGCAAAGACTCCTTATGAAGAAGGAGTTAATGTGGCAGCTAAGACTAAATGCAACATTACCCCCGGGTCTCAATGACCAAGTTTCCATACTACCAATGTTAAAGGAAAAAGCTGATGTTTTAACTTAACATAATTTACGAATTTTATATGTATTAATTTTAATAGTAAAAAAAAAACTCTGGTATATGTGTTCAAACATTTTATTATG